>NC_034412.1:67104529-67234449 GCF_002078875.1 Numida meleagris | reverse complement strand
AGGGAAGGAACAAAACAAAACAAAACAAACCCCACAAGCAAAGTTTCATGAAAGCAATTTTCCTACTAATTTTCAAGGAAAAATAACTGAATAAATAAGTCACAGTTATATCCCTGTTATACCTACAGCCAAGGTACATTTATGTATACCCATTCAAGTAACTGCCCCTAAAATGCTGCATCTGAGCAATAGTACCACCTCCATCTTCAGGTGTTAAGATAATGTGAATATCGCTTAAAAGTCACTGCATGTTCTGAAAAAATGTCACTGCATATCTGTGCATCATTTAACATTGTATCTACTCTGCTCCAGGAAGTATGTTTTTAGGAGTAACATAACGGAAAATATTCAGAATCTGCCATTTTTCCCAAAAGATCTCCAGGGGGTAGAAAGGCCCCCATTTACTTTGTGTAAAAAATGAGGAAAATGTCCAAAGTTCTAAGCAGTTACCTGGAATATATTGCTGTAAGTACAGCAAAACGATTTAGAAACTTTCATTTTTGGTTAAGTGTTAATACGTTGCATGGAATATATTGCTGCATTTACGGCAAAAAAAGAAATAGTATTCACAATTGGTAATCCTCCATATCTCAGTAAGTCTCCTCTCATGTAAGCTTTATCTGTTAAATAGTGCTCCAGCTACTACAAAATATGACTTTTTTTCTGTAAATATTTTAATAAGCAAGGCACTAAATAAATACTAGGACAAATTACACAGAGCAATTTCACAGCTGTGGAGCACATTATACTTCTACATTTATGAAATGTTGAGAAGAGATTTTTTTCAACTAGCTAGTCAAAAGTTCTACAAATAGAGGAACACGTGTTTCATGCTATCAAGGGAATGGAACTGGATAGCTTATTGCAATAGGCAACAACTGTTTAAATCCTACAGTTTCAATGAAAATATACGTTTTTGGATATTTCTTGCACATGAAAAAGAAAAACAAAACAAAGGAGAGTGCTATTAACTTATAGGTGTTGCTCTTTCAAATACTGTAGAAAGAGAAGACGAAATTCAGGGAAGCTGAAAGATCAAATCTGTTCTCTGTGACTTGCCATTTCTGGTTTTTAATGCCATGCACCCAATTGCATTCCTACTGTGATAACTTCAATATCTGCCACTTGTACTGAAAACCTAGCCTTTTTTCCTAATTTTCTACCTTTAAAAAAAAAGTTAGTGGTATTCACAAAAGCAGTAAAACCTGCCTGTCTTCTTTCTTTGGGTTTTTTTAAATTCACATAGGAGTTTGAAGTGGATTTCACATGGGAGTTCCACATTTTGTAACTATGTAAATACAAGATTTAGAATATATATTCATAGGCTTTGTTTTATTTTTTAATAAGTGATCCTAGGTAACATCACCCACACTTCACTTTCTTCAGTAAAATCTCTCTTACCGTTTATATTTTTGTGCTGCTGTTTTGACGTATCTTATTTCTTTTTATCCTCCTCCTCCTTTCTAGGGTCATCTCTCCCACTCTCATGCATAAATGCACATTCCCACAGAAAATCACTCCCACATCAAGAAAGAAAACTGCTCTGACTCATCTTGCTTACTGGCCTTAGTGAAAGAGTAAAAGAAGGAAGAGGGGGAGTCTTGAACTTAGTCTAGCAAAAATATGTAGATTGCTCCAAAAGTAATGCTTCCTATTTGTGTCCGTGGAAACTACAACAGCTATAAAGAGGACAATAACACTATTCGATAGAGCAAATTCTCAGCTATGAAATGCCATTTTTCAGCATAGTCACCAGCAGTAGCTATGCATTTTTGCCAGAGACGAGCAAGAGCCTGCATTTTTTTTCTTTTCCCTTTGAAAGAAATATCCAAAACATATATTTTTATTAAAATCATAAGATTTAAATAATTACTGCCCATTTAACCAAGAAAAGTACTTTATTGCATATGATTCACAGAGAAGTATGAATTAATGTCAACCTTCAAGTAGGACTAAAGTTCATGACATCTGGAGAGCATGTCACCTTGGTATACTGTCCTTGGGAGGGAAGGACAAAGCGAGGCAAGGTGAGAAGTGAAAGGGGTTAATTTCTTTCTTCCAGATGTATCATAGAGTTCCATCTCATCTTTAACTTCTACTTGCGCTTAGGTGCAAATAAGGGATTATTTCACTGTGTACTCACTGAAGGAGTTTTCATTTATCAGGAGCACTGGCTAAACTCTAAGAACTGTTAATGTGTACAAGATGAGCAGAAGTTATCTCCTACCTGCAGTGTCTGAGGAACGGACTCCGATGTGAACGATCCGAATCCTTTATTGCGGGTTCTAACATCCCTTATATACATCTCCAAGCGCCCTCCTGTAACTTTCCATCCCTCCCGCAACATGTCAATAGAACACTTAACAAGTCTCCTTCACGTCCAGGCACTAACTGCCCATACAAGTGCTCATCTACTCAGAGCCACAGGTTGCTTCTATTCACTCGCTTTTTCTCCAGTCAGGGTCGTCATCACGAGGGGATTACATGCCCCATTTGACTTCTGCTCTTGTCTCCTGGAGACAGCCTTTGTTTCCAGTGTTCTTCCACACCCTGTCAAACTTGTTTTTCAGCCTCTATTCTGAACGTTTTCTTGAACCTCCGCACATACCACAGCTCAAGAGGGAATTAAGAGAGTACAGTGGGAACTGAGTATTCAAAGTATATATTCTTGATAACATCACAGGCTGTCTCTTGGAACTAAACATAGCTGTTTGATGAGAATCTAGGTATTTCATATTTGGCAAATACTGTATTTGATGTACAAGATGTAAAATAATCCAAGGTAGAATAGATTTATTTAGAATTTGGCCAGCAGTACACCGTGATGTGAGATATACTGGTAGTTATATGTACTTACTCAGTTATGACATCTGAATATTTAAGTCTTGACAGACTAATTGTATGAATCCAGACTAATGGAAAAGTATTCCTTTCCTTCAAAGGAAAATATTTGGTATTTAGCAATCCAGTACTTATTTGGAGAAATTTAGATGCTTAAGTATAATATCAAATATTTGTTTTAGCTATATAATGCATATGTATACATGTACAAGAACCTAGAAGAAATTTCTCTGATTGGATATGAATTTTTGGATGTGAGAAGGTTTATGAACTGAATGAGTTCTGCAAAGCTGCAATTCTAAACTGCAGAGGAACTAAGAATTATTTTAGCTACAGGAGAGATTTGACATTCATTACTTTTGGCATACCCCCTCAGTTCTTGTCCTTTTCAAAGAGCTTAGAAGAATTTGTATTCATAGTGATAGTCTGAATGACCCCACATATAAATATAAAATCATAGAAGAAACAAGAAAATAAATGTCTTGCTTTCTATGCATGAGTCTTCTACAGTACAAGAAGCAGAAGTGTTGTGATGCAAGATATGTCTCTGCAATAAAGTGGTACACAAAATAAGCTTTTTTTTTTCTTTTGTAGTCATTGAGCAGCATATAGTTCTACAGTTCGCTGCTTCCAATATTTATTTATTTTAATCTGGTAATCCTGAAAATGTGCATGTCATTAACATTATCTTTTTTAAAATATTATGCTTTTTTCTCATGCAACTCCAAAAAGGTCTGCTAATGCAGAGTTAGAAGGTTTGTACTCATTTATCTCATAAGATATCTTTAATTTTCTATCATATACATTTTTTGAGTAATAGATGCTCTGTATCACGTTATCAGGAAGTGCACAGACTACTCTGTGGACTTATTTTAAAATTCTAGTTTAAACACTGTTTTGAGCCTTTGACTAGGTTAGGAAATGAGTGAATTTATTCCCCTTTAGGGTCTGAAAGTCAATAGCAGACTACAAATGCCAAAAATAAAGGCCTAAAAACCCAGACTTCTGTGAGACATAACTGCAAAAATGCATATGTTACACATACAAAATGTGATATATGTTGAAGCAGTAACTGAACTGAGGCAATTCCTTTCACCCTACTTGGTCATTTTAAATATATGTATGTAAAAATCTCATGGATATGTCTTTTTCTTTCACTGGTGTTTCTTGTGTATTTCAGTTACCAACTCATTAAAGCAAGAGCTGCTTACCTCTCTGCATTAACATGACCTTGTCTATGCAGCAGACATCATGTTCTGATTAACTAATATCATTTGCAGTTTCCAAAGCAATATAACAACATTTGCTTTGATTAAATTATTATTGTTTACAGCACTTAAAAATCAGACTTGGATTGTGACTCCACAACTTCTGTAATAAAAAAATTCCATAACTAATATCTTTCCAATTGCTGATATTTTGTAAATTGTTTTATCCCAGCTAAAGGCTACACGCTGAACTAGCCAATGCACTGTTCTGAAAATCTGTAATTCAAAGATGCGCTTTTCCTAAATCACCACAAGAAGTTTATAGCTCTGCTCATCAAGAGCTGTATATCAGAACACTCTTGATGATCAAAGGTGGCCATGCTGACCTGGAAGAAATCTATAAGGATAACTGTCTTGGCTATTGATTTAAGCACGCCACATTCAGCAGCAATGAGTAGAAATTGAGTGAAAATGTTCCTTTTAACTCACTACCATAAACATAAGCATGTGAGAAGCTCCTGGACGCCTTTGGAGGAAACCAAAGGTATCAAAAATGTCAGGGAATTTGCTGGATATGAATACTACAACGACAGCTGAGGACTTTTTTTTCACCTCTAAGACAACAGCAGAAACCTTCTTCGAAGACTTCCGAAAAGTAATTCAGAACTGAACGCCTCAGTAGTAGAAGCTGAACTGTAACTTATTGTCTCGCTCCAATTTATAAGAGGGAGAGGAGGTTCTTTTAATATACGTATACCCGACGGCGAGATTAAGACACAACCGGTCAAATGTTAGCCCGACCAGTTTATTGCAAATCCTAGTTGCTTAGGGAGATGGGGAAGGGAAGGCAGGCGTAGAAAAGGGGTAGGAAAAAGCAAGGAGTCCTTGTAGAAAGCAAGAGAGAGAATAGTCACCACCGTGGGTCCAGCGTTGTTCGCAGTGCCTCCGTTGATCTCAGGAACCTGTCCAGTCACCACAGGGGATGGGAGAAAGCCATGAAGCTTCGCAGCAAGCAGGCCCCAGGGGGTTCTTTCCACCGTCAAAGGTTTCTTTTCTTTCTCTGGGAGTTCTTCTCCTCCCAAAGTTCTTAGTTTAGTGGGGACCTTTTATCCCCCCTTTCACAGGTTTTTTTCTTCTTCTTCTTTTCTCTCTGTTAGTGTGACACACCTGGCCCAACAGATGAGCCAGCAGGAAGTGGTGCCTTCGTTGCCATACACAAGCATCCACCTTTTGCAGTGGTCAGCTCCTTCAAGCCGCACCCCCGAAAAAGTCTGCTTGTCCTGCTTCTGCTTATCTTTACAATCACAAGCAGAAGCACCCTGGCACGGTGATGCCCACTGCTCATCCCCCTGGACAATTTGCATTTGTCAGTTAGTCTTATCACCAAAAAGGCCTCATGAAGAAAGCTTTGAGGCAAAAGAAAAAAAAGTTCTTGTCTTCCACACTTATACTTGGAAGAAATATTCAGAAAAAGAAGTTTTTCAGAATGCCTTTCTCAGAGTTTAATTAGCCATTATTATGTACATCTTCTGTACTGAGACAGGAGAAAGGATTCTCCATGTAATGTGTAACTACCAGAGAGTTTCTGAGTAGAAAAACTCCCATTATATTGATATAAGGACTAGTCCTTTCAGCTTTATTTCCCAGTTACACTGTCTTCCTACCAATCCTTAGTATTCCGTAATATTTTTTTGATTTGGTGGCCACTTTAAAGACAAAATGTATTAAATGTAAAATATTTCTACAGTTTCATTAATAACTGATGGATTAGAGATGGATTAAATGAATCCAGCCCTAGGAAACAGTCCAGCTATGGAATACAAGAACTCGGGAATCGTGCTATAAATTGCATTGCTCATGGAGCTATTCATGGACACTAAACCCTTTGAATAAGCTTTTGTACTATTCTTTAAATGCATCATGTTTCTGGCTCTCAGATAGCATGCTCTGATCAACAGTGGTAAAAACAGAGTGCTTGTTACCCAGAACTAAAGCTGTAATCACTTTCCATTAAAGAGCATGGACAAAATATAAACTGGAAGGAATTATTTCCTTTTAATGAGTGGTTTTAATTTAATATTTTGCATTTATTTGGACATCAACCCTGTTCACACTGCTGCCATTAGATATGCTTATTTCAGTGGGAGTAGCTGCGGATATTATACACCTACAGATACAGACATTCTTCCAGTGTAGAAAAGATAATCCTGTGCTTGCAACATACATATTCATGAAGTATTCAAGGCCCTGAGCACCCCTTTTGTGGCTCTGGCTATGTGACTGAATCAGATCATCGACTAGGTCCTTGACCCGGCTTTCTAAAAGAGATTTTCTTCAGCCAGAGCAGTGTTCATGGAGGGGTTCCCGAGGCTGGGCAGATCGCATAGACTAGCTGTATGAAAAGCTGATCAGTTGAGGTCTTGAAAGGGCATAGGGAGACCCTGGAATTCAACAGGTGGTGGAAATTTCATGTCCAATTTACATAACTTCTCTTGCTGAACTGTGAAAATCCTGAAGAAAAGGGATAATAGTTCTAATGGTGCCAGGAGCTCCCCCTAATGAACTGTCTTTTGTTTTATCAGTCCTCTTAAATTTCATTGGGTAACAGGAAATTTTAGAGGACCATGTAAATACAAGTGTCTAATCCCATTTATTTATAAAACTCTGTCTCTTTGTACGTGTACTCTTATGCTGCCATAACACATTTTAACTTCTATGACTTTTAGAAAAGAATCCCCCAAAATTAGGAAGGAATGAAACAATCTTTTGAAATGTAAGTTTGCATTAAATTGTCCCAGCAAGGTCTTTTGTTACAAAAATTGTTTTGTTTCGTATTTACTGTTTTTATTTACTGTAATTTTGAAACAGCAGAAGGACGAAAACTCAATGAATAAAAAAAAAAAAGAAAAAAGTAAAGACTACTGGAGGTTGTTATGAGTTAGATCAGCCCATCTAGGGACTTCTAGAGAGTGATTTAACCAGCAAAAATATCAATACAACCAGCATACATATCAAAAATAAAATAAACAAACAATAACAAGAGCAAAACAACACAGCAATAATCCTACAAGGAAATAGAGCTTATTAAAATCAGCCTGAAAAATTACCTTTTGTTCACATTCATGTTAGGTAGTCATTAATATTATTTTCCCCTCTTCTACCTGGCCTGGCACTCCAGTGCATCCGGGAGTCCACAGAAAGATGAGTATACTTACCCAAAATTACAATTAAAAAGAGAAAGAAGAGAAACCCAGCAGGCATATTTAGAATCTCATATTGATTTCTTTAGCAAGTAAAGTAAAAGAGAAAAGTTGAGTTTCTACATGAAAAAGCAGTACATTTTCATTTTCATAAAGCATCTAAAATACATTAGTAATATTCACAGAATCACAGGATGACGTTGGCATGACCCTTTTATTCCACCTGCTCCAACCCCTGCTCCAGCATAGACACTAAGAGCAGAGTGCTCAGGAGCATGCCCGGGCCCCTTTGAAAGGTCTCCAAGGAGACTCCACAGCCTCTCCGGACAGTCTGTGCTAATGCTCCATCACCTGCACAAAACAGTGTGCTGCCTGGTGTTCATAGGAAACTTCCTGTGCTCCAGTTTGTGCCCATTGCCTCTTGTCCTGGCACGGGGCGCCACTGAAATGGCTTTGTCCTCTTTGTACCCTTTCTTTAGGTATTTACAGATACTGATGGGATCACTTTCTTGCTTTTTTTTTCTCTAGGCTAAGCAGACCTAGCTCTATGCAGTTACCATTTATGGGTAAGCTTCTTTGCATTACAAGCAGTATTACAACAAGCTTTCCCTTCCAAAAGTGCTCACTGTGTTTCTCTTGCAAAAAAAGTTCATTGCAGAGGAGCTGGATAGAGGTTGGATCTCTGAAGGTCTCTTCCTACTCAAATGATTCTATGACTGCTGAGTTGTATGGATGGACAGCTTGTTGTAAGGCAGGCTCTCTCCATCCCTTTTCTCTAGTAGATTGTAGAAGGCAGCCCCTTTGTTCATTATGAACGCTGAAATTCTGCCAGAATTGTGCATCCTCAGTAATCAGTCATAGAATGGTTGAGGTTGGAAGGAACCTTAAAGAACATCTAGTAACCAACCCCACTGCCATGGGCAGGATTGCCAACAACTAAGTCAGGCACTAGATCAGGCTGCCCAGGGACCTGCTGGACCTGGCCTTGTACACCAACAGGAATGGGGCATCCACAGCCTTTGTGGGCGACCTGTGCTGGTGCCTCGCTATTCTCTGAGTGACATCTAATCTACATGTCCCCTCTTTTACTTCAAAAGCATTCCCCCTTGTCATATTACTATCAGATTCTGTGAAAAGTTGATCTCCCTCCTGATTACAATCTCCCTTCAATTACTGAAAGGAAGCAATGAGGTCTCCCTGGGGCCTTTTCCAAGCTAAACAACCCTGATTTCCTCAACATTTCTTCATTGAAGAGGTGCTCCAACCCTTTGATTATCCTTGTGGCCCTCCTGTACATCTTCTCCAGCAGCTCCATATCCTTCTTGTGCTGGAGCAGACCTGGACACAGTACTCCAGATGAGGTCTCACAAGGGCAGAGTACAGGGGACAGTCACCTCCCTCTCCCTCCTGGCCACCCCACTTTTGATGCACTCCAGGATACAGATGGCCTTTTGGGCTGCAAGAGCACGCTGCTGGCTCATGGTTTTTGACCACCCACATCCTTCTTCTCAGAGCTGTTCTCAATGAGTTCTTCTCCCATTCTGTACATATATCTGGGATTGCCCCAACCCAAGTACAAGGCCTTGCAATTGACCTTGTTGAACATCATTAGTTTCCTGTGGGCCTACATACCTAGCTTGTCCGGGTCACTTTATATGGTGTACCTTCCTTCTATTATATCAACTATACCACTCAGCCTAGTGTCATCTGTAAACTTGGTGAGGGTGCAGTCAATTCCAGTGTCTATGTCACTGATAAAGATGCTGAAAAGCACGGATCCCAAGACAGACCCCTAAGGGACACCACTTGTGACTGGCCTTCACCTGGACACAGAGCCACTGACCACAACCCTCTGGCTGCAGCCATCCAACTGATTATTTATCCACCAAATAGTCCAGCTTCCAAATCCCTCTCTCTCCAGTTTAAAGATGAGGATGTAGAGTGGGAATTAATTATTGCTTCGTTATCATCACAGCAATGCACCCCTGCAGGACAAATTCTGAGAGTTACATTCACTGATTCCTACAATTTGATATGCTGAAGGAATGTATAACATCTTTTAGATTAGTCTTTACCTCAATGAATAGACTATCCTCTGGGAAATCCTCTTGAAGTGATTCCACTGCCTTGTGGAATCCATAAGTAGATATAACTTAATAGCAGCTGTTTTAGGAAGTGATATTTTTGATCAGATACTATGAAATATGTGTGGACACAGAGTAAAAAAAAAAAAACAACTAACTTAAACAGAATTAATCTTTTGTCTGTCCTTGCTTACTGAACTTTCCTTGAATATAAAGGAGAAGAACATTCATCCTTGTTGAGTATGCATAACACAGTTACAGCAACACAAATTTATTGAAGAGATAATCGGGGAATAAAGACCTCTCTATAATGGAAGAGTTCCATTAAAATATTTTTATTTTGTTTAGGATTATATTAAAAGAAATCTTACTGACATTTCTATGATTATTTTTGTACTATATTGTAAATTTCTTTGGGATTTTTATTTTTAAGTTTGATTTTAAAACATGTTAGTTTTGTTATTATTGCAGATTGCAGCTCATTTTTTCCAGAAACTGTTTAAAAAGTACCTGTGGTTTTCCATGTTCTATTTGTATTTTGAATTTCCATCTTAAATAGTTTGTGATACATAAGCCAACTACAAATTAATTAGCTTGTTTAATTAACAAGATATGAGTCCCCATCGGACTTTATGTTCTTCCTCTCTGAGAGATACAAATAATTCAGACGGCAAATGTGAATGCAGTTGACAGATAAAGTACAGTCTTGAAGAGATAACTTTAAAGGATCACAGCATTTCAGCTGAGGACTGTCAACTGTTTAGTTAAGAAATTTCAGCAGGAAAAAATTAATAACAGCGATATGTATCAAATCAATATTGAACTTTTCCACATGAGCAACTATGTTGAAAATGTTTTTGCACAAATGCAAAAAAAATTCCCAGAGGGTCAGGCTGGTTCATACACATTTATCAGAAAAAAAAAAAAGTCTCAATATGCTCTTAGTCTGCATTATAAACATAGAAAAAAGAAGTCAGGAGCCTCTTCTTCCACCTCCTGCCTGTGGGCACAATTCATAAAATGGTTCTAGAAATCTTTTCAAGGTATCTGTGGTCCTAAAAATTCAGATGACTCCATGAGCACCTCCCTGTTGAACCTGAGTACAGTCTGCCCTGTGATCACTTTGAAAGTGCTGCAAAATGTGGTAAGCCTTTAACAAGCACTTCCAAGAGAAACTTCAAAGTTGTTAGATCCTGAAGCATCTCAATTAGATTCTGCAGACCCGAAAAACTGTTCGACCATGGGAGCTTCCTAAAGCTATTTGTGTTTTTTGCAATACCACAAGGCAATTTTACTGAAGCACAAAAATTTATCACTGGATAATTCTTTTTATAGTGGGATATACTATAGAAATGCAATCTCCAGCCCTGTTCGAGAGGCATTTTGTACTGTACTTGAGGTGGAGAACTACAGGGACACAGAGTGACTGCTCACTGAAAGCCCAGGAGAGCAGTGAGATAAACAGGATTTCCTTCAGGAATACCAGAATCTTTCCATCTTCAGGACTTTGGCAACAACCAGTCAAAGCCTGCTTGTATTTGAACAGCTTTTAGGTGAGGAGGTTGCATTAGAGTGAAATTACATCAGAACCAAGATTCTCATAACATTAAAGATCTTAACATTTAATCATCCACATACAGAACACTGTTTTAGTTGGCCTTTAAATATGCAATCCAGTACCATTAGACAGCACTAGAGCAACTTGTGTGTGTGCCACACACCACACTTTGTCAGGCTGGTTACATCCTTCAGCTGTTACTTTTTGATCCCCATTTTGCCCTCGTCATTTCTTTCTGAACTTTGCTCTCTGCTCCAGTCAAACCTGTTGTGTTTAGGCATGATCTGTGATTTTAGCAAATGTTATTGGCTCTAAGGGCATCACTGCCATTTTCACCTAAACACTCCAGTTCTTATTAAATGCTTAGAACATATAAAAGTCTGTTTCCTTAATGAAATGCTCTATGAAAACAAACAACAACAACAACAACAACAACAAAAGCAAGCAAAAGCAGCCTGCAGCCTTTTTCTCTTTCAAATTTTTTTTTTATTTTGGCCTTCTTCCTGCTGCTTTTTCTTCAGCTTTGTGAAGTATGCCCTTTAAAATGTTCATGGTACATCACTGTTGCAGGAGCATGGACAGCAGTTACTAGGATACTAAACCTAAGTGTGCAGCATGAAACTACCAGCCGGAGACATGCATACGTTCACCTCATACAGAGGTGCCCATCCTTTGATACTAACATTGGCTGGAGTTATGTCTATGGCACTGTATTTACAGTTTTCTGACTACTGGATGTGACTCAGATTTTTCAGTCTAGCTGTTGCTGACTTTTACCAACTTTTGTCATCCCACAGTCTGCATAGCAAAAAAAAAAAAATGTACATAGGAAAAGTTAGAGAATCCCTCAAAATACAAAAAAAAAGAAGTAAAAAATGAATGGATAATCTGGAAACCAATATTTATCAACAGGTTGCTATGGTTTGAGACAGTACTTCATTGGATAGCATGACCTCCAACATTCCTACAAAACGTTGCCCAGTTTGTCTTCTGGAGTCACTTCTATTTGAACTATTTGGGCCCTGAAAACCCCAGCAGAGAGAGAAATTATGGTATGAAACATGTGGCACATAGATATGATGTGGTGAAATCGGATTTTATTGCAGCATAAAGCAACCCAAGCTGTATTCCCAGAAGATTTTCTGATTCTGTGATAGGTGTCACGGCATCATTACGAAACAGGAGAGGAGATTTCAGTGCTCACTTTTCCACTAGGAAACTAGGCATAACGGAGAGCTTGAATGCTTTAAACCTATCTCAGGGCCAGGAAATGAACCCCAATTTCCAAAATATAGTATATATTTCATCATCAAATAATTATCTCTTCCAGTGCTATTCCAAAATATATTTAAGTGGAGAGGCTGATACTTGCAGTGTTAAACAAGCCTATACTCCCATTCCACAGTATGTACCGCAAGCCCAAGACAGATGTAAAGACACCACATGAGCCTTTTTAATTCAAGTACTCCTAAGGACAGTAATAACAAGCAACATAACAAAGAGATTACCATGCCTCTTGCTATTTTGTGTGTTTGTGTATCCAAGAGAGAGATGTTAATTAGACCTTACTACTGTCTCTTTTTCCATGAATAGTTAAACATAACACTGTTAACTGCCTTAGAGAATAGCTCAATCATGCTGAACTTATATCATTGCAGGCATAACACTAACTTTCACGCAATGCACATTTAATATCAAAACCTCGTATATCTTTGTATGATATTCTACAATAAATATTAACTCTTACACTATTTCCATTTATTAGTCATTTACATATTTCCGCGATATAAGTGATACCTGGCCATTTAGATATCGGGGTACTATTGCTAAATGCTTTTATTTCTTTATTGTCCTTTAATGGTTAATTGTAAAGTGTGTTGGTACAGGAGGGAGGAACTTTGAACTTTCATACATGTATTTTGGAGATGTACTCTTTCTGAAAGATCTGACCCATACGACAATAAGTATATTTAGCTAAATAACTTTCCTTGAATAGCTTTCCCACTGAACATCGTAAAAGGTAGTTTAATTTAGTATATACTGAGAAAATGCACAAATAGAACTGAAATTTCAGTTTTCATAGTTGACTGGAAAAAAATAGAGAAGGTAGAACCTGGAGTTAGAAAAGTAATAAATAATTATAAATCTCTTCTTGTAGCTAGTATTTATGGAAATCACATGGTCTGTTTTTCCCTGTCCCAAGGATTAGGGTAAGAGATGCCAGCATGCAGCTCTCTGCTATGTCACAGAACCTGCTTGGCTCCTTCTAGCTGGTCATGCTAAAGGGTTGCCCTTATTTTCATCCCATAAGGAAATGTAGAACTGCTGAACTATTGAGAAAAAAGGCTAATATATTTATTAGCGAACTTGTACAAAGACGTATGTGAATTGAGCTGTCACCTCCCTGAGCAGCTGCAGGTCATTTTGCTAAGTGTCAGATACTCACCAGCTACTGTTTGTATATGTCTATTGAAGTGTACACCTGGCAGTAAAAATAAATCAGCATTCAACTTTAAGTATTTATTAATGTTGAAAGTGTTTTTACTAGTTAGGTAGTGACCATAAAATCACTCAAAGTACAAAGGATATCCCTATGTATGTGTACACTAAAACCAATTGTACAGATGTAAGTTGGTCATGCTTCAGCCCCTGTTACAAAACAGGTCAAACAGCTAGAATGACATGCTCAAAGTGTAAGGCTTGCCAGAGTAGTCTTCAAGTTTAGTGTCCACTGGATGCTAGGAAGACATCTATGAAATTGCCCTTGCAATTTTCTGCATGAGAAAGCCAAAGAGATGAGGGAGCATGTCAAGAGTGGTCTCAAAGGCTGATAGCAGAGCCTTATTGGCAGCTGCGCTATTAAGCACCATTGCAGTAAAGCAACTGTGAGTGGTGTCACACAGGATAGCTCCAAGTTTCTAACTTGCAAAAGCTCTTATGGCTACTTTAGTCTTCTCCTAACCTTATCATCATCTATTATCACATCTCATTAAAGCCTACAGTTAATGTTCTAAATATAACCTGTTAAGTCTTAAGCATAATCTAAGTCTGTATTCTCATTGTCATTAGATGGCAATAGCAAAGCTACCAGCTGGAGACTGCTTGCTACTTATGAATTCTGAGTTAGCAATTCTCTTTATATCCCAGTGATGGCAAAAATATCAAGAACTGTGTTTGCTACTTTTCCTTGTTGAGAGATGGGGAAAAAAGAAAGGGAGAAGGTGGAAGAGCCTGCTGGTCAAGTGATGGGTATTTTATAAAAAGTAGTTACAGTAATGGAGCAAATACAAAACAAAATTGTAGAAGAACATATCTCAAAAGCAGCATTCCACTTCCAAGTGGCTTTAGATGTAACCTTAAGGTCTAGTGTTGTTGGCACTGTCAAGCTGACAGTGCAGCCTGTAGCTCAAAACATGAGTTCTTTGTATATAAACAATACATTTTTCAGAAATTGCAAGGGAGATGTGGGTAGACAGTAGATCACTGGAAAACGACAACAGTCAGCAGCTTTTATCTACTTTTCACTGTTGAAAATACTCTTTTTCCATGGCCATTGCATGATTTCTAAGCAGGTATTTTCCTCAAAGGAACTGTTTGTTCAGAACAAGAATAGCACAAGCCTTTCCAGAAATTCTGCAGCCTCAGCTGTACTTTTAGGTGTAACACAAACAAACTAAATGCCAAAAAGTCATTTTGAAAGAGAATACAAATTTCTACCATCCCTAAAGACAGAATCAATTTTAGAGCACTGTAAGAGCTTCCGATGATTCCTATCACAATTTCTCTACTTTGAATTCTTTATGTTTTAGCAGACCAAGACTGCTTTAGAGATGTAATAACAGCTTAATATAGAAATCTTGTCAGACCTATTTAAACCTTTTAAAAAAAAAATTGCATACGCAGGACTGAAAACTAATAATGGTTTACAAATTCTTAGTTCCAAAAGAATCTAATAATGCAGGCAGGTATCTTTCACTAAATAATTTAAGAATCACTAAACAGATGAAAAATACTTCCTTTTTTAAAGTAAATATTAGTGGAAACTTGCAATATTGATACGAGCATATTCTTTTGAAATGGTCAATGATATTCCTGTGATCACCGTCTTTGAATCAAAAAGTAATGTCATTGCAAGGGATGTGATCTAATCTAGCCAGGAGTTAGTGAGTGATTTTGTTTCTCCCTTAGACTGCAGTTTTAGTGCTCCATCCCATTCTTAATTCACAAGTTTGTAAGGAAAAAAAGTGGCCACACTCCAGTTTCTGCCTGTATGTGTTATTCAAAATCCATAACTCTCACATTTAAAATGCAAGTAACATTTGATACTGCAGTTTCTCACACACTCGTATTTTGTAAGAAAACACTAGTCAAGACTCATCACTGTACTACCTCAATGGCAATACCAAGACTATACTTCATAAAACTTGGTAACTCCGGTGAGATAGGCTTCCCCCACATATTTAACTTCCAGCAATACTAGAGAAATTTAAGAAAAAAACTAGATTACAAAAACTATAGAAAGAAGCACATGAAGTTAACAGCTAATTAGTAAATTAGCATAGGACTTAGCTGAGTAAATAGCAGGATTACATTCAGGTGAAT
Source organism: Numida meleagris (assembly GCF_002078875.1). Classification (NCBI taxonomy): domain Eukaryota; kingdom Metazoa; phylum Chordata; class Aves; order Galliformes; family Numididae; genus Numida; species Numida meleagris. The sequence goes on along the minus strand of NC_034412.1, from coordinate 67,218,956 downwards.
CTGAAAGAAAACTCAGGTTTTCTTTCAGCACAAAAACAATAAGAAACAATAAATTAGCTAGAAAATATGCTAGTATTACCAAACTAAAAAACTAGCAAATCTTGCCTTATTTGTGTCTGTTAGACATGCTTCTGCACATAGCATTCCTCAGCACCAGCCTACACTAACTCTACTCCTGGACAGCAAGTAAGGCCAGAGAGCCACTGTTCTGCACCCTTCCATCTCTTTGCCTGACAGAAATCCCAGACGTTCAAGTCTCTGTTTGGAGGTATCTTGCACTGACAACCACTTTACCTCCATTACATAGTTTCTGTCAAACCCTTTTCTAGCTGAGACGAGCCTTCTACTTCAGGTCTCTCACTGGGGGATCATGAAACATTGTAAATGAAGATGAACTTACATAATATGCACACAAAAATTCCTTCCCTTCAGTAAGAACACTTCTCTACCAAATGTGCTCCACAGAGCACAGATAATTTGGGTGCTCTACTCCCTAGTGACACCTCATTAATTAGTACAGGAAATCAGAAACACACAAATGTTAATTTATATTAAGCATGGCCTAATAGAACACATGCATCATTCTTACTATTGATTTTGCAGGTGTGTTACAATAGCTTGTCAAAGTATATTTCCCTTATTCCCATACCCTTATTATTTATAAACTAATAAGATTACCATCTTCTGAAATCAATTTTATTTTAAACTGTTCTTTGAAGTAAGGCAGTCTTATTATTCCAAATCTTGAATGCTGAAAAGATCATCCCAAAATACTACTAATGTGTTGCGTAGTATTACTTGAATTTTGACAGTGTCTTTACAGATAGATCACAGAATTTAGAATGTTAAGTATTTTAAATTTACTTTTGTAACACAGACTTTTCAAGTTTAAATTTTTCCCTACTGTGATTATACTATCCTAACACTACCAGAAATTACAGTCCATCTCATTTACTCCATAGCCTTGTCAACAGTTTAGAGTTGCAATGGCATCTCCAAATCACACCAGAAAAAATAAAAATTTGAATACACACCATGCTCTGCTTCCAGAGAAAATTTTATTCCCTCTAATTCTTCAGCAAAGAACAGTTACTCTCAAAAGGATACATTTTGGCAGTAGGAAGTCTCTAAGTTTTTGTATGGTTTGCATTTCCAAGACAAAAGAAGACAAATGTGAAAACAAAAATGTCTGCAAACATGCATATTTCAAGTATTTCATATTCATATGATGCTATCTTTGCAGTACTTATTCTATATATTGCTTTCTGTTCTCTCTCACCTTGCTGTCATTCAATAGTCCTTCCGAATTTATAGGTACTGTAAAGAATCAGGCAGACATTCGAAGTTATCTTAGTTCTCTGCTTAGTACTTTCACAGTAAATCAGATGTTATGCAAATTTTTACAAATATCTTAATTTTTTATTTTATTTTATTTTTTTCTTTGGTAAGCCTTTTTTAACTGGTTAAAATCAAAGAGAATGATGATATATTCATATTTCTTATCTACAATTACAGTATTGGATTGACAGGCTTTTTCATTCTTTTTTCTGTCAAAAGAATTGCCCTCCATAAAGCCCAGAAAACACATTCACTTAGCAATACATTCATGATAGGACTTCGTAGGCACAGACTGGATATGTTTGCTTAGAAAGGGTAATCGGCTGTTTTCAGAAATTAACTTTCTGGAACTGTTTCCTAAGAGCCCTTCCACAGTAGTATACAAAACCATGATTTATCCCATAAGAACTGTGATTTACTGTCCATCTAAGACCTCACTTAGTGAAATATCAGTGATAGTTCTTTGCATGTACTGAGAGTTCCCAATTCATACAGTTAAATCAAAAATGTCCCCCTGCTCAAAGCCCCTGATAACTTGCTATTTGACTGACATATTTGTGGAGATGAGCCAGAGACAAAGATGTCCCACCCACTGTTAACCATCCTTCTTTTGGAAGTATATCAGTATTAGGACTAAAAGCAACGGAGCCCTTCCTGTCCTTCTCTTGACCAATGAAACTTCAACTACAAAATACAAAATGAAGTAGGAAAGATAAAACATTTAAAAGCCTGATGCATATATATGTGAAGTAGAAGAAGCCATACATGTGACATGGTTGAGATGATGGGTGCATTAGTAATTTACCCAGGATCATGGGATGTTTGCCACAGGCCTGGTGGCCATCTTTGCCTGTTCTTCTAAAAAGACACATGGCATGAGAAAACAGGCTGAAATTTCAAGAACAAAGAAGAGCTTCAGTTTAGGTATGAGGGACAGCTATTCCCTATCTGAACATGTCATACAATAGTCCAACCAATAAATTTCAGAAACTGAGCTCAGTACATCCCTGTTCATACAAGAAGGAGCAGTGCAGATGGTGGATATTTTAATCTCCTATTCAGAATTCTCTGGTACTTCAAGTCAAATGGCATAATTAAAGTTCTATAAATCAATCATGGTCGTTTTTGTTCATTATTACAGAACTTTCTACTCTATGCAGGTCACCCATTTAACCCAGTATTTACATGTGCATGCTTACACATTTGCATACTCCTGCATTTTTTTTTCTTTTATTAAAAGAAACAGCAGCTAAAAGTCTGCTTGACTCCCACAGACCTTGCTCAGTCATAGAAGAATCCAGCAGCCTCCAGTTTACTGTTCAGAAATAGCTACAGTAGGGGAGCCGCCCTAATTAGGTTATCCAGAGCATAATAGCTCTGAGACCCTATCCAGCAGTACCCTCCCTTTAAGGGCAAGAAACATGTCTGGTATATCAGCCCGGAATCAGACTGCCCTATCTCTCATTTACCAAGCATAGCTTTGGCACAGGAATTCACATTAACTCCTAATACTCTTGAACTGGGTGAAATCTCATTCTGATTCTCTTTTTTTTTTTTTTTTTTTTTTTTTTTGATTTCTGTGAACAAACATTACCCAGTGGGAATAATAATGGAAGGTTTTAGCCTCATTTAGTACAACATAATAGAAATATCTCCAGAAAAGTAAGATTTGAGCATTTTCAAATGACACTTTTCAGTATTTGCAGCATACAGAGTATAATTACTCAATACCCCTAGTTGAATTAAATTGTGTTAACAAAATAAAGCGTTATTCCAAACTGCAAATGGCACAGCTGGTGACATGTTCCAGCATTTCAAAGCATCATTATCACAGAAGAAAATGTGATATAAGGATGGAAAATGGATTATCGGAGTGGAAGAGGTTACCAAGCATTGTCTGATTTTAAATTTAGGAGCCCCTCAGCTGGTGAAAGCAATACTTTGAATGTCAGCATCAATGGATATGCCTGTCTTAAATTTGAAGTCTGAGTTAATATTGTATTTCTGTCTTCACATGGAGAAACATTTGATTTGAAATAAAAAGCGAGGTTTAGCATGACAGGCTGTAGTTTACTTGCTTTATTATTCAAAAATTCCATATAGTGATAAGTTTAAGACCTACAGCATTTTATCTGATTTATGAGCTACTATTCTCCAGTACACTCAGGGCAACCTCAGTAAAACTAAATGGAGAGAATCTACTTACAAAAATAATAATAATACTTTGAGCTTTTTAAGGAACTCTTTAGAAGAATTAAATGAACATGATGTTATTAAATGAATTAAATGAAACAAGATGTTTTTCAGATAGTTTGGAAGTTTATGAAGTTTGAAGCAGAATTCAGCTCTCACAAAAGAGTTAAAGGAGGGTAATTTTCCAAGGCTGGACCGAAACCCAGAAACCATGTAACAATATGATAGAGCTGAGACTTAGCAAAGGAAATAAAAATAATAAATAAATAAATAAATAAGCAGTTTTTCTTAAAGGACTACACAGAAGGTTGATCAATGCAGCAAACCTGTCTCTGAATACTCCTGCAGCCAGTACACAGTCCTGCTTATCTCCATTTACAGCAAGTACATGGTGAAAATATGCATACGTCTAGTCTATCAGGATATATTCACCACTGTTTCTGAAAGGACAGGATGTTTACTAACCAGTCAATTCAGCTAAAGAAAAGAGGCCCATAAGTGGGTTTCATCAACAACAACAGAAAATTGAAATCTGCATTTCCCAAGAAGCTCAGAATGCAACCCTGTAGCTCTCATCAGTCTGATAGGCAGCAAAAGACCAGCTTCAGCAGCAAGTATTATCACAGCCATACAGGCCTGCACAGAGAAGTCCAAGTCTAAAAGACATCTTTGTAGCCGTCTTCAGTGCTTGAAGGAATAGAGTTGTTCCTTCTCTGGCTGTTTGCGCTCTCCGTAGAAGTCAATCCTTTTAAAAACTAAGCAACAAGAAATTATAACTTCAACTATAAGGATGAAAAGAAAGGGGTACATAACACTTCATGTACTTGTTTCCAGGTCCAGCAGGCATTAAATAAATATTTTTAAATCGCTCTTTTCTCCTTACATCACGTAGTAATTTTCTGCAAACACATGCATATACACACATGACCTAAATGGTGTTCTTGGTTGTCTAAATGTAGAAGTGAATTACTGGTAATAAAATGTACTTCAGATTCAATTATGCAAACTATTACTATATATATATGTATGTGTATCATGTATATAAATATCTATCCTAAAACAGACTGCAGTGAAAAAGTTTTGCTTGATACAGACCTACGGACTGGCAAATACTGGTGTCATGCTGTTCTCAAGCGAGCCGGTGTGAGAAGTATTTCTAAGGATCAAATACATTCCTTGCAGTCCAAACGACTACAGGGTTTAAGGTAAAAGAAACAAGTAATCCGTCCTCATTGTGGTTACCTACCTCCACCTAGTGACAAGAAATGGTATAAAAATAGAGTTCGACGGTAATTCATCATTCAATTGTTTGCGTGAACAAAACTTAGAAAACTCAGAACTCTGTTCTTAGGATTTTTCAAACGGTGAAGGAGAACAAGGAAACATACTCCCTCCCACACAAACTGAACAAACTCTCTCCACCTCTCTCTGAGAAATGGGAGTGTATTTGGACATAAAGGTAATGCAAATGTGCAGAGGCAATGCCCCTAACCTGTACCACTGCTGCTGACTGCATCTGTTATGCTCAGCTAAAGCAGGGCAATCTAACCAGCTTCCTATAGCATATTTGATTCAACCACACAAGCTGTTAGTGGCATTACAGGATGGTTATTTTCAGAAGAGTTTTAGCCCTCTCATTGCCGTGGATGCTTGTTAAGAAAATGTTAAAATGTTGCCTTCTAATCAGTAAGAGCCACGTCACTACATTGCCTAGATTGTGGCCTACTGTACTTCCAATACACTGATAGATTACATATTTTTTTGCCAGTTTGGACCATCATATTGATAGTATCATTTCCATGTTGGCTGATGGGACACATTTGCAAGAAGGACGAATAATGAAATCACAAACTTTGCTTCCTCGTTTCTGATTTGCCTTTTTTCAGCTTCTAGGCAATATGCAATTAAACATATATCTTCTTGAAATGAATTTGCTTTAATAGAAAAATATACCATTGGGTGAATCATACTTCAAAATACAGAGGAATAGCAATAGAGTGAGCAGTAGCAAAGCAGCAGTGAAGAACTCAAAATTGCTGGTGTGGCCACATGCCTTCCAGTGGAAACCAGTGTCACTGCTTCAAGAAAGTACAGGCAGAATTCAGCCCTCTGTAAACAGCAAGCCAAGAGATGGTGGAGCTTAAGAAAAGACAGGGTAGGAGGAGATGGATTAGAATAATAATGTGAGTTCAATTTCAGAGAAGAAACACCTCCTTTGGAGATGGGAACTGTACTCTAAGAACAGACAATCATTGCAGTACCAGAAATACCACAGGCAACTTCCATTTTCTGGCTAATTGCAAGTGGTAGTCACAAATGTCACCAGGGGTCAACAATCCACCTTGATGAAAATACCTCTTTCTGGCTGGGGACATGGATGATGAAAACATTCAGGGCAGTGTCTACAATACAACTTCTTTCAAGACAAGTCGTAAGTACAAATACTGCTCAAGACAAAAATCCATCCAAAAGTGGTGTTTTACAGATATTTCTCCTGAAGTTTATTTTACAATAAATAACACAAGAAGACTTTTGATCCACAGGAGGGTATGCTCAGAACCCTTACTGACTTTAGAACAGTAACATTTTATGTCCATGAAAGTCTCAATTTAATTCTCTGTAAATATTACAGGGCTGCTCCACAAGCAATTATGTTGGCCCACAGCATCAGAGGCAAATGGTGGTGGTATGACAGTAGAGGTTGAACCTTCCACCATTATTCCTTTACATGTTGTTGTGTGACAGATGGCAGCAGAGGGGTAGGCTGACAAACTGGCACCTGACATGGAAGTTAGCATGAAGTAAAGGTGTGTCACTGAATTCTTCTATGAGGAAAAAAATTACCTTTGTTGATGCTTGCTGAACATTTATGGATACCAGACGGTGGATGTGAACACAGAGAGGTGGTGTGTAGCACATATCAGCAGTGGTGACAGTGATTGTGGGTCATGTGCACCGGTGCAGATTTTGACAAGCATGGCAAGCAAATTCTTGGTAATTGCTGGCAAAAAAAATGCATAGCTAATGGCGGTGACCACGTTGAAAAACAGTGTTTTGTAGCTGAGAATTTGCTCTATCAAACAGCATTACTGTGTTCATTTTATCTTTTGTAGTTTCCATGAAATGAAATAGGAGGCATTACTTTTGGAGCAACCTACAAATCTGTGGCCCAAGACAATTCCTCTTCACTCAATGCGGTCCAGGCAAACCAAAATGTTGGATACTCATGCTATATGCCATCTCTACCACAGCTACTTCCCTCAGGTACTGCGCGTCTTTCTCCATGGCGGTCCATTTGCCTGGGTTACGTACTAGGTCTTCCCTGAAGGGATATCTTTCCCTCACAGCTGACAAGAGTCATCTCTGCTACTGATACATCCTATTTTGGAATCACCCATTTGTGGGAGCAGCATATGTTCTGTAACCATCATTTCATCTCCTTCTTAGCCCAATTTTATACCACTGCTATCATGAGAAAGATCATAGCCAAGGACGGAATTAAATAAATGTAACAAACATACACTGCAATGCATAGCACTTGGGTTAGCATTTCCAACCATTACGTGTAAATAGATTACAACATACAAGCAACTCCATAAAACAAGAACATCCTGAGTTTACAAACATATTATATCCTTCACACATCAAGCACCAGCTTTTTTCACCCTTTTCTCTCTGAAACAATATTTCTGAGCTCAGAAAGCATTTTCCCTGTAGAGGCAGACAGGTGAGGTGTCACTGTGAAGAATTCATTAAAAAATAAATATATTTTTAATTACGTTTGTGGAGGAACGCGCAATGTTTATGCAACTGTTAAAAGAAACAAACAAACATGGACACTGAAGAAATGAGTGCCCCACACGCAGCTCCACCAGAGCGCTGTCGCCTCACAACGACCACCTGTGAGGCGGCTCTGCCCTGAGGGTAAGGGTGGCAGCGCAGCGAGGAGCCCGTGACCCTCAGGTGACCCCAGCCGTGACCCTCAGGTGAGCCCGCCCCGGTCGCCTTCAGCGAAACAGGGCGCGAGCGGTGAGGCGGGAACCGAAATCGGCGGGAAGCAAAAGCGGCGGGAAAAGACTGGCGGGCGGCAGGGACACCCATATAAGCCGCACGAGCGGACAGGTAAGCAACAGGTATTCTCCTCAGTGTGTGAGAAGAATCTGCGTGCTCTGAGGGAAAGGCGGTAAGCGGCGTCTGCGGACTGAGGTGCGGCGAGACTGAGGTGCGGCGAGACTGAGGTGCGGACCGGCTCGGAGACGGGAGCCGAGCGCGTTCCGAGCCGGGGCGGGGGCGGGCCGGCTGGGACGGATGGGGCGGATGCGGGGGACGGATGGGGCGGATGCGGCGGCCGAGCGAGCTTCGCGGCGGCTTTAGAGGGGCGGCTTTAGAGGGGCGGCTTTAGAGGGGCGGCTTTAGAGGGGCGGCTTTAGAGGGGCGGCTTTAGAGGGGCGGCTTTAGAGGGGCGGAGACTAGCTCCAAACGGGGCTGGTCGGAGGCGAGCGCTGAGCGAGTTCCGAGCTGGGGGGGGGGCCGGCCGGCCTGATGCGGGAGCTGGGCGGGTTCGCTCCGAGCTACTGAGTAGAGGGGGTCGGCGGAGGCGGGAGCCGGAAGCCGGACAAGTTCCGAGCTGGGGGGCGGGCCGGGCCGGCCTGAGGCGGGAGACGGAGGGTGGCGGGGGCGAGCCGGACGGGCTCATAGAGTTGTCGAGCGTGGCAAGGTGCCTCGCAGTAGAAGATACGAGACAACGGCAAGCAGCAATAATAAAAATATCTCGCTATTGTTGTGATGACCTATAGGGATTTTATGTCTACTTCTCACAAAGAGGCTGGTGGGGATGGGGTAGCACTAACAACGAAAAGGAGGAAGAACTACAGTAATACTCTAGATTTTAACAAGGTAAATGTAATGAAGAAGCTCTATAGGAGGGAAAGGTAAGATGCCCAGAGTAAAACTTAACCTTGAATGTAAAAATCTGTTTTCTACTAGAATACACACCATGGCTGTAGGTGTTAGGATTGGCAAAAAAAGATAAATTTCTGGGAGCCTGTATCTCAAATGAGCAAGAGGAAGACAGGAGTGCTGAGTCAGGGCAAAGAGAGGAGCTGTGAGCACAAGCAACTCCTGTCACCAAAGGCACAGTCACGTTACAGAAGAGCCATGCTGGTATAATGATTGATAAGAATGACTGTGCATGAGGTGACCTCACTGTAATGAGTGCTAGGGTCGCTGCAAATAAAGCACAATCAGGGCTCCATTATAAGAAGGGTTGCTGATTCTTGGGCTGCTGCATTTTGTGCAGAAGAAAGAAGGCGTGGTGAGTGGAACCGGGAGGCAAGAGCAAGCAAGAAGAGGAAGCAGAAGCCAGCACGTGGGGGGGGAAGGAGAGAGGNGGGTCTTTGCTGTAGTTGGCCTTTTGCCTTGTAGCTCCTTTGGCTGCCTGGGGAGCGTGGCCCCCTGTACGGAGGGCGAGAGCCACCTCTCCGCACCCAAGTGGGAAATGGAGCTCACTGGACCCCACAGCCACCCTGTAAGCAGGGTAGTGCCATTTCCCTGCCCCTCTCCCTCCGGCTCCCCGGCGTTGTTGCCTGCTGGTGGCCTGTCAATGCAACAGCCCTGTACTCGGGGTGCCTGTCACGGCCTTTGGCCTTTGCCCTTAGCTGAGAAGCCCCTTGGCATGTTGAGGTCTATGGCCTCCATGCGGCCTAGGGACAGGTCACAGGCTCTTCCGTGTTGCTCGTGGGTGTGGGTTTATTCCCAGGCGTTGGCCGCGCTGCGTTGTCCTTCTCTTCTGGAAAGTCACGCCTGTGTGTGTGTGTTCCCGTTCCTTTCCTTGTTTGCGTTTGTGGAGTGACTGAGCGACTGAGCTTTCCCTTTAGGCCTCCACAAAAATGGCTGCAGCTTAGCTTGGACTTCCCAGGGGGGAACGGAGGACGTGATGCGTGCCGCAAGGGGGGTGTTCCCTCTCAGTCCCGCGAGCGCAGCGAGTGTCCTGTCGCGCCCCTTTTCTCCTAGGACAGATCAGAGCCACACGGTAGTTCTGTGGCCGAGGCCGCCCTGTAGCCAGGGCTTGGGCCCGTCCCTGTCCCTGCGCGGCCGCCTGTTCTGCTGGCGGTGTGACAGCCCTGTACTCGGGGTGCGTGTCACAAGCTGTGGAGCCCTCTGTCCCCGGAGCAGCCCAACCCCGCTTTAATCAGGTCTGGGGACACTGCTTTAGCCAGCCGGTTGGTGGGAATGACCCCTCCCTGTCCCGTCAGAGGGCACAGGTTGAGGTGCTAGTTGTGGCTGGGGCGACCTCCCCGCTCTGTGGGTCGAGGTTGCTCCCTGGGTTCCCAAAGACGTGGTGTTGTGTCGCAGCCAGGCGGGCCAGCCTGTAGCTCAGGCGTTGGTGGGAGCGGCGTGCTCCGTGGGGCTTGTAGGCGCTGGTGAGGTGTTGGGTGCCGTCCTGTAGGCAGGGCTGTGCATGCCCCCTGTATTTGGTGAGTTGTGTTCAGGGAGACCCCCTGTACTCAGAGGCACGGGGCCGAGGGATGTGAGGCTGGGCTTGTACCCTCCCTGAAATCGGGGCTGGGACCCCGAGCGTGGCCCTTGGCCGTGCCGCCACGCTGCCTGGCTGCTGAGTGTCGTTCCTGCTGCTGGGTGGGAAACCGAGCTCTGTGGCTCCGTGGGTGTTGTCGCCCCGCCTGTAATCAGGGTCTGGGTGCAGGAGCCTTTGTGCTCTGCTGGCAGCCTGTGTGGGGCGACCACCCCGTTAGCGGGGTATGGGTCAAGGTGCCCCGGATTGGGAGAGAAGGAGCCTCCCTCACCCTTTGCGGCCAGGGCTGCCCTGTAGTCAGGGAGTGGCTGTGCCCTGGAGTCGCGGGCCCTTTGCAGTGGAGGCGGCGTCAGGGGACCCCTGTAAGCAGGGAAGTTGGCCCTTTGGCTGCTGCTTTCTGTGTGCCCAGCTCCATTTGCCCAGCCTGCCCGCCTCTGTGACCCCTCTGCAGCAGCGGCTGGAACTCCGTGGCGCGACAGCACAGTGAGAAAAGCTGCTCTTGGTGTTTTTTGCTGGGGTGAACTGGGGAGGGGGGGAATGCAAGGTGTCTTGTGGCTGGGTGGTCGTGTGCAGGGCTCCCTCGGGCTGCTGGGTTTCCCTGTTTCCTTCAGGTGGAGGGGTTGGTGCTCCTCAGGTCTGATGGTGCCGTCCTTTGTTTTTCAGGAGCTGGTGCAGTAGAAAGAAGGCGCGGTGAGTGGAACCGGGAGGCAGGCATGAAGAGGAAGCTGTAGGCGTTTGCTCTCTTGGGTTTAGCTTTTTGCTTTTTGGATTCCTTTTTCATTGTGTGTATGACATGAATTAATGTGTTCGCTCCCTTTTGCCATCCGGTATTCCTGCTAATAAACGTTTTTTACTTATTGTTGTTCCAATGATATTTGCATCTTCTCCCTGGCATTTTTTGACTTTTGTTGTGAAGTTCTCTGTTCCTGATTGCTGTTTTTTCTTACGGGGAGTATTGCCTTCTCACCGTTAACTTCTTTTCTCCATGTGTGAGGGAAATCCTGTAAGCTCAGCTGAGGATTTTGGAGACCTTAGTTTTNGGGTCTTTGCTGTAGTTGGCCTTTTGCCTTGTAGCTCCTTTGGCTGCCTGGGGAGCGTGGCCCCCTGTACGGAGGGCGAGAGCCACCTCTCCGCACCCAAGTGGGAAATGGAGCTCACTGGACCCCACAGCCACCCTGTAAGCAGGGTAGTGCCATTTCCCTGCCCCTCTCCCTCCGGCTCCCCGGCGTTGTTGCCTGCTGGTGGCCTGTCAATGCAACAGCCCTGTACTCGGGGTGCCTGTCACGGCCTTTGGCCTTTGCCCTTAGCTGAGAAGCCCCTTGGCATGTTGAGGTCTATGGCCTCCATGCGGCCTAGGGACAGGTCACAGGCTCTTCCGTGTTGCTCGTGGGTGTGGGTTTATTCCCAGGCGTTGGCCGCGCTGCGTTGTCCTTCTCTTCTGGAAAGTCACGCCTGTGTGTGTGTGTTCCCGTTCCTTTCCTTGTTTGCGTTTGTGGAGTGACTGAGCGACTGAGCTTTCCCTTTAGGCCTCCACAAAAATGGCTGCAGCTTAGCTTGGACTTCCCAGGGGGGAACGGAGGACGTGATGCGTGCCGCAAGGGGGGTGTTCCCTCTCAGTCCCGCGAGCGCAGCGAGTGTCCTGTCGCGCCCCTTTTCTCCTAGGACAGATCAGAGCCACACGGTAGTTCTGTGGCCGAGGCCGCCCTGTAGCCAGGGCTTGGGCCCGTCCCTGTCCCTGCGCGGCCGCCTGTTCTGCTGGCGGTGTGACAGCCCTGTACTCGGGGTGCGTGTCACAAGCTGTGGAGCCCTCTGTCCCCGGAGCAGCCCAACCCCGCTTTAATCAGGTCTGGGGACACTGCTTTAGCCAGCCGGTTGGTGGGAATGACCCCTCCCTGTCCCGTCAGAGGGCACAGGTTGAGGTGCTAGTTGTGGCTGGGGCGACCTCCCCGCTCTGTGGGTCGAGGTTGCTCCCTGGGTTCCCAAAGACGTGGTGTTGTGTCGCAGCCAGGCGGGCCAGCCTGTAGCTCAGGCGTTGGTGGGAGCGGCGTGCTCCGTGGGGCTTGTAGGCGCTGGTGAGGTGTTGGGTGCCGTCCTGTAGGCAGGGCTGTGCATGCCCCCTGTATTTGGTGAGTTGTGTTCAGGGAGACCCCCTGTACTCAGAGGCACGGGGCCGAGGGATGTGAGGCTGGGCTTGTACCCTCCCTGGAATCGGGGCTGGGACCCCGAGCGTGGCCCTTGGCCGTGCCGCCACGCTGCCTGGCTGCTGAGTGTCGTTCCTGCTGCTGGGTGGGAAACCGAGCTCTGTGGCTCCGTGGATGTTGTCGCCCCGCCTGTAATCAGGGTCTGGGTGCAGGAGCCTTTGTGCTCTGCTGGCAGCCTGTGTGGGGCGACCACCCCGTTAGCGGGGTATGGGTCAAGGTGCCCCGGATTGGGAGAGAAGGAGCCTCCCTCACCCTTTGCGGCCAGGGCTGCCCTGTAGTCAGGGAGTGGCTGTGCCCTGGAGTCGCGGGCCCTTTGCAGTGGAGGCGGCGTCAGGGGACCCCTGTAAGCAGGGAAGTTGGCCCTTTGGCTGCTGCTTTCTGTGTGCCCAGCTCCATTTGCCCAGCCTGCCCGCCTCTGTGACCCCTCTGCAGCAGCGGCTGGAACTCCGTGGCGCGACAGCACAGTGAGAAAAGCTGCTCTTGGTGTTTTTTGCTGGGGTGAACTGGGGAGGGGGGGAATGCAAGGTGTCTTGTGGCTGGGTGGTCGTGTGCAGGGCTCCCTCGGGCTGCTGGGTTTCCCTGTTTCCTTCAGGTGGAGGGGTTGGTGCTCCTCAGGTCTGATGGTGCCGTCCTTTGTTTTTCAGGAGCTGTTGCAGTAGAAAGAAGGCGCGGTGAGTGGAACCGGGAGGCAGGCATGAAGAGGAAGCTGTAGGCGTTTGCTCTCTTGGGTTTAGCTTTTTGCTTTTTGGATTCCTTTTTCATTGTGTGTATGACATGAATTAATGTGTTCGCTCCCTTTTGCCATCCGGTATTCCTGCTAATAAACGTTTTTTACTTATTGTTGTTCCAATGATATTTGCATCTTCTCCCTGGCATTTTTTGACTTTTGTTGTGAAGTTCTCTGTTCCTGATTGCTGTTTTTTCTTACGGGGAGTATTGCCTTCTCACCGTTAACTTCTTTTCTCCATGTGTGAGGGAAATCCTGTAAGCTCAGCTGAGGATTTTGGAGACCTTAGTTTTGGGCAACGTGCTGACAGCTGTGGCAGAGCTCTTCCCTCACTCTCTCCCCATGTCCTGTGTCTGTAAAGCAGGCTCATTTGTACTTTGTCAGGCCAATTCAGTGCTCTGCTTGCAGAAACATTTATGCTGGGCTCTGTTCCCCTTGGGACTTTGCAGAGCTGTTATCCAAGCTGTAGACCTTTCTTTATTTTTTATGGGATGAATGGGAAGTGCTCAGCGATGGTTATACTTGCTTGGTTCTCCACCAGCTGTGACTGAGGTTCCGTCTGCTGGTACTTTATCCCTCCTCTTCTTTTGAACCTGGTCTTATTGCACGTTCTGGGGCTGCTTGGCTCTGATCATTGAGGCTGATGATTTTGTTTCTCTGAAGTGCTGTGGTTTAACTTAACAGGTAGTTTAGCCCCATGCAGTTGTTGGCTCACTCCCTCGCTCCCAGCATCACAGGTCCACCCCTCACTGGCACATCTGTAGGTAAAACTGCATGTTCTTGGCTCTGCATAGCACTGCTCAGCAACTGGAAACGCTGGAGTGTTGTCATCACTGTTGTTCTCCTAAAACCAAAACATAGCATCTTCTCAGGCACGCTGAAGAACAACATTTCTGTCCCAGCTGTACCCAAGACTCACGTTATACATATCTAAGCTCCAAGGCTAGTTATACCGTCTGGGTTATAAAACTACTTCCAGCTACAGTAAAAAAAAAAATATAGGAGAATGAAGAGCAGTGGTTTTATTTTCCTGTTTGAGTTAATCCACAAGTGTTCCACTGCAATTTTATTTTATGGCATTTAGACACAGCTACAGCCTTCAGACAAGCAAAGCAGAACTAAGTGTAAGTGTGAGAAAATGAAGAACCACACCAGCGCTAGATTTAATTTGATCCAACGTCAAATATGCTTGTAATACCCTGATGAGCATCAGAGTCTAGGAAACAGAGCTAATCAGTGTAATTATCAGACTCCATTGTGCCTTTTCCCGCATCCAGATTCAAAGATTCTACGGTAAAGGTAACGCAGGTTATTATGTAGGAGTTAACTCTGTTATTGCCCAGGGAATTCTGTTCTAGCCCTAATTCAAAAAATAGAAGCAACCAACCAAAAAGAAAACAAGCACAAAAACCATGAAGCTGATAATGTGTCTGGATAGTGCAAAGATGCTGATACCCACTACCGCTCCTGTGTGTTTGGCAACTTTTTTCACTAACAAATACTGCCAGAAGGCACCCTAAATGTGCTGAGTGAAACAGTTAGTGCTATTACTTTGATCTGTTGTCACTGTTGAAACAGGCCCTAACGACTGCAGTTTCCCCCGTGAATACCCGTGGATTGCTTTCCCTCCAGAGCCACTTGGGAAAGATACACTTAGTCCCTTCAGAAATGGAAGATGTTTGGTTTAGCACTCTCCCCTGTCAAGTATAGGCCTGACTGTCCCATTTTCATTAGCGTGTTGGGCCTTTCAGGCAAGAATGTTTTTTTTTTCAACTTGTTTCAAATTATGATTCATTTAGTGCACCTGAGATCTAAAAAGAACTCGGAGAAAATACTGTCCACCTTTCTTCCAACATGTATCCATTTCTAGCACATGATCACTATTCTGAAGATGTTCTGCATCTTTACCAATGTGAAGATCTTTCCCGTGCAGTATCAACAGCCTTTGGAGTCACCCAAAGAAAATGACACGAAATCAGAACAGCTAACTCAACTGACTTTCCTGGGAAACAACTGATTTTATTTACTACTCACAACCTTTTGCCTTGAATGGTAGTTCATAGATTTCTGGATCACAGAGGATCTATAAATCCCAGATGAAAAACCACTGCATACATTTAGGCCAGCGTGCACTCTTATGCAACGAATGCCACTGTTAAAGCAAATGCTGGCATTGAATTATCCCAGCCACTGAAAGAATCAGTAAATTCAGGGCATCCTGAATCTGACTTGCTGGGCTCCCTAACTAGTTCGCACCTGCATCCAAAAACCTGGACCAGTGCAGGCAAAGATTGAAAAGATTAATATTTTTTCACTATCAGGAATTAATTAAATTTTTACTGCACTGTCCAGATACCATTACCACGCTGTTCTTTAGATTTATGGTTTGTATTTCTGCATCCAAAAAATCAGACTAGTGTAGGTAAGCTCGTTTTGAAAAGATAATTCCTTAATGTAATAAAAATTTAAATAATATTTTTTTAGTCTGTCAAGGTGCCATTCCCATGTCTATCTTTATCTACAAGACTTGTATTTCTAATAACCAACTAAATAACTGTTGGAGATAAGCAGTTCAGCAGGCAGCAGGGAGCCTAGTCATTTAGGAGTGGGGCACTTTTGAATCCACCACATCCATATGAATGGATGTCTGCAGGAGCTTTGTATCATAGGGACTTCAGGCATTTTCCTTTCATTCTGTTTTTCGGAGAGATAACAGAGTAAAGGTTAGCAAACTGCACTCTGGAAATTAGCTTAGAATTGCTTCGTGTGACTGAACTAGTTGACAGAAGAATTCCAAGCAAAAATCTTCTAATCTCTAGTTAAATATGCTGGTAGACCCAGGCCTGATGTGATCGTGATGGTAAGAATTCTTTTGTATGGAAGGAAAGACTGGGACAAGGACTGACATTTGACCCCACCCAGGTGCTCCCCAGATCTCTAATCTTCGCTTGGATATTATTTCTACTGAAATAAGTGGGACTACTTTTAGAGTATATGAAAAACTAATTTTACTGGGAAAAAAATGGAGCTAGATATTACCGTGCCTGTGTCACTTCTGGGTAAAACTATTGCCTCAGGTTGGCTATTCCTGCAGACACCTGCCCTCCACTTCGAGACTACTCTCTGTTCACTGCCCAAACACTATTTCCCAGTGTCTCCTAGCTTTGCTGCATCTGCTAATCTTTCAATTGAAGTTGAAATTAAGTTTTTACAAATCAAAATGTTACCGCACAAAAAAAGAAAAGGGTGTATTAAGGGGTATAGTGAGAAGCTGACCTACTGACTTATGAAAAAGCCATTTCCTCTTTCTTCCCTGTTGATGGGGATACATGTCATACATCATGGAATCAGGTCTCTCTCACTGCTATGCCAAGTGATAAGAGCAGTTTCAAAAACTATGTCTAGGCTGTGGATCTTGAAACTTTCCCATCTGCTGGACCTCAGTGCCTTTGTCAGCTATCTCACAACTAGAGGCTTATGAAAAAAAGAGCAACATGATGGGAAATGGTATATAGAAAAGAAACACTAGAAAAAAAGATGGGAGATGAACAGTGAGAAAAAATAGTGGACAGACCTGAATAAGTGATATAAAACAGAAATGGATCCCAATTAATGGTGGGAAATTTTTATTTTTTTCCTTTCTGGACCTTCAAACTCTGCTTCTCAAGAACTCTCTCATGAATGGAGAGGGAGTAGGACAGGGGGCATTTACATTTTCACCAAAATGCAGGTGGTGTGTAGGTCAAAGGAGGCTGAGAGCTTTGAAGAATGGTGAATATGACATATGGGAAAAGGAATGTCACATGTAAAAATATTCTCTCATACCTCAGTGCAACCCCATTGACTTCAACCAAAGCGCTTCAATAAAGCAAAAGGATTTTTCAAGTCATTCAGTAGTCACACAGCATGTGTTAGTATTTATGCTCATCTCCAGGAAGAATATTTTCTCTTGTCGTTAGTGTAGCGGTGCAGCATAAAGTAAGACCTCCTTGCTCTGCAGAGGTGCACAGTTTTCAACTTACATAAACCAGGACTTCTTGTACTCTCGCCTGTGCGTGCTCTAGCAGCCTTTATTTTCTGAGGTGTAAGTACTGTAAGCATAGAGAGGCTACTATTCATTGTAGAGGAAGGGATAAGAATCATGCTCAGTTATTTAAAAATGAAAGTCCTTGCACTTCAGTCTAAATATATGTATATATGTTTTAAGACAGGCACTTCTGATTGCAGTAATGATAAAATAACTCAAAATTTATTCGGAAAGGACCCACTCTTCCCCTTCATTGTTATTCATGTAGGTGGATTTGTAATCACCTTTTCTCTTTTTCTCTTTCCAATGAGAAGATTTTAAAAAGTGGCAGAAGGTAGAAGAACACTGAATTATTTTATTTCCATATTCATAAAAGCAGTCTTAAAGAATCTACTGTGAAGTTTACACCCCAGCACTTTTACCAGCATTGGTTGCTACCCAAAATTTACAACGTCACACATTCTGTCAAGTGCCACGGGGGTGTCCTTGCAGATCAAAATTTCACCTTGACATTCCACTCTTTGGGAAAGATTAGAATACTGCCTATTAATGAACTATTCCACAGAACTATAACCAGAAAAACCAAACTGTACAGAAATTTTTGGACATTGGAAGAGTATGTGTTTATATCCATGTTCAATTTATGATCTCTGGTAGCTACCAACTTTTTACAGGAACAATTAAAGAATATATGCTTCCAAACTACCAAATTCACTACAGAAATCTGTTAGCCAAATAAATTATTTCCTCCTACTCTGTCATGTCTTTTCCCATAATCTGTTTATTTGCAGTTAGGCAAGTCCATCAGAGTGTATAGAAACGGTTTCTTCATGTCTTTTTTTCTATCTTGTTCTATCATGAATTAAATGAAATGAAAAAAAAATAAAATAAACCATGAGATTTGTGACATGCAATGAATAAGTAAAAATATCAAATGACATTATCTTTTGTATGCTAGGATTTCTTAAATTTTTTTCAGGAAACTAATAAATCACTTTTCCAGTAAAATAGTGGAGTATGACCCCAATAACAGACGTATCTTACTATACAGAGTACCATATGATAAGTCCAGATGCACACTGACATCCACCAACAAAAGATAAATTACCACAGCATCTGATGAGTGCTCTGCCCAGCATACCAGGATTTGGTCAGACAGTACCTGAGATAGTCTCAGCACTGCAGCATCCACAATAACCTACCTTTTACCCAGCATCTACTGGCCCCAGCTTCCAAAAGAACAATAAGTAAAGGCTGGACAGCATACACAACGAAGGACCAGAAAGCAGTTTAAAGCTGCTGTGTTCTGATGGCAAGAAAATACTTCTAGTCCCAGATCTGTACTAGCAGATCACTAAAAAACAGGTTATTATATATATATAGTTATTTTCCTTCTCATAAATGGAGATTGAAGGGAAGTGAAGGGAAACTCAGTGAATTGTCAGTACCTATCTGGTTATCTATCCAAGTTTTAGCAACAATCCTGCTGTATCCAGGTACAGCTTGCAGCTCTTCGGTTTTGTCAAATTCAAATAACTAATGTAAGTGTATCATTTAAGAAATACAATTCTAGTGTGATCTTGACTATCTTGTATTCCTCTATCACCCAACTCTTCTACTTCATGTAATCTGTTGAAACTACTTGCACAAGGAGGTCCCTTGATGGTTTTTGTAGAATAGCCGAATTCTGTTACCATTACCTAGCTACCTACATTCCCCAAAACACGCACATTCCTCTTCCAAACACTTATCTGCTGTTGAGAGTGTTACTTCTCTATGCCTTCTCCCAAAGAAAGTAATAACAAATCCACCACCACATCTCACTGCTGTCCCAGTTTGCATGCTAATTTTGCAGGTAGCCTCCATGGAGCTGTGTTCAGCATAGATTCTTCTGTGGTTTCCAGCTACCACCATCCCTGTACACAAAATAAAGAAGTATTAGATAAATGTACTCGGAGTCTACAAGGGTCACAAAAGGCAGGATTTTTCCGTGGGAAAGGAAAGAATACTAAAATACTGAAAGGGAACTAATGGGAAAAACACATTAAATGTTATGTTTAGTGTAAGATTGAGGGAAAATACTTGGAGAAGATTTGTAGTTTTAATTTACTTTGCTAACTTCTACTCTGTGCATTTTAGTTAGCCAAAGAAATCAGACGGCATATGAAGCCATGAGAATATAAAGAAAGATTCTGAGCAAAAGATCCAGGTTAAGTACAATCTAATTCATGGTCCAGAAGATAAAATTTGCGCAGCAACTTCTCTGAAGTTCTTCTGTTCTACATCTGTCATAAACAGTAAATCAAAGCTGTGCTACTGCTCTAAATTTAAAAAAAATATTGTGTTTTAAATAACAAGGACATTATCTACTTTTCAATATATGGGTCAATTTAATAAATGTTGCACTATCTAGTCAGCTAAACAAACAAACAGAAAATAACAACAATCAAGTAACATAGTAACATTTGTCTTAAAAATGGTGGTTCCTTTGGAACCACAGTGCAGAATATTCTGGTTTGAATCAGCAAAATAAACAGCAGATTGAGAAAAATCTCCCAAAATCTGCAAGGAAATCTCTTTTGAGGTATCTCAAAAAGAGCAAAAATTCCATTATTTACAGTTCTTGCTGGAAAAAAAGTCTTCTTAGCTCAACAGAATGCTTGAGGACAGCTTTTTCCCCAGGAAGCACACAGACAACATTCAAATCTCTCTGCAGCTCTGCTGCTGGAGGGTCCATGCTGGGGAGACGGGACTTTAAATAGCAGAACAGTACAGAGATAGAAGAGTGAAAAGAAATGGAGACAGTAAGATTCTGTTTGGGCATTAGTAGGTACAAAATGCCCAGAGAGGTTAATCCCTAGGATTTGTTCAGATGTCTGTTTGTTTGGAGGAAGCGAGAGAACTATTTATAGTTTCTTTTAGAAGAAAAGGAAGAACTTCTTTGCTGGAGACTCTCTTTCTAAACAATAAATATCGTGAACTAGTAAGTCTTATAGTAGACTGTCATGCAACTCAGAAAAGAAAGAAAATGTAATCATAATCCAAACAACACAGTAAGTTAGTCTTCACTATTAAACTTTCAGTTATATCAATCTCATGAAGAACAACTTTTAGATAAAAATTTTTTAGTAATCAGTACTCAACCCTGCGCCAGTGTCAGAGAAAACTACTTACATAAATGACTTTCAGTGCAACACCATATTCATAAAAATAGTTAAAGAAAACATTTGAATATTCTGAAAATCAATTACTGAAATCTTTGCATTGTGAACAATGAGTGAATCAATCTGACTGCATTCATACATTACCTATACACGCAGTTCAATTCTACAGTGTCATCAAAAACAGCTTTTCATGATCTACCATCCAGATCACTGTAGAAACAGTACTGTATTTTGTTATTAACATTATTATCGTATTAGAAGAACCAAAAACTTTACAGAAATGTAAATGGAATGGTTGTAGATGTAAAAGAAAACAACTTCTGGACACAATAATATTGGTAATAATTTCTAAGTTTTTATTGGTTCTTTTCAAAGCCACTCTATTCCAACCTTCATTGGTTCACTCAGTGAGTTAATGAAACTACAGAATATCTTCACTTGAAAGAACTTCCTAGCAGTTTCAACATGTAGCATTTCCAAGGCTCATGTTTCTGGAACACTTAAATCAGTAGGACCAGATTTTTGTACCTTTTAAAATATCTGAAATCAAATCTCCTGCCTTTCCTGATGTTGTACCTTTCTGTTTGGCAATATATTTCCACTTCAATTTCCATTTTGCATTAGCCAGTAGTAAACTACTATGCACAACAGTATTTGTAGAGGACAACCAGAAATTGTTGAGATGTTTATAACCAGTCTTTTGCTCATAACTGTCTCATTGCTCCAACTTTCTTATCTGGCAAAAGTTTCAGTGGAACAAACTAGGCACATGCTCTTGATTCTCCTCAGGGTGAAGCTAACCAACATACAGAAAGCTATTTAAGCTGGCAGGTTGATTCTGCTAGGACACAAATGAGGACCTGCACTTATGTGCTGCAGTTCAGTCATGAAGTACTTTTCTCCCAGCATTTTCAGCCCTCTTGCTAATAACAACCCATCCAAAGTTTCACTCATTTTCAGGTAGAGAATGAATAACTGAAGTTCAATATCCTATTTTCATGTAAAAAGAAATAATTTCTTATGACCCTTCATATGAGACTGACACAAAATAAGGATCAAATACGACCTGAACATTGAAGAAATTCAATTCCCAAAGCCATGATTCTTGCTTTGAGAAGACCTTTCATAGCATAAAAATAAAAAATATCTGATCTTCTTCTAGTAATGTTAATGCAAAAACATACTGCATTGGGTCCAGCTGACATGGAATTTCTTTCCTTCATGGCAGCCTATATGGTGCTATGTTTTGGATTTGTGACTAAAACACTGCTGATAACATCAGTGTTTTAGCAATTGCTGAGCAGTGCTTGCACCCAGTTTAGATATGTAAGATGTTTATGCTCTGACATGATCTCAACTTTTCACGTGTCATCATTCTCCTTTGCCTCTGTAGACTCAGCCGAAATTGACTTTTTATAAAAGTCTATAAAATACCTCAGAATTTGCCCTTGAAATTTTGGAAGCTATTGTATTGCAGATCTGAAGGACTGAAGCAGATGCCTCAGTCTTGGATGAAGTAACTCTACAGGTCTACAGTCAGCCTGCTCCCAGGAACATAGAGGAACCATTCTAATGCAGAATCCATTCATCTGCCCGATGAACTCATGGATTTGACTGTCAGAAACAAAATCACAGAAAGAACTTCAGAGGATGTTAAACAGAATTTCAATTCCCTCAAGAAAACATTGCTTCTGGATTCAGCTAAGAACTTTTACCCCACTCCCTCCCACCCAACTCAATTAATTCTGCATTTTGCAGTGCATTATCATTCCCTTTCTTTTACTGAAGCTTTCAGAATCATTGCTGTTTCTATTGTCCAAGGCATAAAATGTACCATACTACACAGCTGGTGTACTGATTTTCAGATGTTTGGAGGATGAAAATAAGTAGGAGATGCAAATAATATCACCTAAAATACAAGCACCTAAGTATTCTTCTTGACGGCTACACTAAGAAAATAATCAACAAAAAGTGGAGGTATTTTAGAACAGTTATTTCCATCACATGCAGTAACCGAACTATTGTGAGATTGTCTTGATTAAATCAAGCATCAGACTTGGCTTTCTATGTCTATGCCTTCAGGATAGGCTTAAGGGAATAAGAAATAAATAATAAAAGTTTGTAACAAAAAATAGTGTAATTTACTTCTATATTTCTATTTTACGTGTATTCTGGATAACAAATACTTAATTTACAAGTCTACGTCTGTTTGGGAATTACTATTAGGTAACTTATCTTCCTATTACAGTTTTTGTATGGGCATCAACATCATGAGTCAAATGAGTCTCACAGTTTCTGCGGTATGTTCTTGTTCCCAAATCAGAGAGAGCAAAATAACATGACACAGGCAGCAGAAAACATAACCAAATCTTGTGTGATCCTGAAGTTTGTAAATTTAAATAAATCACACTTTCACAGTTGGCTGCGTCTCAGATCAAAATCAAAGAATTCAGATAAAATAAAACAGACCCCTATTTGCTATAACAGGACAATTATTTTATTTCTTTTTACTACATTTATGTTAACCTTTAACTCTTCTGGCTAATTCTTCTGGTGAGATTTATTTTGGTTTTAGGGAATTGCTTTGCAGCATTGTTTAACAAGAACCATTCATTCTTCAGTCATCTGCCCAATATATTGACTTTAATTTCATTTAATTCTACCACAATCTTCAGGGGAAAAAAAGAGGACAAAAAAAAATAGTATTTTTCAAAATGTCAGAAATTTTTCCTTCTCAGCATTGAGTATTCCATTATTTTGCTTACTATGTCAGTTCTAAACATTACAAGTCTATATACTTATATCATTGTGTACTGTACAAGTTCTCCTGGAATGATGGGTTATACTTTACAAAGCTAGATGAAAAGTAAAGGATGTGCTATTAATATGGGTTTGATGCAACAGAATAGGGTATAACTGTAATCGTGTCTCAAGGACATCACTTCCAGCAGAGCAGTGACGTCAGTCTTAAGCACCAACTATATCCATTAATTCAAGATAATGATACTGGGAGACTCTGTTGCAAGACCAAAAATAAAATAAAATGACATGAACAAAAGCTCATTTTGGTCATGTTTTTCCCTCATAGATCTAAATAAAAAGACTCTGATATAGACTCTCAGGCTAAAATACGTACAAACACCACAGGAAGTTCCAGAAATGCATAGAACTTAGAGCAGGTGTAGAGAAAGCAGTTGTCGGTGAAAAATTCAGACTTTTTTTATTAGGGAAAGTGGTCTCACACAGAATGTTTCTGCAGAACACAAGCTTCTAACTTTGCCTAAAATTTAGCTGAAAAATATTGAAATACCTCAGACTTTTCTTGTTAGATAATAGCTATGGTTTTGAAAAATTTTATTCTTAAGATGCAATTCAGCATATCAACCATGAGGTTAAGTCAGGAATTCATGCAGTTATTCCTATATTTAGATTAATCCCATTCAATTCCACTTTCAGTCAGCAGAATGTATAATATCAGCTTAATTAATTTACCTATAGATCAGCTTTTTCTTAAAGGAAAGATGAAGGTGATATTAAAGATATTGGTATTGGTTAAGTGCAAGGTTCAAAAAGTCATGTTCTAAGACCCTGTTATTGACAGACCTTAGGGTGGGTCTTTCAGAATCCATCCTTCTAGAAATACTCTGCTCCTTTAAAAAAGTATGTGCTCATCTAATTAGTGATCACTGAAAGCCCCAAATACTAGAAGCTACACTAAAATGCCTGGAAAAGCCCTCACTTTATTTGGTTGTTTTACATTTTCAGAGGAATCAGAGTAATTCAGTGCTTTCCACTCCAACATATCATGGAATAATTAATTAAAAATTTGATGTAATAGCTGTGTAATTTGTCAGTTAATCTAACACTACATTTTTTGTATCCAGATATTGGGGCAGGGGGGTTTCAGAGGAAATATTAAACATCCTTGATTTATTTAAAGCATGTTGAGAAATTTTGGTCATGAATTTTTAATTTCTTTCTTTATATATAAGCTTCCTGTCTTCACTCTCTGCTTTGATCTAAATAAAGACAGCAGATCCTACATTAGCAATCAAAACCTAGAATAAGAGTGAATAGAGTAATGAATCCACTTCATTTAGTTAAAACTTTGAACAAAATCAATTCATTGGGGATAATGAAATGTCTCTTTGATAGTTTTAAATCAATCTTGAGCTCTTAAATAAGTACCAATTTGAGGTTGAGATGACTCTGAATCAGCAAAAAGATTGCTATTTAGAAGCAACAAACTTTAATGCTTTTCTTTTATGATTCTTCTAAGACACAACTTTTCCAAAAAGTTATGATTTTCTATGCAAATCTCAGTGCATATTGCTTTGTGCTTCAGTTAAATCTCAAACTATTTAAGTAGAAAATGCACTGACATATATTGTACAGAAAGATATTAATTACATTAGTCCTTGATTCAAAAAATAATTATGTTTTTCCTATGAATTTACTTCCAATTATTATCATACAGCAGAAGCCTAATAAAAGAAAATTGAATTTACATCACAACATAGAAATAACTAGATTGCCTCAATAGCTGCAGACACCTCATATTTTTATTACCTATTGGTCCTAGAAATATCTCATGGTAATGGAATGAAATTAAAATATCATTTGTCACTAAAAAAATACAGCTGCTGAACATGTTTACCCCTAAATTCCTATAAAATCCTATTGAAAATATGACTTTTTTTAGAACTTAAAGTGCCAGCTTGTTTGTAGACCTGCAAAGCACAGAACTGCCAAATGGTGACTTGAGAGTAACGTGTGTGAAGTGGGAAGGGGGGTTGGTTTTGTTTGTTTGTTTGTTTGTTTGTTTGTTTGTTTGTTATCACCCAATATGAAAGATTAAGAACATTTCAGTTGGTTATATTTTCCCATGACATTAATTTTTGTTACTGGTTAAACAGAAAAGGCACCTGTATTTACTTTACAAAGAGGAAAACTAAGCTAAACAAAACTGAAGTTAACACAGTGTGAGACTGCTAACTGGTACAAATGTCACAAATTAAGGGACACTTGCATCACTTTGGGAGAATGCAGGTTAACTGCATTAGCTCAGGGAGAAAAAAAAAGAAATAAAAAAAATCATTTTTATTAAAACTACAAAAGCAGTAAGAGAATGAAGTACAAGGGAGATAACAGGAGTTGATTCACCAAGGAAAACCTACTACTGAAAAGTTCTGCTTTACCTAAACCTAACATTCTTGACTAAAATTCATCTCAATCCAGCTGCTGTCTGCTGCCCATTAGATTAAGGTTTTAAAACAGCTTTTTGTGTTTTAAATTACTCCATCTCTTCAGGTAGCATTAGAATTCATGAAAACTTGCTTGTGAAATTCAACTTATCAGTATTTGAAGTCAGAACCAATACATAATAAATGCTACAAGATCAGAACACTGAGTAGTTATCCAGTGAGATATTTTAAGGGTGGCCAATATGTCTTAAACTTTCAATATTCAAAACTCTTTTCACAAAATCCCACATGGCACATTTAAAAAGAGGTGTAGAGTTTAGCCATTATTTTTGTTTGAACAGTAATAGCGAGTAAGACTAAGTGAAAAAAACCACGTACATTTATGCTATATTATTCTATAGGGAGAAGTAAGTTTCCATTTCTTTCTGTGTTGTGGTAACAAAGGATTTGTGGATTTTGTTTTTCTTGTTTAAGGTTTTTTTTGTCCCCCTTAACTAGATGCATGCTGTTGACTCAGGTCCCAGAGGCTAGGAGTAACTTCAAACAGTGCTTACATAATTTAAAAAGGTCTGACATGAAGACATTTGGAAAATATAAAGACACATATAAATGCTTTATGAAGTGCTTTGACGACTGAACAACAATCTAATACAAAGGTAATGACTACCTGATGTCATAATGACTGATGTCAGGTACAGAATGTCACTATATCAAATCCATAGCATGAAAACGACTTGGAGCAGAAGATTGAAACGCAAAGTCTAGGGCACTTTATTTACAGTACTGATGCTATTTTTCCATTTGAAGATTGTCTAGTCCTATTGTTTGCCCTGTTAATCACTTACATCATTTTGAGGCACAGTTTAAAATGTGTTTGCTGTGATATTCACATTTAAACTAATTTAATGGTAGGCACATTTTCCCAAAGCAATGACTAAGGAAAACTTGGGGGATTGTGTAAACAAATTTTTGTGTGCAAAATAATCAGCTTTGGCAGTAAATTATTTTCACTGGTGATTTCAGCTAATACAACATTTCCTTGAAACAGATTATGGATTTGGTTTTTTTAGCTGTGGAAAAATTCAAATTTCTTTATTGTGGGCTGCAATTGACATCTATGTTGGTAGAGCAATAAGAATATACCTAAAGCTACAGAAGAACACATTCATGCAAAGTTTTACATATTTCCTAAAAAAAAAAAAGTTGTGTATGCTACAGTTGAATAAATTAAATTAAAATTTAACTGAGTTTCTGAGTTTCACAAAATATTATCACATCATGAAATACAGATATGACTAAAAGCTGTAATGCAGGATCTTTGCAAGAAAAAGACAAACCTTGCTCCTCCTTTACAAAGTATGTACATTTAGCAAGCCTACACACTGGAAAGTATGAACTGAATAAGTCACCCGGGATCTGCAGCAGTGTTGGCTAAACTTGGTTTCACTGCTCTTTGAAAAGACCCTGCGTCTCCTGATAGTCTCCTGCTAGATATTCTCTTCTTTGTCTCCTCCCTTGTTCTCTTCATGATTAGTTCGTTAAACTGCAGGTAAGAGAGACTGCTAAGGAGGAATGACATCTTTGTCTATAGTGGTGATATTCACATAGTTTGGTTTAAGACAAGGGGAACAATGGAAAGAAATTTAGTTTGATTTCTACAAGAGGTTTTATTTAAGAGTGTCATATTTTATATTTGTGAAATATAGGCATAATCCTGTCATCCAAGGAAACAAACTTGTTGTCTATGATGATACTGAATTGATCCTGTTCAAGCAGGAAAAACAAATCTTTCCAGGTGTCACCTAATCTGGAAGACCTAAAATCCACCACATGGACTAAGCTCTGTGGTCTTTGGACAGAGGCATGTTCAGTCACTCTTTAAAGCTGGCCCATATCTGATGTTCAAAAGGCACTTAGAATGGTGGGGAAACTACACAGGAACTAAGAAATGACTTCAGAATTACCAGTTAGTAAAGCCAAGGCAGAACATATAGAGTCATTTGAAAACCAACTTTTGAATTGTTTCTACAAGAGGAGCTAAATGCCAAACTCTAGCACAATTGAGTGACTGTGTGAAAAAAGAAAACTCAACCCATGCAGTTGGAGTCTGACACAATTACATGGCCATAAAATGAGGAAATTTAGACAGTCTCGTTCACAAGGTAGTACCTGGAGAAACAGGGGAAATGAAGGGAACATAGAATCATAGAATCATAGAATCGTGGCCTCACCAAGGTTGGAAATGACCTCCAAGATCATCCAGTCCAACCATCCACCTATCACCAATATATTCCCCACTAAGTCATGTCCCTTAGTACAACATCTAAATGTTTCTTGAACACCTCCAGGGATAGCGACTAAAACACCTTCCTAGGCAGACCGTTCCAGTGCCTAATCACTCTTTCAGAGGAGACATTTTTTCCTAATGTTTAGTTTGAATCTCCCTTGGCTCAGCTTGAGGCCATTTCCTCTAATCCTGTTGCTAGTTACATAGGAGAAGAGGTTGACCCCCACCTCACCACAACCTCCTTTCAGGTAGTTGTAGAAAGCGATAAGGTCACCCCCGAGCTTCCTCTTTTCCAGACTGAACAATCCCAGCTCCCTCAGCCACTCCTCATAAGGCCTGTGCTCCAGACCCCTCACCAGCTTCGTCGCCCTCCTCTGAACACGCTCCAGGACCTCAGTGTCTTTCTTGCAGTAATGGGCCAAAAACAACACAGTACTCAAGGTGCGGCCTCACCAGTGCTGAGTACAGAGGGATGATCTCTTCCATGCCCCTGCTGGCAACACTATTTCTGATACAAGCAAGGATGCCATTGGCTTTCTTGGCCACCAGAGCACATTACTGGCTCATGTTCAGCCAAGTGTCAACCAGCATCCCCAGGTCCATTTCCTCCACACAATCTTCCAGCCACTCTGCCCTAAGCCTGTAGCATTGCCTGGAGCTGTTGTGGCCAAAGTGCAGGACCCGGCACTTGGTCTTGTTGATCTTCACCCCACTGGCCTCAGCCCAGCGATCCAGCCTGCTCATATCCCTCTATGGTCTTCCTACCCCCAGGCAAATTGACACTTCCTCCCAACTTGGTGTCATCTGCAAACTTACTGTGGGTGCACTCAATCCCTTCCTCCAGGTCATCAATAAAGATATTGAAGAGGGCAGGCCCCAGCACCGACCTCTGAGGAACACCACTCGTGATTGGTCACCAGCTAGATTTAACTCCATTCACCACCAATCTCTAGGCCTGGCCCTCCAGCCAGCTCCTTACCCAGCAAAGAGTGGATACCTGTCCAAGCCACAGCTTCTCTAGGAGAATACTGTGGGAGATAGTGTCAAAGGCTTTGCTGTCTATGTCAACATCCTTTCCCTCATCCATCAGGTGGATCACTCGATCATAGAAGGAGATCAGGTTGGTCAAGCAGGACCTGCCTTCCATGAACCCATGCTGTGTGGGCTTAATCCCCCAGCTGTCCCGCACATACTGTGTTCTCTCACTTAAGATGACCTGCTCCATAACCTTTCCAGGCACCAAGGTCAGGCTGATAGTCCAGTAGTTCCCTGAATCCACCTTATGACACTTAACATCAGGTCAGTGTCAGCCCTGCCTGTTTTATCCAGAGCTTTATCCAGTCTTACAATGAGGTATCATTGTTTAAAAGACAATGACAGTCTGTGAAGCAGCACTGAAGTTTTGGCCTTCTCTGCTGCTTTAAAATAGGCTTACTCTTATTCTCCTCATCCCAACGAAATCTTTCTGGTGTGTGTCTGCTCCAGCAGGGGAGGCAGTAAGTCATTCCAATTGCTTTGATTTCAAACAGTATGAGATGTTCTGCAGAGACAGACACTGAGATTATTCAGGTGGAGAACACAGCCCTGAGCTCATATGCATAGAGGGAGTGTCCTAAGAACAAAGCTGGAGGAGATGTGCCTTCAAAGAAAAGCATGTCTTCTGCTCTGGCGTACAGTCTCTGAAAGAAGTGAATTAGGCTCCCATATCAGGAGGCTTCTGGGATTTTTATCTGACCTTGCTGCAAAGAGCCAGACACCAAAAACATGATTTCTTATATCCCCTCCCCAGTCCTCACATTTCCTCACTAGCTTTGTCCAAGTGGCTCCTCTTCTATGTCCAGTTGAAATGGTATCTAAAAATATGTTTTGGGCTCCATTCCTCCAAGAAGAAACCTACTTACTAGATTTTGCAAGTGTTCTTAGGTTTCATTGAGTACCCTATTCATCAGTGAAACTTGGACTGAAATATTTTTTTAGAAATAGCCTGAAGACTGTATTCATCCAACCAACATTAGAACTGTACACCTGTCCTGGAGACAGGCTCTGATAATCAGGTACACTTAACCACTGGTAATATTGGGCTCAAAGACTTAACAGGAATTATGTAAACATGGATTTCAATACGCATGTTCAAAAAGAGTCTAGTGTAATTGTCTTAGTTTTCAGAGCAAATAAAAGTAAGCATTTTAAAGTCATGTTATAAGACGTTTTTATGAAAATTACCTGCTATCTACATGACAGATATTTTCTGTTGCTTGAAAAACTGTTCCACTTATGTTCTACCTACACTCCTGTTGAAAATTAGAAAGTATACTTTATCTTACCCAGTAGTTTGGGTAAACTTTCTAGATATTCATTTGTCCTTATTTTCTCAGGCCAGCATTGAAGTTACATTCTTTTTTCTCCTTTTTTTTTTTCAGTATTAATACATTGTAAATATTAAGGCATCTAATACTACTTCAATATATTCCAAGATCATACCAATATATTCTCAATGGATTAATTAAAAAAAGATACATAAAGTTTCTATTGTATAAGAAATCTTCACAACCTTGACTTTGTGTAAGAGAAGATTGATAAAACGGTTGATCCATTAACTTCACAATTCTCACATAAAGATAAATACAACTGTGGGAAGATGGGACTGTAGTCCTATATAGTCTGTAGAAAGATATCTCCCTGAAAGGAAACAATAAACCAAACACTGTGAACTTGCCAGGCTGAATATCACTAGCCAATTGTAGTCAAGAAAGAAAACAAGATTTTGTCTAAAATCAAATGTGATTTGATGAGAAGCATGTGCTTCATTACAGCACAGTCACATCTCAACGACCTGAAGGGTGCCCAGTACCAGGACAAGAGGGCACAAACTGGAGCACAGGAGGTTCCCTCTGAACACCAGGCAGCACTTCTGTGCTGTGCAGGTGACAGAGCACTGGGCAGCCTATGGAGTCTCCTCCTCAGAGATCTTCAAAAGCCACCTGGACAGTATCATTCAGGTTCATCATGCTCACCCTCTTCACCAAACCACATGATGCATCACAAAGAATGAGGCTCTAAAGAAGTAAAAGATTCCTTAGGACAAGGACAATTGTAAGAAAAAACAAAAACCTCTATAAAATTTTATAAATGTGAACAAGCAATTTCATACTTAAAGGTGTGAAATACTTGAGGTATAAAATGGGATAAACACAAGATAGGTCTGCTCATTAATCACCTTCGTAGCCCCAGCAGAGCCATATGGAAATTTTGTACTCAGAGACTCAAAACTGCCATAGAGATGGACCACTGAGGTACTCAAAAGCTTTCTCTGAATCAAATATTTTCCAATAAAATCAGATATTTTGTTAATGAAATGGCACAGACATCACTAAAAGGACTAAACAGATAAAATCCATGTGCAATCTCCTATTAATGGAAGATCACGGAATCACAGAATTGTAGAGGTTGAAAAGGACCTGCAGAGGTCATTGAGTCTAACCCCCTGCTAAAGCAGTTTCCCTAGAACAGGACTGAAGAGGGGATAGGTATGATCTGTGTATAAATGGAATATGACTAAAAGCCTGGAAACTTTTGTAAATTCTCTTATTCAGTGATTAGATTTGAGAGATCTGTATTCCTTATCTTTTCCCTATTAACTTTTCCACTAAAAAAATCTGTACTGTTAGAATATAAACAAAAAAGAAAATTCAGATCATCTAAATAAAGACATTTCTGAAACCAAATACAAAGCATAAATTCTTTGTCTTTTCAACTCAAGACACCCAGTTTCATAGAAAATGTGAAAGAAGGAAAGATTATTTTGAAATTAGAAAGGGTAGCACAGCTTGTATATAAACATGAGCCCAGTGCAAGAACAGAAGAAGTCCAAAACACAACGTAAGATGCTAGATAATAAATTACAGTTCAGCTTGTTTCTAATCTGCACCTAGAATTTTATGTACAGCACAAAACTGAGACCCATTCTTCATTTTGTGTTCAGTGACCTGAAAACTATTCTTGACCTGCTGAATTCATATCAGAAAAAATTCTTAACAAACTGAGCAGTGTTCAAAAAGCTATTGGACTGCATTACTCATATTATGTTTTCTTAACACTATTCCACTGAATACTAAAAGATTGTATCTTAATGCATATATGTAATAGTATTTAAAAGCAGCTCATGTGCCAAATAGGTGTTGATTTTCTTGATCTTATTGTTTATGTGTACAATCTTAGCATTATGTTAATTACTAAATATTTTATCAGATTACTAAAATTACTACTAAATATTTAAATAAATTACTATTTACTAAATAAGTGTCAACGGTTTATGGGCGTTCGGCCTGGTTCTGTGACGAATGGGATGGGGGACCCACAGACCCACGCCCCGGGAAAGGGAAAAGGGAAAAAAGGGTAGGGAGATGGGCCTGAGAGCAAAGAACAGCGGCAACAATCTGAGGAGAAACAAACTATTTTACTAAATAAGATATCGGAATGCAAAACAATACACTATAATACAATATAATTACAATTTAAGCTGATAAATCCAATACAGAGAGAGAGAATGTCCCAAAATCAAGGTAGGCCTTATTCTAATACCGACGATAAGACGGCTGAGGAGCGAGGTGCTGCCAGGACAGGAGATGGGCGGAAAGAGAACAAGGTCTTGTGATCTGCGAGTTTTTATCTTTCCCTCTGACCGGAAACAGTAACAGAGGAGCAAAGTGCCCTGGGGAATGTAGTAGTCCTTCTCTTCTGAGAACCAGGTATATACACTACATGATGTTATGATGTGGAATACCAATAACCGAAAATAACTAATGATCACCAATCATGTTAAAACAGTAATTGCATTACATGTAAATAATAAAAATTCTAAGGTTGCAAATTAAAACTTTAAGCAGCTATAAAAAAAGGGAGATGGGGCTTACTTTGTAATAAACTGTATTATGGAAATACACAATATTTTTAAACACAGGAACAACATCCACTGTGGTGCACTTAAATAGAAGGAAAAAAAAAAAGAGTCCATACCAAAAAGCTAAGAGTGTCACTGATATTTCAAGTTGTTATCTGGACATGCTGATGACTATGAATTTGTATTAAAATACAAAAGACATGGCTCAATCAAGGGCACATATTCTTATTAACTGCCATGCATCAGGGAAAAGAAATTAAAAGTTACACTGTACCCAGCTGTTCTGTGGATTATATTAGGTTCAGAAAGGTCTTCTGACATTCATAGAATGGTCGGGAACTATGCTGATTCCGGTGCACAGGGGAATGCAGCACGTGGTTGGTTCAGTTAATAATTTGTCTGAAGAGCAGAGTCCCAGGAAGTATTACAACCTCTGACAGAGATACAAGAGCTCAGTATCTTTGGAAACTCTGATATACATATGAAAAGACTGAAAAGAGCAATGGTTGCTAAGCTTCAAATTACTTCCAGGGAGAAACTAGCCGTTAGTGCAAAATATTTGTATTTAAATTTACGGATCCATGTCAGGAATTTATCACCTACTAAGATGAGGTCTGATGAGGGGAAGGAGAGAGTCAAAGGAAAAAGGGAAGGCAGGAGAAAGATTATTTGGTGTGAGAGAATTAAGGCTGGAATTTGTACATTCAGAATGGGAAGACTTTATTAACTTCCATGTCATCACCTTCAGGCTGCCCTGGAAACTTGCCTGTCAGTGTCGACAAAAGGCTGAAGACCTATTCATGCAGAACAGCTATAGTAGGTGTTGCCTTCAGATTCAGACCCCAGCCATTTCCTGAAAGTTCCCACTCCCAAGGTAGAGAGAGTTGAATGAATGAGATGTCCACTCCTGAACTGCCACAGACAACAACCCAATGTTTTAACATGACCTGATATCTGACCGATTTCATCTCAGCTGTAAAAAGTATAAAGATCAAGCTGAAGTCAGAGATCTCTGATAACCATCAGCTCTCAGATTCCAACCACTGGCAAAGCTGCCTGTACCACCTCCAGCAGGTCAGCCCTTGAGGTACATTCCTTCCATCATTTGAACACAAATTTGAGTGTCCAGCATCTCAGCTTTAAAGCAGAGGTTTTTCTAAAACCTCTTTTGCAGATCCTGTAGAGGTTCCCATCTAGCCCAGGGCAGAAATAGATGCAGACAAAATACATCCAAAATTCCATTGCTGAACATAAGCTACACAGGCATTGGCTTGGAGCCTGCGCTATGGCTAAAGATGAAATACTTGCTGGAGTACTCTTTCTCAGAGTACACATTGACACAATTTTCCTCACCACAAAAAACACAGGATGAAAGATAATTGGTGTGAGATAGGCCTTCATCATCAGATTGAGATGTGGCCAAGGCAGAACTCGGGTTCTAATATCCACAGTTCAAGTACATCTGTAAGCAACCTGGTTGCTCATTCAGTGAAACATTGAAGTATAAAGCAATTTTAAAAGTGAAAGAAGAATAATAAAAAGTTAATTCAGACTCCAGACTGGGAGAATAATTTTTCATTCTCGGCACATCTCCAGAGCTTCCACTAGATTTGGATTAAGGGTATAAAATAAAGTATATTTAATTTTTTATTCTTTACCTGTTAATAATTATCGAAAAACACATGCTGAAAATATTCAGTATTTTTCACTTTTTAGAAATAAAATATTTTAAAATATAACAAAGTTTATTTTAATTGCAATAAATGTTGGTATTTCTTATCTTAGCACAGCTTTGCAAAGATAAGAAATTTCAATCTTTTTTCATTAATGAGTTTTATTGGTCATGCTAGCAAACATTACTTAACCACGAAATTGATTTTCTACGGTGGAATTAGTTTGTAGTCAAACATTCCTCTAGTATTTAATTTTCTGCCCTTATTGATAGTCAGCTATGGAGTTTTTAAAAATACACAAATATTGCACATTTTTTAAGCAGGACAGTTACAATAGTTACTGACACTTTCACAGTTTTTTTTTAGGTAGCGCAAAAATGAAGACTTTTGGTCTGTTTTTATAGAGCAGACTCATTATTCTTTATGATGAAAAATTTTCAGATTTTTTGTCATAGCATGCTGAATAAAATACTGTGCATAAGAAATTGTTAAATGTATATAGAAGGGAGTAAGGTCTCAGACTCATTTTTCTGGACACATCAGTATGCAGTCTGATCACCAGTATGCTAAGCACATTATGTTTGAAAAAATAAGTTATATTCATGACAAATATAGTATTGAGTAAATGTGGTAGCAAAGAAAGAGGGCAAAGCATCAGTAGGGTGTTACAGTTACCGTTGACTGGTAGGTAAGGAAACTGTGCTAGCATCTTGGGACCCCGCAGCTCCATTACTGACAAACCTCCAGAGGAAAAATTGAGCATAATTTCTTCCTACTACCTTATCTGATACAGTTAGGCTCCTATTTGCCTTTATAAAGCTTTGTCATATTCACGGCTTACAAACATCCTGGTATTGTCTAACATAATCAAATCCTTTACTTATACTTCCAAATCTTAGTGCCAAAGCTACAGCAAAAAATATTGTTGCTTATTCCTAAATATATGAATTTGTATCATAAAATGCTTTTCTCCATTTTGTTATAGATTTTGAGGGAAGTGGTGGTCTTTTTATATTTGGACTTCAAGTAAAATGAAATATGCTAAAAAGTGAATAAGAAAGTACCCTTCACCATCTCTGGCTAAAAATGGGATAAGTAAACAATAAACATTTAAAAAATACAGTGTTTTATCTTCTGAAGCCTTAGTTGTTGCCCAGCTGACTAACAGAACTGTCCCAGAAATGGCTTCATAAATACATACTCACAGATCTCCATGTTATGGAAAAAGTATTAAAATATTGTAACAGATTAGACACAGTTATTGTACTTACAAACTTATAAAGGTTATCAACATGCATACAAGAGGCCACATCTGAAGCTGATGTTAAAAAATGCTGGTTTTGAACAGATTTGAACCATCTATTCAAAGCGAAATCTAATTTATATTCCATTAAGTCACTGTGTGAATCATTTGTGATAAGGAAGAAGCTACAGAAATGCATGTTTGATGTTAAATCTCAGTGACCATCTCTGCAATGCACAAGAAATGCAGAAGACGACAGGCTGTTTGTCTGAAATTCCCTCTGCTGAGCCTATTTTTCAATTCTAAACACAGACAACAGCTAGACTCTGGAGAGAGACTTGATCCCTGGGGCCTAAGGATGCACTTCCCATCACCTCTGTGCCCAGACAGGCATGTGTGCATGTACAGAGATGAGGAAAATAATCCTTTTCAAAACCACAACTTAAAATTAAGTGGAACTCATTTTGCCATTGAAAAACTAAGAGTGAGGTAAAGGAGAGTGATATTATTCACTTGGGATTTTAATCACTTTTTTCTTTTTTATGATCAAAGAAAGAAATTAGCTATTATTGATTATAGTATTGATTATGCTGTTGAGGGAATTGTTCCAAAACTGGCATGTATTTTATCAAACACAAGAGTAATATTCTCTCTTTTTCTTTTTAATATGGGGTGAATTGTTGCAAAGTCGTAAGTTTAATATGACTCATAAGCAGAATTATTAATGCTGGTAAATTGGATAAGACACCTTAGGATATGGAATAGTAATTACTTTTTCAAGAACTCCCCACTCAACTCAACATGCACTAATAATATGGACTATACATTTATTTATGAAGTCTGTGCTTTAATGGGTAGGTGCTTGAGACTTCGATTGCAGGTACTGTACGAATATTCCATTTTCCTTCCCATCTAGAAGTGTGTGTTTTTTACTACGAGTACTTCAAAGATTTGTAAATAAATAATAAGAAGAAATAACATTTACAGACGAGTGTGGATGTTTCTCCTCTGTAAGCAGATAAAATATGAGATCTGACATTTCTCAATGGAAGCAGTGGATTATTTGGCAGCTGGTTGCCAAGGACAAAAAATGATGGCAATCTGGGGTAGGTCACAGATTCACTGGACGTAACCAATGCTGTTTTAAAATCCTTTGCATTCTCCATTGCATTCTCTCTTACTTTATATCTCCTTAATATTTTAAATTGTATTGTATAGTCTTTCTAGTTTTGTCTATATACTCGTCAAAGTCTGGGCCTCCTTTGACTATCTGTAAAACGTCGTTGAAGGTTTAGCAAGATGTACGTTCTGTCTTTCAGTTTTTGCTGATAAAAAAGACATCTCAGAACTGCACGATTTCCTGATTTTAATCTTCTCTTTTCCTATTCCCACTGGCACACCCCCATGTGATTTTTGTAATTGTAAATTAAACTGTAGGTAAACAAAAAACATAAATTGTTGAGCAAAATCATCATTTTTTTTACTGGCATTTTTTTCTGCCTTTTCTCTCCTCTGCGTTGGACAGAGCTCTTATACAGAGAGATGGCACCTAACCTCTCCATCTATTTCACATAATCATTCTGCCCAAATTTTACACAAGGTGGAACTGAGACAGAAAAATAAAAGATCTGCCTTGTTTCGCCAGTTGATTCAGCAGAAGATTCAGGAACTGGAATTCACAAGATCTGAGTTCCAACACAGACACCAGAGATGTAACTGTGCTGGGTATGCAGAGTGTTCTATCCTCCCAAAAAGTTGCATTTTGAATTTGAAGTATTAGACTTGTGTTTTAGAAATCAACCGGGACTCAGTTTTTGGGCTATATTAATAAGAAAGGAAAGTGAAATGATATACAAAAATCTTGATGTGGCAATGTTCATATGCTAACCTACAGTTCAAGAAAAAAATGTTAATTGGGCCCTCAAGGAAGCTCTTATGCCCTCAAAGGAGCAGAAATATCCTCATATAAATATCAGAAGATAAATAGCAAGTGGAATTTTACAGAAAATACAAATGCAAAGCTGAAATACAGCCAAACAAAAAAAAGGTCAACAGGACAGCTGCTAGTAGAAGGGCAAAGTATGGTCTCTTGTTAAAAACATCAAACAATTAGCAAAACTAGCTAACAAGTTAAATAAATAAAAATGAAGGCACTGATGCTAAGTCTATCACTCAAAAATGTCTTAAAATCCTTAGCTAAGTGAATTTTTATGAGCATTTAAGGAACAGCAAATGGGAAAATATGTGTAACAAAATATACTCGGTCTAAATCTAGTATATAAAACATATAAAACTATAATGTACACACTATATATGAAAATAATAAAGTAGTCTTAAAAGGGCAAAGAAACTTTCAATGTTTTAAGATGCGCACGTGAAACTGAAATCTTAATGTGAAGGCAAATTTTTAATCAGGGATGACTGAGAATAACTACTGAGATAAAAAGTAAAGCAACAAGAGAAAAGTTTGTGATTGAGCTAAGTTTGATGGAAAGTGCTGGATCCTGTCAAGAGCGTAATGCTCCAGTAGAGCAATAACTTCCTGCTAAGGCAGAAAAAAAGTAATTACTAATGGTTTACTTTAAAAAAAATTAATGTTAAGAAAAAATCAAGCGGAAGTTTTTCCCTGGAATATCTTTTTAAATGCTGCTTTGATTGAAAGCAATATTATTATTTTTTTCCCATTTTTGATTTTATTATCTCTCTCCTCAGCTTTTTCCCTGGTATCAATTTGCACTAGACATGCTTCTTGCAACAAAAGAGAACACGAAGGGAGAACAGAGAAAATGGAAGGAAGGAAAGAAGGAAGGAAAGAAGGAAGGAAAGAAGGAAGGAAAGAAGGAAAGAGGGACACAGTCTGATTTTTTAAATATATGCTTCATTTGTAACAAAACAGAGAAAATCAACATTCATTAAAACAAAACAAAAGATAAAAGAAATATTTGAAAACTTTTCATTATACTATTTGCTAATCTTTCAGTTCTTGACCTAATATTTGGTAACAAAACCAAATCTTCTGTAACAAGTAGTGACCTTTTGGGTAAGA
This sequence comes from Numida meleagris, assembly GCF_002078875.1. Taxonomy (NCBI): domain Eukaryota; kingdom Metazoa; phylum Chordata; class Aves; order Galliformes; family Numididae; genus Numida; species Numida meleagris. The sequence goes on along the minus strand of NC_034412.1, from coordinate 67,180,421 downwards.
ATAAAGGAGTACCGGGAATACATCCTGATATCTACTATGTTTTGACACAGTCAACAGTTTCTTAAATATCTTAGAAAGTACAGTTAAAACAAAGCACCATGTAGCCCTGTGAGGAATTTCTAGCATGTCTGTTTAATCCCATGCTATTTCAACTGAGAAAAGCCAGACATGCTAGAAATTCTGCACAGAGCTATTCACAACAGTGATGATGTAGTAGCTGACTATTGTCAAATCTCAAGCCTCATAGAGTAAAGCCTCCAAAGACTTTCCTCTGTGGAGTCCATTCTTGGATAAGTCTGGAATTCATAGGTGGCAACAAAAATACTTTCTGGCAGAGAGTCCTGAAACATGCAAAATGTACTAGACATACTTTTACAGGTTGCAGTATTTATTTGCTTTCTTAACAGTCACAGAAATAGAGTGATATAAAAAAGAAAATAAATTAGCTCATGGAATTGTGAAGTTCAATATTTTTTCCTCACACCTTAATAATGCCTTGAGTGTCACAGTGATTATTCCTTCTTTTATGTCCATAAGCAGGGTCTTCATATTTAGCAGCTCCAAAGGAATTCCATCTGGGAGACAGAAGTGGAGAGTGTACATCACTGCTGAGTATTAACATATTTTACTCTTAGCTTTGCAGGATTTTTTTTCAGGACACTGCAAATGTCTGGGCCTCAGATAGCTCTGCAGAGAGGGACTAGCTAACAGATATAATTATGGAATCCTTTCTTTTACTGTTGTATTTGGGCCATTTTTTCTTTCAAAACTTAAATCAGAAGCTCATAGAAATCGAAATGAGTTCATTTATGTTTCAAAAGACTCATATGCTTTGCAGTTGTTGATAATTTGTAGGGGTAAATTTTTTCCAGATAACTAAGTCCCATTGGAAGGGTTCAGTCAATCCAAATTCTTCAAGGAAATCTTTTTTTAACTGAAAAAAAATCTTAGATTTCTAGCTGCCCCTGCTTGGATTCCAGTTGCCAAGAACTAGACAAACATGCATTGTTTCATCATTGTGACACGTGGATTGCACTGTGAAAGAAGCCTTGTGCACACGTTGCAATGAGTAAAACATCTCAGCCAAATCCTCTGAGACTTTGCACTAGATGTGTGATGGTCTTCTTATTGGAATGAAAGCAGTGCGTTACTGTCAATGTTGCTCCTATCAAACATTAGGAGTTTCTGCAGCACCAGGCTGAAGACAGAAAGACATGTGGATGTGGACTGAAGGGACATGGTTTAGAGATAGGACTTGATAGGTCAGGTTGATGGCTGGACTTGGTGATCTTAATGGTATTCTCCAACCCAGGTGATTCCATGGTTCTATGCTCCCTCTGTACATGTGCTTCTATTGTGTGGATGGAAATGTCCTACCCCATTTACAGGATGCTAAGGGATGGCAAAGATATAAAAAAAAGGGAAAAGAAGGAGTCAAATGGAAATGTCAAACAAAAGCTGGAGGAGTAAAGACAGAAGTAGACTATTGTATGTAACAAACCCTTGTGTAAAAGATACTGAAGAAACTAGCTCTGAACCAGGACACCCAAGATTACTCATTCCTCTTTATAAAAATCGAAAAATGTAGCTCAGGGCTAAAGCATGTCAGAATGGAAGCATAATTAAAAAAATAAACTAAACTAAAAAGACATGCATCTCATACAAAGAGAAAATCAACACTGCATGCAGCTCTACTGATTCTCCTGCACCAGCAAACAAGGAAGTCAAAATGACTTAGAATTTCAAAGACAAACCCTAAGAGAAAAAAAATTACAACTTCCAGAGATCTTCAAGTGATCCTAGGCAGATGGTGCTAGCCTCTGAGATAAATTCTCTGGATTTCCTGGTCACAAGGGAGCAGAAGGCAGACCTAAGTCTCATATAGGAGGCAGAGCAGACAAATCCTCTCTCCAGGAAGACTCTGGGCATAGTGCACGTGGTTCTGCTCAGCAACAGTACCCTATGTGCCATTGTGAGGAATAGGGCTCAATCTCCCTTAACAAGTTTATCATTTTGAGTTACAAATTTGGGCAGCACTATATTACTAATCTATACAAAGACTGGTTCAGCCTGAGTGCAAACTACAATTATCACATGAGAAGTTAGTAAGCAACTTAATGTCCTTCAGAACACAGAGAACAAGCACTTGCAATGAACACCTCTCAAGCAGATGTATAGTAAATCACTTTTCAAAAATGTATGACTGAACTCTGCTGATGATACTTTCTCCATCCCTCCACCTTTCCCACATTGAACTATGCACATGAAATAAGAACAATATGACTGAGACATAAGAAATAACAAATGGGATGAAGACTGGGGACAGGGAAAACATATTACAGTTTCTTATAATATGAGATCTGGAGGGTAATCAGAAACACTACAATAATGTAGTGTTTCTCCATACAGCAATAAGTGAATTATGGGCCTCATTGCCATAGGATGCTGTGAAAGCTAAAAGAACTAAGAAAGGAAAAAAATAAAAAATGAAACACTGACAAGGATGGTAGAAATCCATCACAAACACTTGTGTGTACAACATCTTCATCAAAACCCACAAGCTGTCATGATCAAGAGGAATTATCTGTGTATACTAGTCCTACTGTTATAATCTTGTCCAGAATGTTCATTGCACACACGCACACACAGACTGGAGATGAGCTACATAGCAAGGCAGATGTGCAGTTTCACCTAGCACAGTAGTGCTGTTCATATGCTGTTGCTTCCTTCCCTCTCTCATTTGCCAGCAACACTCTGTAGCAGCACCAGCCAGCTCTACCTTCTTAAGGGGGCACATGTGGGAGTGAGCCATCATTATAGCACACCACCGTGTTCCAGTACAGCATTTACAAGCCCTGTTGATTAATGCCTGTCTCTGAATACTCCTGCAGCCAGTACACAGTCCTGCTTATCTCCATTTACAGCAAGTACATGGTGAAAATATGCATACGTCTAGTCTATCAGGATATATTCACCACTGTTTCTGAAAGGACAGGATGTTTACTAACCAGTCAATTCAGCTAAAGAAAAGAGGCCCATAAGTGGGTTTCATCAACAACAACAGAAAATTGAAATCTGCATTTCCCAAGAAGCTCAGAATGCAACCCTGTAGCTCTCATCAGTCTGATAGGCAGCAAAAGACCAGCTTCAGCAGCAAGTATTATCACAGCCATACAGGCCTGCACAGAGAAGTCCAAGTCTAAAAGACATCTTTGTAGCCGTCTTCAGTGCTTGAAGGAATAGAGTTGTTCCTTCTCTGGCTGTTTGCGCTCTCCGTAGAAGTCAATCCTTTTAAAAACTAAGCAACAAGAAATTATAACTTCAACTATAAGGATGAAAAGAAAGGGGTACATAACACTTCATGTACTTGTTTCCAGGTCCAGCAGGCATTAAATAAATATTTTTAAATCGCTCTTTTCTCCTTACATCACGTAGTAATTTTCTGCAAACACATGCATATACACACATGACCTAAATGGTGTTCTTGGTTGTCTAAATGTAGAAGTGAATTACTGGTAATAAAATGTACTTCAGATTCAATTATGGAAACTATTACTATATATATATGTATGTGTATCATGTATATAAATATCTATCCTAAAACAGACTGCAGTGAAAAAGTTTTGCTTGATACAGACCTACGGACTGGCAAATACTGGTGTCATGCTGTTCTCAAGCGAGCCGGTGTGAGAAGTATTTCTAAGGATCAAATACATTCCTTGCAGTCCAAACGACTACAGGGTTTAAGGTAAAAGAAACAAGTAATCCGTCCTCATTGTGGTTACCTACCTCCACCTAGTGACAAGAAATGGTATAAAAATAGAGTTCGACGGTAATTCATGATTCAATTGTTTGTGTGAACAAAACTTAGAAAACTCAGAACTCTGTTCTTAGGATTTTTCAAACGGTGAAGGAGAACAAGGAAACATACTCCCTCCCACACAAACTAAACAGACTCTCTCCACCTCTCTCTGAGAAATGGGAGTGTTGCTAATTTCGTACGGGGAGTATTGCCTTCTCACCGTTAACTTCTTTTCTCCATGTGTGAGGGAAATCCTGTAAGCTCAGCTGAGGATTTTGGAGACCTTAGTTTTGGGCAACGTGCTGACAGCTGTGGCAGAGCTCTTCCCTCACTCTCTCCCCATGTCCTGTGTCTGTAAAGCAGGCTCATTTGTACTTTGTCAGGCCAATTCAGTGCTCTGCTTGCAGAAACATTTATGCTGGGCTCTGTTCCCCTTGGGACTTTGCAGAGCTGTTATCCAAGCTGTAGACCTTTCTTTATTTTTTATGGGATGAATGGGAAGTGCTCAGCGATGGTTATACTTGCTTGGTTCTCCACCAGCTGTGACTGAGGTTCCGTCTGCTGGTACTTTATCCCTCCTCTTCTTTTGAACCTGGTCTTATTGCACGTTCTGGGGCTGCTTGGCTCTGATCATTGAGGCTGATGATTTTGTTTCTCTGAAGTGCTGTGGTTTAACTTAACAGGTAGTTTAGCCCCATGCAGTTGTTGGCTCACTCCCTCGCTCCCAGCATCACAGGTCCACCCCTCACTGGCACATCTGTAGGTAAAACTGCATGTTCTTGGCTCTGCATAGCACTGCTCAGCAACTGGAAACGCTGGTGTGTTGTCATCATTGTTGTTCTCCTAAAACCAAAACATAGCATCTTCTCAGGCACGCTGAAGAACAACATTTCTGTCCCAGCTGTACCCAAGACTCACGTTATACATATCTAAGCTCCAAGGCTAGTTATACCGTCTGGGTTATAAAACTACTTCCAGCTACAGTAAAAAAAAAAAATATAGGAGAATGAAGAGCAGTGGTTTTATTTTCCTGTTTGAGTTAATCCACAAGTGTTCCACTGCAATTTTATTTTATGGCATTTAGACACAGCTACAGCCTTCAGACAAGCAAAGCAGAACTAAGTGTAAGTGTGAGAAAATGAAGAACCACACCAGCGCTAGATTTAATTTGATCCAACGTCAAATATGCTTGTAATACCCTGATGAGCATCAGAGTCTAGGAAACAGAGCTAATCAGTGTAATTATCAGACTCCATTGTGCCTTTTCCCGCGTCCAGATTCAAAGATTCTACGGTAAAGGTAACGCAGGTTATTATGTAGGAGTTAACTCTGTTATTGCCCAGGGAATTCTGTTCTAGCCCTAATTCAAAAAATAGAAGCAACCAACCAAAAAGAAAACAAGCACAAAAACCATGAAGCTGATAATGTTGTGTCTGGATAGTGCAAAGATGCTGATACCCACTACCGCTCCTGTGTGTTTGGCAACTTTTTTCACTAACAAATACTGCCAGAAGGCACCCTAAATGTGCTGAGTGAAACAGTTAGTGCTATTACTTTGATCTGTTGTCACTGTTGAAACAGGCCCTAACGACTGCAGTTTCCCCCGTGAATACCCGTGGATTGCTTTCCCTCCAGAGCCACTTGGGAAAGATACACTTAGTCCCTTCAGAAATGGAAGATGTTTGGTTTAGCACTCTCCCCTGTCAAGTATAGGCCTGACTGTCTCATTTTCATTAGCGTGTTGGGCCTTTGCCCTGGGGAAGAAAAGACTGGTGGCATGCTGACTTTCCAGTTCAGCAGCGCTTGCCACCAGCCCATACGGCTGAAATGCAGCTGAGGAGTGCGACTGTTTCTGGATGTGAAAGGGCTGCTCCAGAGATCTGAAAACCATCCACTCATCACATTTCTCTAAATTTCCGGGTATTACAGTGTGCCCTTATGTTCACGCGAAGTACAGCACTGATCAGTTCTCACACAGTTTTGGATTGTAGTCCTGCAAATAAACAGACCAAAACAACAGCAAAGTTTTTTTTTCACATACGTAAGAGTCCTGTACAAGCAGAAACATAGGAGTAACACAGCTCATGAGCATGCGGATCTGCACATGGCTTTTTATCTCCTGTGCAATTCTGGTTGTCCTTGCCCTGGGTGAGAAAGAAAGGTCAATTGCCAAGTTTGTAGAACTGCAAAATGACTGCTGGAGACCCTGGGGAGATTCTGCAGAGAAGGACAAGAGGGGCTGAGCAAGTAGGACAACAAAAGAGAATCCCCTTCCATCTCAAGGCAAACACTCCAGGAGAGACTCATGGCGACCCATCCCTGCAGCAGGCTCTCACGGGAGGAAGTTTAAAGATGTTGACTGGGGAATTACTGGCAGATTTTTATTCCGCAGAAATGCAGAATAAAATGGAAGGGAGGAAGAATTTGATTGCAGTATGGAAACTTAAATATGTATTTTTTAAACCAGACAATTATTCATTTGCAGGAGTGATGTTGCTTCCAATTCCTTTAATGAAAATATACTTATTACATCTAGTCTCTTTGGAGTTTTTATGAACAGAAGAAAGGTATCCGGCTTGGCCGTGAGTGTTTCCAAGTGAATCCAGCTTGTGATAGGAGCTTTGGGTTATCTACACATCTAATTACATACTGGCAATAACAAGTACACTCCCAGAGCAGAATTATGGCAGAAATGATCGTATGGGAAACCAGCAAATTCCAGGGAAAACCATGAATCCACAGGATACCTCTGAATGAGTAACTGTGTATTTGATCTGGATTGTCTAGAATTTTCATACATCTTTCAGCATAATTAAGATTAATAATTAAGATTATGCTGAAAGATGTATGAAAATTCTAGACAATCCAGAATTTTCTTGGCAAAATATGCTCAGGCTGAAAAGCCTTTCTTTTGACAAAGGTATGATATAAAACAGCATCCATAAATGGGCTCTGGAACCGCCTGCTCCAAGAGCATGATTTGAGACAGCCACACTTTCAGCTCACGAATTATCCATGTCCCCTTTTTTAGAGATCTGTCTTTGCATATCTGGGAAACATGCAGATACAGACAACTCTAGGGTGGAAAAATGACAGACCAACAGAAAAAGGCTGTTGTCAGCTTTGTGTGAAAGAACTTACTCCAAATTTTGAAGATCCGAACCACTGCACCTGGCAGAAGACTGAATGAGTGAGCAGTGCTTCCCTGGTTAGTACCACATACTGCAAAAGCCACAGGTATGCTGGGGGCTTCCTGGTGAATACACAACACATCAACAACTGCACAGAAACAAACAAGCATGTAACTGTGTAAGTTTACTCTACAGATCAATCTATGAACTGATTTGCGAACAGATGGCAAGGAAGCTGTTTACAGTGGTGTAGCAAAGTGATTACTATAATCAGTACCAGGAATTCAGTAGAAGAATACCTTAGATGGTTTATTTACTAATTCAAATAAGATCAATGCCGCTATAAATTTGTGCCACGCAGCAATCTTTAAGCTCTGCTTCAGACATGACATTGTAGAACTCATGCCAAAAGCAAGGAGGTGTTTTGGATCCAGTTCCTTGACTTTTGTTTCTTTACCTGTTCAGTAAGCAGAGTATGATTTCAGAATGAGTTAGCAGTTCCTACATTCTCTCTTAAAAAATGTAATTGCCAATAGGACATAGTTTTAAAAGCTATATGCAGATTGATACCACTGAAACAAATTTCTACAAATTTCCATTTGGTTTTTATACATTCTACTTCCAAATCTTTTGGCTTTTATATTTATTTTTTATATTTTATACTTTATTGTTTTATATATTTTTCAATAAATAAATTTTAAATTTTACCTATGATTGATTTTATCTATAGCAGTTTAACTCCAGGTAGTGACCCCCCCAAAATATTTTGCATTATGACAAAAGAGAATCGTGAGTTGCTGATCAGTGGGAGAACGGATATCTGACTATAGATAAGCTATTACATAAATTATGGGATTAATAAGTAATGAAATTGTATCCTTGTGGGATTTGTCTATTCTCCATTCTATAGTGTATCTCTTGAAAATATTTTGATTTCAAACTACATTAATGCTGTGCTTGGCTCTTGTTTTTCAAAAGTCACCGCAGCTGATGCGATGGTTTTTATGATATAGAGCGCACCATCAGGAGCATTTAAATACTGGTAAGAGACGCTACCACACTTTTCCCAAATCCTGATGTAGAATTGCATAATTTTCTTTTCAAGGTATTCTGATCAGATTCCTGAGTTCACTTCAGATGAAAAAAGAATAGCAAACCAAATACCATAAATATCTGCTTTTCCACAGGGAGTCTAAAGGTTGCATTAGGGGTTGTAAGAGAGACAATGTAGAAGAGAAAGAAAATAGTTTGTGGTTTAAAATGAACCAGGAGCAGTCATAGAGAAATACATGGCACAAAAAGCAATATGTCAAAAGGGGGACAGAAGAAGAAATGCCAGCAGAAGCAGTCTTACACTAAATGTCCCTTTCACACAGAGAGAAAAAGCAAAGGCTGGACTTGACAAGGCTGAAAATAAATTTGACAACCTCAGACATGAAATATAAAATGACCTCAGCTACACTGCTTTGAGTAAGCAGTGGTAAAGAAATGGCCAGAAGAAAAAAATTCTAGGTTCTTTCAAGTATAAAATTTTCCTAGGACCGTAGAAACTGTGCTGTTTATAGTGAAAGAGCTCTGAACAGGTCTAACATCCCTATAGAATCTCCTTACACCTGGACTTGCAGCAATTTCACTGGGCAGGCTTCTTAAATATCACCACGAGCTGTGTTTTCTTTTAAAACCACAGAAATGCTCAAGTGTTTTTTCTCTGCATGTACCCCTGCTACACTGGTAACAAACCCATTGCAAAGCCACTTTGGATGCTGGAGACCTTTGGAGACAAAGGGCTTTGTGTTTCTCAGGTTGTCAGCAAATAGATTACAGTCAAGGTAGCTGGGGGCACCACTGCTACTAGCACATTATCTGGAGGTTACTGGACTTCAAATAGATTTGAAATCACGACTTCTGTTTTACTCCCACATAACAAGAACTCTTAAGTGCTTTTTGTGCTGGAGAAATTTTTGGCTCACCATTTTAATTTAATCATTAGAAATCTGCAAAAATGAAAGAGCCATTGATACCATTAGGTTTGTTCAATTTTCCAGCATAGTAGTGAGACCTCACATTTAATCATTCATTATACTCTGACTATTCAGAGTCTGTGGAAGCTGTGCCACTGCAATTAAGTTTTTTCCTCAAGTGATTTGCATTACTAAAAATGCGTAAAAGAAAAAAATCAATTAATATTCCATTTTGCATGTGGAACTTGTTCTTTGGGGAGAAAAGGAAGACAAAAGATGTTGCATACTGTGCAAGTATTTCAAACTTAGTGAAAATTTAGCAGCATTTCAGAAGTAATTCTGTTTTTTCTTTGATAAAAACCCATGAGAATTTGCTTTGGGTCCCTACGAAAAAGAAACCTGAAGTACTTTTCAGCACTCGACAATAACTGATGTTTGAGAAATCACATAGATTGCTTTCTGTGGCAACTTTTCCTTATTTGTATGTATCAAATGTACCATCAGTTTAAGGTTTTGGCCATGGTGGCAGAGTTCCTTTGTTTTATTTATTCAGTTCTGAATGAAAACTAGTTTCAATGTGTTTCCCATTAAGAAAGCTGTCTGTGGTGATTTAAATAAAGTTTAAATTGTATTTTACTTTATAAGTATGCAATTATAGATTGATCACAATCGAAACGAGAGTGTCTAGCTCTTAGATTTTTGATTATGAATGCTGTAAAAACCATACCTTGCAGATGACCAGCATAAAATAATGCATTTGGGTGTCCTGGGCAATCATCTCCATGGCCCTAGCAGACGGTTTCTACTAAAAAAAAGCAGCAACAGCAAAACGCTCCATCAAGCCTCATTTTTCTTTTCTAGAGGATGAAGAGGAGAGAAAAAAATGTTAGATAGGAGGGGAGAAGGAGGAGAAATCAACAATTTCAGCTCTGTGTCTAGAGCATCAAATCATGAAAGATGATCTTTACTGATGTGACCATAACATCTTGAATTTGAGAGGAAAACTATCAGTGGTAAAAGTGAAAAAAACAGACTTATATATCTGGATGTTTGCACAGTTTCTATAAGACATAACACATTTTGCTGCTGTTAATAACAGATCTGTATTTTCCACTAAAAATAAAAACAGTGTTCTGCTGTTCTGGCAAACTCTCGAGCTTCTTATTGGGTTAAATAAATAAATAAACCCTTATTGCATTTCTTGGGTGGATAAGTTGCTATGATACTAAAAAGAAAACGAATATCTATTTTTCTTAGATCCAGGAGTTTTGTCCAAAACTTTTGTCCAAATTTACTATACATTTTATGTACTGATAATCATACTTGTAAATTAAATATTCTTGTAATTTTTTCAATGTTTCTTTCTATTTGTACCATTTGGGCTCCAAATCTGCTTTTACTTTAACTTCACAGATTAGAGTGTCAGTACTGCTCATTTTCAGTTTCTGCAGAGATCTCCGTTGCTGTTAACATATTGGAAATCGTGTCTGCTGTGAAGAGGGACTTGCTGACAGATCAAAAGGCAGAAGAAATTTGCAAGTAAGGATTATTTCAGCTGTAACAATCTCCTACCCTGCTGCCATTCTCACTCTCCTGTGTTTCTGCTAGAAAACTGCGAGCAAAATACACCCATCATTAGTAATTTCTCAAAATAAATAGCTGTGTCATAATGACATTTTAACATAAAAATCTAATGCTGCAACCAATGGAAGGGGAATGGCAGTACAATGAAACATCCAATCTGTCTGTAACATACATTTCAGATCTGGGGGCTAAATTCTTCGTGTCAAGTACTATATTGCTGTCTGATACACATTTTCATTCAAGAGGAAAAAATAGAATCTTTTGCTTGTATTCCATAAATGAAATTTTCTAAGCACAAAACGTGATTTGGCCACAATTTGTTTTAAGGCCTGCTGTCAGATTGGTTATATATTGGATCCTTCTTCCTTGAGAGAAATTATATTTCTTTCTAAAAGATAATGACTTGCTATAACTAGCTATTGTTATCTAATACAGCATGAACACATTCTTCAGGGCATGAGTCAACCAAATCACTTTGAATAGGAATAAATGTTTCCTATTGAGTTTCCATTTCCTTTTTCTAAAAAATTTGAATCCTGTTCTTTGTTTGAGATAGTGTAGCAAATGGAGACATTCTATGTGAAAAAATACTGTCTCCTGAACAAATAGGACTGATAAGATTGTCAAAATTCATATGCATGCCTTATAGTAATCTCTCTTCAGCTTATTTGATGCAGTGAATACCAAAGTGCAATTAACTTGCGTATTTGTTTGCTTTAAATACTGTATTTTTGACCATAATAAAATGGAGAACAGAATCACCTGATTAATCTTCTTTATACCATCCATACTGCTGTAACAATTCAGACTGAGAGTTGAAAATCACAATTGCATAGTTATTTTTATCTGCAACATTAATGAAACAAGTGAAAAACCGTGTCTGGCTGCCCATGTTAATTCTGTTTTCTGTGATATTTCTTCAAAGAGCTGCTACACCTCAACTCTTTCTTCCCTCTGGGCCACTTGTACCTAAATCAATCCTCTCTTTGATCTGTTTGAGAGGAGATATGGGACACTCCATGTAGTTAATTGTATATACATCTTCTGGATAAAATAGAAGAAAACATTAAATAACTGTATACATAAACATTAACAAACGCACAAGTTTTTATTTACATATACCTATATGTAGCATGCCTCAAAACATACGTTGCACGAAGATATGCAGAAACTTAGGAACTTTTCATAAGAATAAGAATTTTCTTATTCTTGAAAGTCAAACAGAATATTGAAAATTTTAGGTTACAACTACAGTTCTAGCCACAATATATGATCCTCCTCTGACAACATCTGAAAGGCAAAACATTATAAAAATGTGGAGACAAAATGGAAAATTGAGCTCTAATGACAAAACTGATTGCCTAAGAACATTTTTCAGTCACATGCAGAATGAATGCACCCACCTTCTCTGCCAGCTGCAGGAAAACACAGAGAAATTAGGAACCCTGCTAATCATGTGTGAGACAATGAACACATACACAGATCTTACATACAGGCATAAGCTGCTCTTCGTAATTTTCTACTGAGGAAACTGAGCTATTGAAAAGATCAGTTTGGTAGTGGATATTTCCAACTCAAAGTACAGGATTTGTCTTCAAAATTTGGTTGATACCATTGGCACTCCTGCTTGTCAGGGTCTTATTTACTTCATAAACCTCTGAAAGGATCAGAATATGACATTTACAACGAAGTTACTCCTCAATGAGTCATTCTGCCAGTGGCTTTTTATTTCAGCCTCTCTAGAATAACCAAGTCCTATGCTGCAGAAAGGGAAACCAGGAACGATCTGCTGCGTTTCCTGTTATGATGATGTTGAATTTCATTGAGCAGACGTCTCAGTCAGTGATTACAGTCCTTTTTTACAGGTCATTTATCCGGTGTAATATACTAAGATGTAATTTTTCTCATCTCTCTCAAGATAAATTATACTTTTTTTTCATTACAATGCTCTTGGTATTCAGTTGCCTTTACAGCCTTTAATGCAGTAACACAAGAAAAACAAACATTGAAGTGCTATCAAAGACTGAAGTGTCTCCATCCATTCAGGAAGTACAGTGAGCATATTCTTTTGTCATTCTTTGCCTTGCAAAACATCACCTCGCTTATTCAATCACCAGGATTAAAGGCTATTAAATAGTCACCTTAATTCTTTTTCTTTTCATTATCTGTATCTTGCGGCATAAAAATATTCTTCTGAACATGAAATATGATTCCTTCTTTGTTGCCATAGCCATGCAATTATTTATATATAATGTTCTTCAAGCTGTGCTCATTTCTAATTCCTCAGAAACTCATATAAACACCTGTAGAATTAATAACTGTTATTCATATAAGAAAGAGAGAGAGAGAAAGAGAGAAAGGGAGGAAGGGAGGAAGGGAGGGAGGAAGGGAGGAAAGGTGGAAGGAGGAAGGGAGGGAGGGAAGGAGGGAGGGAGAGAAGGAAAGTAAGAAAGGGAAAGACAATAAATCTCAGTTGATTACATCCAAAAAATGCTGGCTGTGAAGGTTTGAAGAAACATGATTTTCTCTTGGGATCTTTTACAAACTATCCTTTTACTTCCCAAATAACCATTAATACACACACACACCTCACAGACACATGCTTCTTTATCACTTTTCTCTTTTTTCTTTCTTTCACTCATCTCTTCTTAATCCTTTATCTATTTCTTCATCTTCTGTTCTTTCAGAATCACTTTCACTGATCAGATTCCACCCTAGCTTAAACTTTGGGTGGCCCCATTGTCTTTTAATCAGGATACAGAATATGAGCATTGCAATTCCACAAACCGTGCAGGGAACAGCCTGCACTGCAAGCTGACTTGCACTGAATAAAATTGAGCTGCTGGAGAGGAGGGGAAAGAGAAAAGCAAAAATAACCCCTTTCTTTCTTCCTGCATCTAATGATTCTTTCTCAGATTCTAGTCCAAAGATTATCATTAAATATCTCATTATATTCTTTGGTCTGGATGCAGCAAGCATTTAGATACCAGCTTAACCTTAAGCACACAGTTATTCATCAGAGTGCTAAATGGATTCCCTGCTGTCCTGCTCTTGCATAAACATTCTTAATCAGTTGAGGTGTATTACAAGTGTACTGCAGGTACTGGCTGAGATTCTATATACTTAATTTTCTGAGAACAGATGTTTCTTATCACAGTTTAATGGAAAATTACAAAATAAAACATATCATTTTATCTTACTGCCTATTAATTATTAAAGTTTAATTACAGTTGTTATAGGCTTTTTAACCATTCAAATCAACAGTTCGTATATTAAAAGCTGAATGTATTTTCAAGATTTAATCTCATGATAGTATAAGTTAGCACTAAGCCAAAGTATTTCCTGGCTTTTTTTTTAATTTTAAAGCGTTCATATATAAAAGTGACCTAGAGGGCTAAAATTCATTGTTATTCCGTTTATGTATTGTGCCTATGACTGAAAAAACAGCATAAGGGTTCTTCATGGAGAAGGTTTCATAGAAATCTTATATTGCAAAAAGAGAGAGTACCATAAAAATGTCTATCATTTTTACCTCTTCCTCAGGGACAGAAAAAGCCCTGCTAGAATGTGATGTATTTTGCCAGCTCTTGTCAGAGCTGGATTATATATTGAACATGCCCTGACAGCAAAATGTTGCTCTTGCTTTCCTCCATAATATGCAGCAAGTAGCAATATGGCCATCTAGAGAACAAGCCAAGAAGCTTCTTTTTCTGGAAGAGACAACTAAAGCCAGTTTACATCCTGGATAAAACCAGAAATTCAAAACCTCAAGCCCAAGGTTCCTCTTGATCCTTGCTTTGTGTCAAGTTATCTGCTATGCTCTGTCCATCATTGCTGAAAACCCTGTTTTCAGTAATCCTTGCCTGTCTACCCAGGTGGAAGCCAGAGTGCCACCATGTCTACTGACAGAAAGGGTGCCACATACCTAATTATATGTGAAACACATGATTTATTGTTACCTTATAGTAGCACAAAGATCTCCTTGAAGGCTAAAACTCTCTTCTTCCTACTATGAGGAAAACAGAGAAGTATCAAGGAATAGAAAGGAGCAGAAAGCTGCTGAATCCAGAGACTTGGACAGGTGGCGAAAAGGAACATTTAAGGCAATAAATAAGTGTTCAGAGACCTTTGTGATGTTTACAAAGGTCAATGCTATACCTCCTTTGAAATCTAGAAACTAGATTGAAATAGATTCGGTTAGTCCAGTCTATTTTAGAGGAACTAGGCTGAGTGGTTGAGAGACTTGGAACTTGTTTTTCCTAAAAATCTCCATGAGGATCCTGAGACCACGGTTTCTCAAAACTTCAAGAAGGTAGTGGGATTCACTGTCTTCCATTCTGGTACTTTACTGTGAGAAAAAAATGAAAGATGCAGATCCAAGAAAGGAGTCAACATTGTTTTTGCATTTATTCTTCTTCTCCCCAAGTTCTAGTGACAGTAAAACTATTATTTAACCACCCCTTGCTTTCTGATTCACAAAAATGGAGTAAGAGTTCATTACTTAAAGTTTAGTAGCTGTTAGAGAAAATTTTTCACTTGCTCAGTCCCAAAACAACCAGTTCAAGCAGCTACCACTTCACAAATGCACACATCCCTGGCATTGTAATTGACCATGTTTACCCCAAGCTATTTTCCTATAAAGTGTACAATTTATGGGAGTAATATTTAAGGTTTGAGGTTTTTTTTTTTTTTTTTCTCATTTTGATAATTCCAGAAGTGCTTCAGTTTAGTGTGTCAAGGAATTTAAAAATAAAAAATAAAAATTCTTCCCCTAAATTCCTCCTCTTTTTACATTCAGTACTGCTGTAAACTTCATTCATTAGGACTGGAAACTTGTAAGCAAGCCACTAGGGATAAATATAACACGAGCTCCAGGTATGGCGTTATTATCCATTCAAACTCTGTGATTAGAATATAAAAGTGCAGCAGTCCAGACCACAGGCAAGAGCCTCAATGAGTTTTTCTAACTCCTGCCTGCAACACCCTTATTTTTATCAAGTAGCATATGCTTGAGATGACAAAGTGAGGCAGCCCTACTCTAGTGCTGTTTAATGATGTGGGAGCAGTTCCAGGAAGTCCAAGTCTCTGTTCCTCCCTGTTCTCTGAACAGAACCCCAGGATCATACCCTTTTGTTTCCAACTTTCTTTTTTTGTGTTTGTTAAACATGAATTGCATAAAAATGAAACATACTTAATTGCGAAGGAGACTTGTTAAATTTTCACTAGATATTGACCTGAATATTTGTTTAGGTTTGGTTCATCTACCAAGGGATAGGATAGAATCATAGAATCATAGAATTAGCTAGGTTGGAAAAGACCTACAAGATCATCCAGTCCAACCGTCCACCTACCACCAATAACCCCACTAAACCATGTCTCTCAACGCTATATACAAATGTTTCTTGAACACCTCCAGGGACGGTGACTCAGCCACCTCCCTGGGCAGCCCATTCCAGTGCCTGACCACTCTTTCAGAAAAGTGGAATTTCCTAATGTCCAGCCTAAATTTCCCCTGGTGCAACTTGAGGCCATTCCCCCTCGTCCTGTCACTAGTTATAAGAGAGAAGAGGCTGACCCCCAGCTCACTACAACCTCTCTTCAGGTAGTTATAGAGAGCGACGAGGTCTCCCCTGAGCTTCCTCTTCTCCAGACTGAACAATCCCAGCTCCTTCAGCCGCTCCTCATAAGGCCTGTGCTCCAGACCCCTCACCAGCTTCGTCACCCTTCTCTGGACACACTCCAGGGCCTCAATGTCTTTCTTGCAGTGAGGGGCCCAAAACTGGACACAGTACTTGAGATGCAGCCTCACCAGGGCTGAGTACAGAGGGACAATCAACTCCCTTCTCCTACTGGGAACACTATTTCTGATACAAGCCAGAATGCCATTGGCCTTCTTGGGCACCCGGACACACTGTTCGCTCATGCTCAGCCGAGCGTCAGCCAGCATCCCCAGGTCCGTTTCCTCTACACAGTCTTCCAGCCACTCTGCCCCAAGCCTGTGCTATTGCCTAGGGTTGTTGTGGCCAAAGTGCAGGACCCAGCACTTGGTGTTGTTGAAGCTCATCCCATTGGCTTCAGCCCAGGGATCCAGCCTGTCTAGATCTCTCTGTAGGGCCTTCCCACCCCAGGCAGATCGACACTTCCTGCCAGCTTGGTGTCGTATGCAACTGGATAAAACCAGTTATTCACACAGTTTTACTCAAAGCGGTTCTGTTGTCACAATAATGCATGACTAACTTCCCAAAAATAGAAAACATGCATTTTTCCCTCAGTTCCAAGGACCTGACATAACCCTCACATTTCATGAGAAACACACACTTTGATTCCTGAGTGGTTTCCAGCATCTCTCAAGAAAGCAAAATACATCTGTTTTATATAATGACTAAGTACTATAAACAATGAAGAGTTTCAGCCCACTAGAGCAATTGAAGTAACAGACACTTACCAGGAGAGCAATCTTCAAACAGCAGTCACACCATCACTGACCTCTCAGATCTCAATTCTGCACTTACATGCACCCAGTCCCCTCCCCCATTACCACCTTTTTGTCTGCCTCTATCTTTTTGTTTCCATCTCAGCAGTATTCTCTGACACTGCTCACAACACAGTCCCAGTCACAACAACACAGTCCTGAGGGTGGCACGGAAATGGGACTGTACAGTCAAAGCAGGACCTCAAGCCAGAACCTCACAGCTGGACCTCCAAAAACATTTACTGACACTTCTTAAGACAAGTATAGGAGAAAAAAAATTCTAAGTAAATAGCACCAGCTGGAAGGAGAACTATGTCTTATGTCCATCGCAATTTCTCCCACTACTGCTAACCACCTCTCTCTCTCCCAATCCTAAATTCCTCATCAGCATCCCTTAAACTGTGTGTAAGTTTAACACAGATTGGTTATAACCAGGACAATTTGGTCCTATTTAACTGGGTATTTGGTGTCTCTGTTTTAGATTTGACAAAGAGCTATATCTGAAAGTCTGTCTGAAATGTTCAGGTACATCTGTCTTTCTAACAATGGTTGTGAGATGATCTTACAAATCTTGACTTTTGTACAATATTCAGTCCCTGTGTACAACGCATAAAGAGAAGATGGGAACAGAAACTAAAATTTCCTTTGTTTCTCACTCTAGAACAGAGAAACTTCTGGTCTCATCTCCCTCACACTGGATGCTTTGTATTGACAAGCTACAATGAACAAAAGAACATTTCTCCCATGTCATGCTTAGGATATTCCTCCCAGAAATAGGACACACTATCTTGAAAATTTCATCATTGCTCTCTTCAAATACCTGAAAGGTGATTGCAGTGAGAGTGGGGTTGGTCTCTTCTCACTGGTGACAGGACAAGGGGAAATGGCCTCAAGTTGCACCAGGGGAGGTTTAGGTTGGATATCAGGAAAAACTTACAGAAAGGGCTGTTAAGCACTGGAACAGGCTCCCCAGGGAGGTGGTTGAGTCACCATCCCTGAATGTATTTAAAAACCATTTGGATGTGGTGCTTGGGGACATGATTTAGCGGTGGGTGGTTAGAGCAGTATGGTTAGGTTGCAGTTGGACTTGATGATCTTGAAGGTCCTTTCCAACTTGAGCAATTCTGTTATTCTATGATTCTATGGTCACTAGCAATAAATGGATTCTGTTTCTTGGTTTCCAGAAGAGTGCTCTAATCACAACGTTGTTTCATAGAATCACAGAAACACTGAGGTTGAAAGGGACCTCTTCCCAGTGAAGAACTGTAAAAAGTTATTCCTGTTCTATTTCCAAGAAGCTATTTCCTGATAAGGGCAACCAAGAGGAACTGATTGAGGTGTTTAGATCAGTAATACTGAGCTGAAACACTCAGTTTCAGCCAAAGAAATAAAATAGTACTGAATTTGAGACTGTAGAACTAAGGCCTGAATTGTCAGGGTCATTTGTATAAATCTTAATTACAATCAAAATAAATCTGTTAAAAACACAGGATACATCCCACCACAACTGTAATCTACCGTTGTCCATTTTCACAGCCCAGTATTCAGAGTTACCAGGAAGACGTGTCAATATGATCATAAAAATTAATCAAACTGCAAATGAGGAAAAGAGTAGTTTATTTTAAAACTGAACTCATTGTTTCTGTGCTATTTCTGTGCTTTGAACTGAGAAATACAAAAATCTTTTGCCCTATTTTTAGCCTGCCCTAATCTGCCATTCTGCAGGATTATAAAAAAACACCATTTTAAGTGTTAGCTTTGAAAGTCATGCTTATCCAAGTGTAATTTTTCTACCCTAGGTTCTAATAATCAAGGACTTTCTATATCCCCAAGAATGTGTTCAGGAAATGTGGTGCTTTCAAGCT
The DNA here is from genome assembly GCF_002078875.1 of Numida meleagris. Taxonomy (NCBI): domain Eukaryota; kingdom Metazoa; phylum Chordata; class Aves; order Galliformes; family Numididae; genus Numida; species Numida meleagris. The sequence continues at coordinate 67,161,606 of NC_034412.1, read as the reverse complement.
AAAATAGACTCCAGAAACATCAAAGAAATCAAGACAGACCGGGAAAAAAAAAAAAGCAGTTCTTATGTTTGACTCCTATTATTGTCAGTTAAGATTTGATTAAGATAGTTACTTTAAATGTGTAACTGTCTGTTTCTTCCACTAGCAAATAAGGAAACCTAGTAACCCAAGGAACAATATACAGTGAAGTGGAAATGCAGTCTGTCTTTCCCTATGTGTATATGTAGATAGTTGGAAGAACATGACTACTCCTTTCTAGGTAAATGTGTACTTCAGATATGATCTTCCACTTGGCAAATAAAATGTAAATACAAGAGTGGAAGGATAGCTTTCTATACTGTGTAGCTGGGGAAGATATAAATATACTAATTGCACAATCTACAATTTCCACTGATTCATAAGGGAAACAGATATATAAGTAGTGAAAATTCAATTATCTCAGTAAGAATTTTCATCTGGGCTCCTGTGCCTTGTGATAAGACTTTGCAAACAAGCAGGCTGCTCGACTCATAGCTGGTAGATATGAACCCTCTAAATTCATATAAAAATAAAACACTTAAATGGATAATCTGAAAACAAAAACCCATACTCACATAGGGCCTCTTTTTCAATTGTTCTTACTGCTGCTGTTCATCTACAGGTCTCATATGACAGAAGGGATAGCTGCTAACACACACATAAGACACAATACATTGCTTGTTCTGAAAAACCCTGCCTGAATTTTACGTATCTTTTGGTACTTGGAAGTATATTTAAACAAAATACATCCTTTGGAACCACTTTGATTTATATTCCTGACACCCTATAGTATTCATCTCTCTTATCACTGTGCTGACAATGGAAATGGGATGATAACTGAATGTTTAGCACATAATTCCACAACATACTTTAGGGTCCTATTAACCTACTACTTGTAAAGTAGAGCTCATCTTCTGCAATCAGGTAATAGGCCACTGATATAAAAGTCTATTAAGAACAGAAGATACAGCAAATTTTTATGGAACAACTTTAATTCACATCTCTCTGAATTCATCAAAATAGTTCTTGCATTTACATGCACTTTAAGAGCTAATGAATGCTCTTTCAGCTAAAAGAACACCCAGCACCCTCAGCCAACACATCAACTGTAAGACCAAACCTCTGCCTAAATAAGTAATTAAGCAAGCTCATATGCAGAGAAAGACAACCGATGAAATTGTGTGCTTTGTATGCACGATCATGAACTGCAAATTAGCACCACAAAGCACCAAATCTCTGAACAAGCTCCAAAGCAAAACAAAGAAGCAAACAAAAGAAGCAAATACTTGTACTAGGACTGTGCTGAATCCAGGCTAATTACCCTTGCCGTTCAACAGAGATAATTTGACCTGGGAGAGCTCTGAGCCCCACGGTGGACCCTGGCAGCACACCATGCAGCCCCTGGCACCACCCGGGTGGGCCAGCTTTCACAGACTTGGCCCAGGGGTTGTTTACAAGAGGCAACCTGCTGACTCTCCTCTGATTCAGGAGAGGTTCAGTAAATCATGCTGTTGATGACACTTCATAGTCCTGAAGATGTAGCATAGAGAAGATACAGAAAAATATCCCACAGGGAGAAATTCTGGCCTTGCTATAGGGAAAGGTGGACCACCTGCTGACTGGAGGAGAGACAGAGTCTCTCTCACTGTAGTGAATCCCAAACAGTTCATGTCATCATCGTCTGCTTTTACAGTCATAAGACTTGACCGCTGGCTGGATTTTTATTTTTCTTTAAGTGCATAGGTCACTTTAGCTGCATCTGAAACACTCTAACCCTAGAGGTTGAAAGGCAGTGACATCCATTTCACTCCTGCAATATTTCAAGGCTGGTTTTCTGACAGGCAAGAAAATGAATATTCTTCTTCAGAAGAGGAGAATATAAACATTGCCCTAGTTGAAATGTAGCTGGGATGGTTCAAGCTGCATCTGGCATACTTTGAAAAAGTATCCGAGTCAAACGGCTGTGCTTCTTACTGTGCTTCCTTGAACTTTGACTATCCATCAACCAAGTATAAATTGTATTGCTACTCTTTTTTCTATTTTCCCTCTATTACATAATTATATATACTGCCATACATTGCTGATGGACAGAACTGGGGCTTTGTGTTTCCACTCTTAAAGTACTACTCTTTCTCATATTTATGTAATAGTTGAAAGTCCAAAAGTCAGCAATACTTCATTTTCCTCCCTTGCTTGACTTATTAGACATTTACATGCTTCAACTGCAAAAGTATATTAAGCTTTCTCTATCCCCTTTCCCTTTCTCTTCATTTTTTTTGTCTAAGTTCCTTCACCAATCTTCCCTCAAGCCATAGATTTTAATCTGTCTATGGTTTAAAATTGCAGTGGGATGGCCGGTTCTTCTATATATACTGCTTAGCACGAGCATAACCTCCAGTTTCCTCTAACTCCTTCCCTGATGCCAGAGGTCTTCCAACTTCTCATTTTATCTCAAATAATTATTTCCACAGATATAGAATCATAGAATGGTTTGGGTTGGAAGGGACCTTCTAATTCCAACCCCCCTGCTATAGGCAGGGACATCAACCACCAGACCAGGTAGCTCAAAGCCCCATTCAACCTGGCTCTGAATGCCTCTAGGGAGTGGGTATCCACAACCTCTCTTGGCAACTTGTTCCAGTGTCTCACTATCCCCACAGTAAAGAATTTCTTACTAATATCTAGACTAAATCTATCCTCTTTCTGTTTAAAGCCATTTTGCCTTGTCCTGTGGCTACATGCTCTCATGAAAAGTCCCTCCCCAGCTTTCCTATAGGCTCTCTTCAGGTACTGGAAGGCTTCTATAAGGTCTCCTCAGAACCTTCTCTTCTCCAGGCTGAAAAGCCCCAACTCTCTCAAGCCCATCCTCATAGGGGAGGTGCTCCAGCCCTCTGATCATCATCGTGCCCTCCTCTGCACTCAATATGTATCTAATTTTCTTACCTAAAGATTTTTGCTGCACTATTTACTTGTATACTCATATAATAGGGGAAAATCTTCTTTATCTTTCTTCTATAGAAAACATTTCTGATTATACTAAGAATGGTCATTGAGGAGAAGATATCAGTGCTAGAAATCAGAGGGATGATAAATAAAACCACAGAAGACTGAATGGTTATTTAATTTGATTACCTAGACTTGCGTTCTTAAAGCTGCTTAGTGTTAAGGAGAAGCTTATGAGACATCATTATGGCTTAAAACTTCTGCTTATGAAATGAGAATAATATGTAATCAAAACTGAGACCTGACACAGGGAATCTGACTTACAACATAGGTTACCCAGATGTGCTTTTTGTTTTTTCTTTTGTTAGAAGTCAGCTGTCAATAGCACCATTGTCTGCACCTTCTGTCCTGTGCACCTCAGGTGCGAGAGGCTCCGCCCCATTGATGGACAGGCAAGTACAAAATACATCTTGTCACTGAACAGAATAAGTCATTTCTAACAGATTACTTGACAAAAAGTGTAGAAATAGTCCGCATTCAGAAACTTTTTGTGTCTATAACAACCATATTTTGATTGAAAATTCAGGGTTTCTTGATACCCTCTAAGGGTTTACAGGTATTACAGATATGTTCACTTGAGACTTACAGATACAACCAGAAAAATAAGCATATGAGTAAAAATTGAAATTTGTGAAGGTGAATTAAAAACAAGATATGGATGTCATTCTGCAAATGTCAAATATTTCCTACTTTGAAAAGGAAATAGTCAGGTACTCCTTTTTTTTTTTTTTAATAAGAGCAGAAGGGTTGAATCCATCTAATTGCCCCAGTCAAAAAGAAGGTTGAGTAAAAAGCTTTAAAAAATCATTTTGGAATCAGAACTTCCCAATCTTTTTGTTTATAAGAAGAGCTTTTGTACAAATTGATCTGCATTTTATCAAGGGAAATTAATGAATACTGTCAAAACATTCAGAAACAATTCATTTCATCAAAAAATATTTTTTCAAAATTTTGATTTGTCCATTTACCTTAAAAATTAAAACTTTAAAATAAAACTAAGCTGAAATGCTAACAAAACAAACTTCCTAACAAATTCATACCTTTTTAATATACTTAATGAACACATCATAATTTTCCTTTCAAATACTTGCATTCTGAAAATAAAGAACATTAAATAATCCACTTTGTTTTGTATCTGTTTACTTTCTACCTTGGTAGCAAAATTGTAGAACGCAACAGTGGAAGTTCTTACAGTACCATATCTAAAAGAGTTACCAAGTACATTAATTTTACTGATATCTCTCTTAATACTTACTGTTTATTTAGAGATTTTATTTTTATTTCTCACATTATTATAAATTTAACAAGTACTCCTTCAAAACAAAATTGATCCACAGTTGTCATAGCTAACAGGGGTATTCATACTTTCCACAAATTGACATAATCTATTTTTACTGTCTACCATGCTTTGAAAAGCCTTTGATTCTTGGTGAACATTTTATACACTGAGCGATAGCAAAATGGACATCAGAACGATCCCAGTCGGTCAAAAATGCCTGTTGACTGCACTTTAGAAAGAAGATGTATAAGCAACACACTACAGAAAGAGAGATCTGTACTTTACATAACTGATCTTATGATCTGAATTACAAGTCCACAAACCATTTCAGCATTACAGTGTAGTAAACTGCTAGTGGTTGATTTTAATATTTATAGTCTACTGTACATTCTTATCTAATTTGCTAAAAAATAAATATACAGACTAGAATTTTTTCTGTGAAAGAATCCAATAAATGCACATGTAAAACCTATTCATTTAACCTCTGCATTCATCTGTCACTTCTCTTTTACCTACGAAGAAATCATTCATTTCGGTGTAGAGTCACTTATTATATGATGTTCTAGAAATTTTACTTGTTTCTTTTGCTCCTGCAATCCAGCTTGAAGAGAGAAATATGATGGTATCTCTATCTGAAACATCGTTCTTACCTCATCAACACCACACACTGCCCATTCAGCTGGCCTTAACATGTTTTGCAGCGCTACAAGTAGAGATGAAAACTTCAAGAATCAAAGTGTTATAGTCAGTAAAAGGATCTCTGCTTATGCAGTATCCAAGTCAGGCCCATATCTATATTCTTGAATTTGTCAGAAAGAGGAGAATGTCTAGGCTAAGAATTAAGCTTAGTCCATTCATAACGGCGGTTTATTCTTTAGCTCTATCAAGAGATTACATTCTTAAAGCATACTAAATCCTTTTCATTAAATTCACAGGGCATAATCTAGATTTGTGGTTGAATAAATCCAGTGGCACTTGTTAGATGCTTAATAAAACAACCTCTTGCATCAAAGCATACACCAATTAATAGGCTGCTTTGATGACATAAACAACTGCAAGTAGTAAGTTGTTAATGAAATGTATTGAAAAATTGCACGTCTCACTTACCAGGCAGGCATCAGTCATTCCACCATGGGTGTCCTTTATGTTCAGACAATGCATTTAGGAAGCATGAGTTCTGTCTATAATCTTGTTTGCCCTCAAGTATTGTAGATGGTCATCATAGTATTGTAAGTATGCCTCTGAAATACTGCAGCTGGGAGTCTCTCCATCAATCAGAACACAGAAATAGCAACTGAAAACATTGCTATAATTTCCCGATGATATAACAGTATTATTATCATGTACTTTTTAGAATTCCCCATAGTCAAGCCAGAGAAAAGTGCAGAGTGTCATTGCAAGTGATAGTCTTGAAACAAAGAAAGAAAGTGATGTGTTCCAAATAAGCAGATATTTCAAATCCCATTATTTATTGTAAGATTACCCTATCCATCTCTTTTCCAAGTGTTTCTCCTGGGGTAAATTAATCCATATCGGATGGTCTGGATAACACTAATAAAGAAAGATCTCTTCTGGAATGGAAAAGTAACAGCAAGTCCTGGCATACCCTCTGTGGCCTGTCTACTGAGACTGCTCTTTGTTTTGGAGTATTTCAGCCGTGCACGTTTACGTTTGAGAAACCAGTGTTAATGACTTAAATTCAGAAAAATCTGACCTGAACTTCTTGCATTCCCTTTTATCCACAAACCAGACTTTTAAAAATGATTTAGGTTCTGCTGGAACATTTGTCTTATATTTTTTAGTTCAATAGACTTACCCTTCATCTTGTCTGAAGGTTTACATAGTGCTGTCAGTGCCACATGTGACAGCTGTGAATCAGATTGCTGGAAATAATGAAAAAAGCTTTAATATCAGGAGGATTTTTTTTCAGAAAAACTGCTTACAAATACTAATGGTAGCTTGTAGCCTGTAGGATGGCCATGGGTCATGTTTTTCAGCTTTTTTTCCTGCAACCACAAGAGACAGAAATGTACTTTTTATGTATGAAGGTGACCTTGCCATCTAGTCCTATGAATCTAGCAGATGCAGCTTTAAAAGCAATATCAAATACAGAAAATTCTGTATAAAATTAAAAAATAATCAATATGAACCAAGTATGAAATCTGTATGTCAATATCAACTCTATTTTTGAGGAAGCTATGTGTTATTTATTTTACCGATGTTTTTTCATTAGGTAGTGCCTGGAAGCCAACTAAGATGAGTTTCTATTGTATTATGCAGAGTAATATAATATAAGAGCTCAGAAACAGTAGAAAGAGTTGCAAAAGGAGAGTGTTTCTTGCTTTCAGTCAATGGCTGACAATTCTCCAAGCAGAAGCTGTGCTACTGCCTTGGGATAGTTTGCTACTTTTTCCTTGCATGCCTCCGTAACCCAAGGTGAATTTCCATTTACTTAATGTCACATTGAAAACCTTGTTAAGGGCAAAAGGGAACATATCGTAAACACCCATCAAAATGTATTGCTAGCATAGCTAATATTTTAATAAGTTAATAATCCAAACTGTCTAATTAATAAAAAATACTAATACTATACGAATAAAATATTCATTACACAGTGGTATCTCACTACCCAGGGTACTGCCAGGGCTTAGCCATTGCCCCCTGCCCTGCTGTTAACCCAAAATGCAGGCAGTCTCGGGGGAGGCACTATCAAGTGCACTGCCAGGGTCAGGGGAGAGCCTTCTCCTAGTGATGTCAAAGGTCCCACTTATCAACATAGCACAAGTAATTCCCACCTTTGTGTTAGTCATTCATGTCTATTTTACCTTCTTATCGTTTTTCTTCATTACTTCGGCTTTATTAAGATTTTGATTGGACTTGAGATTTCTAAACAAACACAACTGCAGGAAAGTAAAACAAGTTCCTAGTATAAATTTCTGCTACTTGCAGCAGAATGGAAAGACTGAACCAGCTAACGAATGAGTAAGAATAAATAAACAAAAAATCTGATGATGATATTTCAAGTTTGAAAAATCACTTGTACTACAAACCCAGATTTTGTATTGCTGATGTTGATCAGAGCCAGCAGATAGAAGACTGTCCAGTCTATCTCCCATGAGCAAGACAGGACCACTTATATCATGGTGTAGCCCAGTCCTAAATGGTGACAGAAGTTCCTAACCACTGCTTCAGTCTCTTGCTGTAATTGGAGGCCATTTTTCAGTCCATAACTTTCTCTAAATTTTTGGTTTGTTCAACTCTGGTGCACATCTCTCTCCTCCTGCCTGACTGCTGAAAGTTTTACGAAGACCAATGCCTACCTGGAGATTATGGAGCTGTAGTATGATAGTAAGATATTACTTATCCTCTGCTTTCACAAGAGCCTGTCCCTGTGCTGGGACATCATTATACACGGTCCACTTTGGTTGCATCCAGAGCAAATGTTGGAGAGAAATAACTCAGAATTTCATCCCTGTCTGAACTGGAGCAATTTATGCAGGAAGGAAACAGTCATACATTATTGAAGTATAGCCTAAACTGGCTTGAAGGGTATCATGTGCAGTAATGTTCAAGGGCCAGGTTCTCACAGCTCCTCAAGCTGAGTTTTCCTCCAGCTCCCTAATTCAGGGCCAGACGAAAGCACTGTACTCAAGATGGCTTTAAGTCTAACTCCCAGGAGTGAGCCAAAGTGCTCACATTTTTAATGGTTCTGATGCATATTTTTGTTAAATACTGTAGAGTTCTACAGGTAGGGATTTGTTTCCTGTGCTGCTGTCTTGTGTCCTTGTCACATGGAAAAGCGTAGCTAAACATATCTACCGGCTGTGAACTCTGAAATCTACAAAAGAAGATGCCAATTTAATTATTTGTGATTCTTTCTCAGCTATGCATGTAAGAATTAAAGTATCTTCTTTAGATCTATTGAACATATACTTTCTCTGATAAAAGCTACACTAAAACAAGTTCCTATTTCACGATGGCTATTGAATGCAAGACCAATCAAAGCAAAAGTGCCACCTAGTGACCAATCTCTTGAAATGCATTTTAGCATTCATGAAAGCATTTCTCCTTTTCCCTGAAATTTTAGCTGGTCACGTTGTGAGCACTAGAGACATCAGAGGCTTGTTGAAAGCCATACTAATATTTCTGTATATATACAGAATACCTTCACTGTAAAGAAGTATACATCCTCTTTCTTTATTCAATTTCTTTTTCATGTTTATATCTATGTCAGTTGCTCCCACCGCCTCATTTTGCCCATCTTAAAGTTTTGGTTTCTCTAAAATCCAAAGTTTTGGCATATGTAGGCTCATACAATATGCCCTGTATGCAAGATTTATCAACCGTTCACCAGAGTTCTCAGGGCAAGGTAGTTCAGATAAGAAGTTGCATTCAGTGATTGCCCACAGGTTTGTGGCTTCAAGGCATCTGTCAAAGCAGTCAGGTCCCAGAAAGTCCAGAAGAGAGGAGCAACTCTAAAGCTGACACATCTTTGCCTTTCTCCTTCTGCTCCTCTCAGCCCCTCCTAGGATTGCACTGCTCCCCTCTCTTCCTACCCAAATGATGCAAAATAACTCTTCAACATCTCCACTGCACAACTTTACTAAAAAGAAGTCTTATAACATTCAATAAACCTTGGTAATTATAACATATCTGTAAATTACTCTAATAAATCTATAAACAACTATAACACATTTTTCAATTAAAAAAAAAAAAAAAAAAAAACACAGCAAAAGCAGTTAATTCACTGCTCCAGGAAATGCTCGGCTAGAAATATGTAAAATTTCACATCTGATATTATTGTTGCATTTTATATGAGGTAGAAATATATATTTATTATGTTATAATGCAGATATTTTATGATTTATATGAGCTAGTAATAATTTTCAAAAAGAAACCTCCATATATAAGGGAAATTAGGCAGGGAACAAGAATCCACATTTTAATTTAACAGTTCTTCTACTGGAAAGACTGTCACCATGAATGATTTCCATTCTACCCAGATCCTTCCTTGCTTTTCAGAGACTGCAATGCAGCTTTCATCATGGCAGAATAACCCCTTTTCACAAAATAAATAAATCTTATACTAAGAAGTTTATACCAAATGATTTCCTTCCCTCCCTCTCTGGAAGCACGGATTTTGTTGATCTTTGTACGTCTATCACCATAACAATTTTGGATTCCTCTGGGTAGAAGAAATGACAGGCTTCATGTCTTCCTATTCCCAGCTTAGGTGATTTTCAAGAATCACAGAATCACCAAGGTTGGAAAAGACCTCCAAGATTATCCAGTTCAACTGTCCACCTACAACCTATATTTCCCCACTAAACCATGCCCCTTAGTACCACATCTAAACGTTTCTTGAACACCTTCAGGAAACAAGACAACATACTTCAGACTCAGTCATAAGGCAGAGCATTGGAGGTGAAATAAAACACGGTGTAACACCAACTTTAATGGAAAACCAGTTTTGTTTAGTTTATAATCTTATTTAAATGACTACAAACTGAAGAGCCCACTTGAGCAGCTCCAGAGCCTGCTTTAATTTATTATGAACAAACTGCCCTCAAGACTATCATTGTGTGTATGAAATGTTTCCTCTGTGCCTGAATAAGACCGTAAATTTCTGGGATCAGAGACCTTACTTGTACAAAGTCTCACGGCAGACTAATGCCCCTGTTCAATACACCAACAGTGGTGCTTGCCCCCTGAAAGATTTCTGCTGATCTGGTGTAATCAAGATGATGTGCTTCATTGATTTTCAGTATAACTAAAAAGCTGAGTATAAGACGCTGCCAGGGACACTTACTATTAATCAAAATAGCAACGAAAGAACTAAAGTTTATGTTCTGTGCTAACACTAAGAGAAGAAGATTTAAAGTATAAGGCCAGATTTTTCTTTAATGAGACTAAAAGAGGTTTTACGGTGTGTTTTTTTCTTTTTCCCTAGTTATTCTTTCCCAAACAAGGGAGAGGAAAAGGAAGGAGAAAAAAGGTCATAAACTGCCTCTCATTTACTGTAAGGCACCTATTCGTATCAGAAAGATTAAGCAGGATCACACTTACTAACACAGATACTGAAAACATTATTATTATAAGAAAGCATTGAAGGTTCTCAGCTTGACACTGCATACATTATTTAGCAAATATGAATTTAGCTCAAGGATTGGCAGATGAGTATTGCAGATGGTCTCCTGCTGGCTCTTTATTTGAGAATTTTAGTCTCTGTTTTCACAGTGACATATTTCCTTTGATTCTTCAGCAGCTCTTTTCCAGAGTCTTCATTCATTCCCCTTGAGAATAGAACCACGCTTGAATGCCAGAAATATTTCTCCTTCTCGTGTTGCATTTGTGCTTTCTATTTTTCCCAGTCTCTTATTTAAGTCCATGAGTTTTTGACAGCACATCTGAGGACTGCTGATGTTTTAAACCAGGTTTGGATTAAACAGAGCACGAAGATAACTTCAGCCCTCAGTTTTATCTCCCATTCTACTTCTGCATCTTTCTATCTTGGTGTGTTTCTCCCACCTCTGCCTTTTGGCCCTCTGAATAGCTGCAGCCAGCACAGAGATTCTCAAAGCAGGGATCTACAGCACCGGGAGCCCACTGTGGGGAAGAGGGATGAGAGCTCACTGACGAGAAGGGCTCTTTCCAGGGCTGGGGTTAGGTATAGCAGCTTGTAACCTTGTAGTTGTGGAATTCCATCTTTCCTAGGTGATATTTGCAAATAATGCATTAAACAATTAAATGCTGAATTCATTTTTGGCAGCTTGATGAGTATTTCTCCATAAATATGACATATTTTATTTAATTACTTCATTTACTCCTAAAGACACTGCCAGTGTAGACCCCCACAACACGCCCAGCGTGGCTGTGAGGCAATCATAAACAGAATTCTGGAACATATTTTCAGCAAATTAGGCAATGTAGAGTCTTGGGAAATAAGTTCAACAAAGACAAAAGTGAAAGAAGTGTGTGTGCTCCCTTCCGATTCAGAAATAACATTTCTTACTACAGAAAAATATTTTGACTGCTATTTCTCACATTAGTATTTATTTTGGCTACAAAATATTTTTGTTACCTGACTAAAAACAAGTGGAAAGAAAAAAAGAAAAAAAGGTGAAAAGCAAAAAGGAGAAAGATATTATCAAGGTAAAACAAAGAAAATTATTTAGTAGCCGAGATAGTTTATTTAATCAAGAGGATTATAATGTCAGTTGCAGTCTGTCATTAATGAACTTTTGGACTAGAGATGTCAGGCCAGATTTTCCTGGCCTTTTAATGATTTCTCTTAATCAATTTTAATTTCAGTTATATTTGCACAAGAGCAGGAGGTCCTGTCATCACTGAAGCAAACCAAAAAACCCCAATCTCCCTGAACAAGTCCCACAGAATTTATGCCAGAGATGAAAGAAGAAATCAGTGGTTCAAATGTATTATATTCTCTGCCAAATCAGTGATCAGAGAGTCTACTTTTGCTACTGATTTTAATTCAGTAATTGTAAAGTTCATTCATTTTTGCTTTTCCACTCCTTTAATCAAGTCTTTTATGCTTCGAGCTAACAGGAAACACCATTTTAAAATCTTTAATACATTTTTTTTACATTAAACACCATCCCGTTGCTCCCAGGGTTATTGTTCTACGACATCATTTTGAGTCAGTAGGTTATGTTCATGTTACGTAGTTTTTTCCAGAATCCAGTCTGAATATTCTACAACTTTTGTGTAGACTCCCGGCTGTCGGGGCCGAGCACAGCCTTCACCCCAACTGGTGATGCCCACCAGATACCACACTTCCTCGTGCCTGCACGACAGTGGTCCTCCCGAATCTCCCTGTGTCACAGGACAGAAAGGGTTCACAAGGAACTGTATTTCTCTCTCAAATAAAGCCATGATAAAATCAGCATCATCCAGTGTTAACAGCATAACTGCACAGACTTCAATTACTTAAAGTTGCTTAACACAGTGTTGAAGCAGTTTTTCTGTTTATCTAGTGGAATGGTTTCTAAATACATTCCAGTCATTGCAAGTAAGTTCCATTTCACTTTACAGTTAAATGTTATTGGGTTTTTTGTTTGTTTGGGTATGCAAAACTCAGTTCCGTACACACGTTATCTTGTTTGGCTCCCCATGCTCCCTGGGATAAAACAAATCTCTGTTTTCTTTTCCTATTCCTAATTGATCTTTCTGAACATAGGGTTCTTTAATACAGCTGTTATGAGCTGTTGAGACAATAGCAATGTGTTATTGTTATATAACATCATCATCATGTTCTGGTGTGCTGTATCACACAAAGAAAACTTAACTAGTATTGAGGAAAAAAATTACTTCCCAGCTCCAAGAATTTTTATTCCTAGTTACTCAGCAGCAATCATAATAACAGCACCTTAATAGAGAACATATCTGCTAAACGCTTAAAATATATACTATATTTGAAAGAGAACTTAATCTTACTAATCAGACTATATTTTTTTCTATTATAATTGACTTAAATATTATAAGTTAACAAAAGTGCATTAGTTTACACCCGAGCAGAGACCTGGGTTCACTGACCTCATGCTGTTGTGACATTTTCAATTCTAATAACGAACAGATCAGTCTGCTTATGTTGTGTTTAGCTTTCCATTTTCCATTTCTAGCACACTCTGTTCTGGATGCTTGTGGATAATGGATGATTTAAAATAAGCTTTTATGTACTGTATTTCATGTTAAGAAATAAAAACGTGACAGAGGAAATCTGTTCCTGGAGAAATGTTGTGAGATATTATACTTGTTCTCATTGGTTTTCCACTATTGCAGAGAAATACTAGTTTGTTCCCTAAATAGATGAGAGTTAGAACTTGTACTTTATGATCTCTTTACATGCTCTTCACATTTTATTTTATTTTTTAAGGGAAAGTTGTATAATTCTTAGCAAACTAATGAATTTTGCTTCTTAAGAGTGGGAAGTTAAATTTGTTCCTTTAATAGGAGACAGCAGAGAAGTGAAGGGTATGTGTGTCTCTCTCTCCCTCTATACACTCAGAGCTTCTTTACTTGTAGACACATGAAGTCTATCCCTAAGGAATTCAATGTCACATAATAAGTGTTCTACATATACCTTGACTGTCAGTACTTTCAGCAAGCAAAAGTGACACATTAAAAAACAGTTCTATTTATAAATACCTGTTTGTTATGAAAGTTAAACATTTTATTATGTTATTCAATTATGTATTCAAACAAATTATTGAAATATATTACAGTATATGACATCTTTCTATTACCTTACAGGCATCCCTTCCACCTTCATCATAGCCAGCACAGATCTCTTTGTCATCTATTCTACGCTTCCGGTATCTTGCCTGGCACTCCTCTTTTGATATCAGGGGAACAGTAACTTTCTGAAGAATGTCTTCTACACGACCTATGTAATAGAAGTTACAATCAGACAGATGTTCAGCTCTAGCAAAGTAAAAGTTAAAACTATACTCTAAAAGTCTCCATTCAGTGATATTAAAAAGTCAGAGTTCATTGCTTTTAGCATGAAGCTAGACAGCAGTGACATTGGTTTTCAATTTTTAAACAGTGTTGGTTGTCTGGGTTTTTTCTGAACGTTTTGAAAACACTATTTTACCACAGTATGACTTATGACCAAGAATGTTTCAAAACTCCCCAGTGATTTGCTGTGAAGCTCTGTATGGGTATTGTTTTCAGGGGCATTGAGTCTTGGAGCCTGTATTCCCATGAAGAGAATTGCTTTGCTTTACTGATAATTATTTCTTAGTAATGCGTTGCAATGCAATTGAAGCCTCCCAGTTTCCAAATGTGTGCTGCTGCACACCCTGGCACTCTACAGGTTGGTGAAAATTTCATGTCAAGTAAATAAAAGTATTTGAGAGCAGTGTTTTCTTATAAATTAACAAAAGACATTAGAATTCTTTTAGACTTCACATTAAACTCTAACGTGCAAATGGGGAGGTGTGCAAAGGAGGGAACTCTGTTTAAACAGATTTATCTGTATATGTAATGTAATAGACTTTAATAATTAACAGCTGCTTGGCCAACATCTGGGTAAGATTAGAGGAGTTCAAATCACACTTACTATTAAAACACAAAGGTCATTGGTATTTTTCATAAACAACCTTTAGAATCATAAAAGCAATATACAACAACCTCTGATCTCTGAAGTGAAGTCATATGAATAAAATCACATTTTTAAAAAACTATGAGTTATATGCAGACTGTAATTCAAGATCCCACTGTACAGCAGTAAGTCTACTGTCTGTCTCTGTAATATATCATTGCATAACTGAAGGTATATTTGGGAGGGTACATGGTGATGTTAAGCTAGATAACTTGCAGCATTCATCTACCTGCAACAGGAAAGCTTGAGAACAGAATGGAGAGAATCCATCTACAGGAATAATTATATTCATGCCCATTGACTCTGATGACTTCAACACTGTCTTCCACAGTATTCTCCTAGAGAAGTTGGCAGCCCATGGCTTGGACAGACAAGCTCTTTGCTGGGTAAAGAACTGGCTGGGCCCAGAGAGTGGTGATGAATGGAGTCAAATCCAGCTGGTGACCGGTCATGAGTTGTGCTCCCCAGAGTTTTTATATTGGGACCTGTCCTGTTCAGTATCTTTACTGATGACCTGGAGGAGGGGATTGAGTGCATCCACAGTAAGCTTGCAGATGACATCGAGTTCAGAGGAAGTTTTGATGTGTCCTGGGGTAGGAAGGCTCTACAGAGCAGTCTGGGCAGGCTGGATAGCTGGGCTGAGGCCAATGGGATGAAGGTCAAGACCAAGTGCCGGGTCCTGCACTTCAGCCATAAAAAACCCAGTCCACGCTACAGGCTTGGGGCAGAGTGGCTGGAAGACTGCGTGGAAGAAATGGATCTGGTGGTATTAGTCAACACTTGGCTGAACATGAGCCAGCAGTGTGCCCAGGTGGCCAAGAAAGCCAATGTCATTCTGTCTTGTATCAGAAACAGTGTTGCCAGCAGGAGCAGGGAAGTGATCTTCCCTCTGTACTCAGCACTGGTGAGGCTGCACCTGAAGTACTGTGTTCAGTTTTGAGCCCCTCACTGCAAGACAGACATCAAGGCCCTGGAACATGTCCAGAGAATGGCAACAAAGTTGGTGAGGGGTCTGGAGCATAAGTCTTATGAGGAGCAGCTGAAGGAGCTGGGATTGTTTAGTCTGGAAAAGAGGAGGCTCGGGGGTGACCTTATCACTCTCTACAACTACCTGAAAGAAGATTGTGGTGAGGTGGGGATCAGCCTCTTCTCCCATGTAACTAGCAATAGGACTAGAGGGAATGGCCTCAAGTTGCACCAGGGGAGATTCAAGTTGGATGTTAGGAAATACTTCTTCAAGAGAGTGGTCAGGTGCTGGAACAGGCAGCCCAGGGATGTGGTGGAGTCACCATCCCTAGAGGTGTTCAAGAAACATTTAGATGTTGTACTGAAGGACATGGCTTAGTGGGAAATATTGGTGATAGTTGGACAGTAGAACTGGATGATCGTGGTGGTCTTTTCCAGCCTTGATGATTCCATGATTCTATTACTGCTTTGAATTCATATAAATAAAGCTATGGGCAAATGCAGATTCTTTCTGTGGCCTGTGATCATCATTCCTGGTTAAGAATTAAGAGTATATTTTATGAGTTTTTTTTTTTTTTTAACAAAATGCATTTTGCAAATACAAGAACTCACTGTTTAAATACTTATCTGTACCTCTTTCCTTTCTGTAACCCCATCCAATTACCCAACAGTCAGTATAGAGCATGCTAGCTTCTTCTTTCGATGGCAGGCAAATAGGAAGTTGAAGATCTAAAATATGATTAAAAATATAAGTTTGGCCAGTAGAAATGACTAAAATATTAAGGTTTTTTGTGCACCTACATAATACCTGATGATAGTCTCCATGTTACTCTTTGTACCTTTTACTAGAGACTGCCCTAGTCATATTAGTAAAAGCCTCACATTGTCTTTACAAAGCCAACAGAATGAGATTCTCCTTAAAACCAAGTGATTACATATCAAATGAAGACAACCCAGGTTTCATGAACTGTCACATCAAAAACAGTCTTTATCATCCTGCATTTTCAGAATCCCTCTGAAATAGAATACATACCAGTAAAATTCATAGCCTTATCAAGTTTCAGTAAAGCAATGTCATATCCAGTCTGTGCAGAATTATACTGAGGATGAATAATAATCTCTTCCACTCTGAAGAAGGGTGTATCCTCATTTATTTCTGATTGTTTTAAAACACCAGCATAAACACGCCAAATGTTGGGATTCTGAACACTGAGAGAAAAAACAAACAAACAAACAAACAAACAAACAAAAACACTTAGTCTGTGGCTCAGAGATTTGCACTGATTTAGTTTGGTGCAGGAGCCAACATCCTCTAGGTGTACAGTGACCTGCACAGAGGTCATTCTTCCCAATTGTATTTTCGCACTCTCAAACCTAAAGCCAGGTTTCTCTTATCCGTTCCTTCCATTTTTCATTTCTTCTGTTCCTCTTCCTATCTATATTTTCAGCCCCATACCCCTCTTTCCCTTACATTCAGACTCTTGTTCTGATCCTTTCTTACCCTTTTTCCCTTTCTGCCTTCTTTCATTTTCTGTTTTACTCTGCTCTTACTAATTTTATCTTCAAGGGCCTAACACAAGCCCCGAGGAAGTAAAAGAGATTCTTCCCATACATTCCAGTACAACAACGTCTGTAGTAACCAAAATAGGGGTGGAAATACAAGTTCAAGTAGAGTCTATTCAGACACCAAAATGAAAGCAAATAGAAAATGTAATATTATTGACCAATATAAAAATTTCCACTTAATATTTATGATTTCAACTTTACTTTGAGTACATTTAAGGGATATTTCATTGTGATGTTCTACCATTAAGGCAACCTAAAAGTTTTGATACATGCATTGAAGAAGATGCAAAATCTGTCTTCAATATTAAAAAAAATTATTTGAAGATTTCATGTGTTTATTCATAAATATAAGCTGACCTAAGTTATTTCTAGTGAACATAGTCTACATATTTTTATTCTTTAGACAAGTTCTCCTTTTGCCCTTTATAATGCTAGTAACTCTACATCCCTGGATAGCAGGTAGAGAATGATATTCTTCATACTGGGTTTTTCGGAGTGTTTAGGGGGGTTATCCACTTTTATAAGGTTTGTCACTGGAGAACTGGTATTGCCAGTATTACTTCATGCTGTAACACTAAGGAATAATGTACAACAATGCATGAGTAAAAGTGTCTGATTTTAACCTAGACAATTCTCTCGTCTTTAAAGCATTTTATACTACCCGTGCCTTTCTCACATTACACTGACTTAAAATATAGCCTGAAGATGTTCAGCTTGTAAATGACAGGCTAACCTGCTTTACAGGTTGTGATCATTTAACGAAGAAATGGATCACCTGCATGATCATTAAATCAGCTCTTCACAACACACCTAATTTCATGACTTAAATGTGATGGCAATTCTGTGGTCATTAACAATACCTACTGTATATCTCCATGCAAATTAGCAACACTTCGGCTATTCAGAAGTCCACATACTGTTTTCAAAGCTGAAATCTCTACTAAAACAACATGTTAATTGACTAGTTGATAACATTATAAAGTAACAAAATATTAGATGAAAACCAGTGCAATTAGGATCTGAATGTTATAGAGAAAGGTAGTGCGCATTCCAGAATCAGCCTAATTGGATCCCTAGGGATTTACCTTGTGTCCTGGTCTTTGCTGAGCATGCTGCTGCTGAAGCTGTCAGATATGTTCCAGTCTCTGAGATAGTCATTTGATGTATATGAAATTGAATAACTTAACAACAGAGTTTCCTTGATAATATGATATTACAGTAAGAAAAAGTTCATGTTGCATGAGAAAGGTTTACTTTCTTCTATGTATCTAGCATCTACTTTAGAATTTCATCTTCCAGATGCATTAAAATAACCAGTAGCACAGTACTGCACTACAAAGGGCAAAGCGCGGAGTGCCAATTATGTTAAGAATATGAATTGTCTACCTTAAAATTTCACCTTGTGGTTATATCAAAGTAGTTGATTATGTTCCGGTTATTTTCATCATGCAAATGTATCTTTCTGAAAGAACCTCAGCTTATTGCAGACACTGGATGAAATTTTTATCTGTAAATTTACGTTTAGGACTCACCTCATGAAACAGTGGGCAGCTGTAAGGATCCACTGGTTACTGATGATAGAGCCCCCACACAGGTGTCTCCGACGAGATAGCTTCACATGTAAGCTTACTTGCCATGGCCATTCACCAGGGGAAGAGTCTGTCCCTCCAATTATCCTAATATTTCTTGAAGAATGCTGCATACATACTACAGAAATAATTGAAAACTGTATTTAAAGATAATTTTCATTGGCCCAAGAGAAAAGATGTGACTATTGCTAACCTGCAAATAGGAACCAATCTTAAGCAAAGAACATCAGATATTCTAATCCCTTTATGTTTTTTTACCATAAAATCCAATTTAAAGAAGTTTACAAGGTACTGTCTGTGTTTGCAGTATGCAGTCTGCGCAGACCTCAGTTCTTCACAAAGACTTTTATCTTCACAATCTGCCTCATGGTCATTTCAATGCAAGCAATATTCAGAAGAAAAAAAAATAGGGGGGCTTAAGTTTCCTGTACCAAAATCAGTTTTAAAATGTCTCTTTATACGGAAAGTTTCACTTACCAGTGCTGGCCTTTTTTTTACACAATCTTAGTGAGTATCCAGAGATCCTTCCTGGCCCGTGTTGTATTTCCACTGGAGATCCATTTGAGGACATTCTTAGATGACACTCACACTTTCTGACAATAAATAAATGCAAAGATCCAGTTTATACTTATACAGAACACATACATTAGATGCCTTCCCTAAGAATTCTCACCTCTCCTCATTGCATGACTCTTGGAGGGGAAAGTAGGTAAAAAATTGGCAGCGGATCATATCTGTGCAAACTTGCTGACAAGCTCTGTGTCCTTTTGTATAAGTGACATTGAGTTCATCTCCCAAAAAATTCATATGCACGTAAGTGCGAGAATTGCAGGCTGTAAGAATGAGCGTGTTCCAAGAATCAGTAAGTCTATTCATTCCATTATTTCAAAAGTCATATTTTTATTGTAATTTATTGTTTACCAGGAAAGTGTCTTCTGCAGTTTAGGAGACCAAAACCTGAAATAGCATTTTCTCGCAATGTAAGTGCCTCTGGTATTCCACTTGCTGATGTCTTCAGAAGGCAAAGATTTCTAAAATAAAAAAAATAAAAAAGTAACTGAATTTGTTCCCATATCCTAACATTGATCTTTCAGGTACTGGTACAGGAAAACTCTTTCTTAAAGGTGCTTTTTTTTCCAAAGTTTGTATCTGTAAAAGTATTTCATATGAAAATGAATTCACTAAGGTAATAGAGGAGGATTTAGTAGTTATGTGAAATGCCATATGGGTGTACTACTGAAGATTGTACAGTATTTATATATATAGGGAAGAGGTAACTTTAGATTATATATGCCATCTCAGTTTTGCTTCAGTTTTATTGAAACCTTATTCTTCTTTCCACCTCTGTTTTCTGTAGACTGTTACTTTTTGAATCCTCACTGCTAAATACGAAAGAAGTTCAATCTTTAAAAAGAAATACTTTTGAACCTGTTAGATTAATTCAAAACCTTTTCAAGTTAATAACTTAATCCTGCTAGGAAACCAGACATCTCTTGACAATTTCATAAAATTCAGCTTTAAGTCATCAAAACAACCTGAAGGCTGTCTCCTTGCTGAGTATATCTCTTTTCAGATTAACACCAGATATGCAGGTCAAGTACAAGATCCCTGGTCATACCATACAACAAGTGAAATGCCCATGGGAAATTATAAACTTATGGATGCAACACATCAACTTTTTTTTTTATTTAAAAAAAGCTCTTTTAAAGAAAATAAACCTTTAACATTAATTTCCATGAATATAATAAAATGGTGATTAAAAAGGCTGAGATCATGGGGTTGTTTTTTATTTGGTTAGTTTTTTTAAAAATATCTTTCAGAGAGTTAATAGTTGTCATATTCACCTTTGGGATTCTATTTGCCATTCCTTGGTGAAGAATGTGAAGAACAAGCAGTTTGGAAAATAAGTACAAACAGTTTGGCAGACAAAAGTATCAGGAGTGAAAAAACTCGTAACATTCATTCCTGAAAATTCTTCATGTTCAAAAATGTCCATTTGACAATCTGTATAAAACAAGAAAAGAATATCAAAATTCCAAAGCTTTTACATTACATCAGAAAGTTAAGGTTTACAGACTATGCATTCCCATCCTTATTTACATTTTCCCTCCTTTTTGCCTGATAAACTGGAAAGATAACATCTCATTTTAACCAGAAAACTATCTCTTGCAAACATTTTTAAGTATGTAAACTCAGAGAGAACTAGAGCAGGCAAGAGCTTCAAATTACATGCTAGAATACAGATTTGCTAATCTAATATGGAGAATTTTAAATTAGGAACAACAGAAATCGACATACAAATCCATAGTTAGAAATAAAAATTATTAATATTGTCAAGGCCTAAAATAATTAAAACATGCATACCTAAGAGAGACTTAGGAGGAAAATAATGGGGTGATCCTCTTAATTTTATTTATCTAAAAGTTATTGCAAAAAGCAGGCATAGTAAGTGTGAGTAACAATGCAGTCTTCCCTATGACAAGACCAAAATAACAGAAGGTTGGCAGGGTAATTCCCATAACCATACTATGGATACAAACGTCACAAGAAATACCAACATGTTTAAAAGAAATGAATGAGTTGCCTTCTCTGAAGATACTCATGAATTCCTAGTTAAAATCCTAATGCAACAATAAAAAGTGAGGAAAATGCAGCACCATTCTTAAAACTATGAAACCATAGAACAGGACTTTGGTGGCAGCAGAGAACCTCCACAGTTGAGAAAGGACAGTAGCCAAACTGACACCACCCAGTTAGTTATATAAACATACTGGGAACATCTTATTACAAAAGAGGAAAAGGAGCAGTAAAATGGAGAGGCAAATCTTAATGTGGCCTCTGTTAGTTTCATGAGATTTAAAAATTAAAAAATAAAGCCATAAACATGAAAAGACCAAAATAGAGGTCATTCATTACACAATAGGAAGAGCAAATAAAAAAATTCTGAAGACTAGAAAATGAAGGTCAATTAATTCTGACAATCAGTAGGCAAGGTCCCATGTTAAGGGCTAAATAGAGTTCAGGAGAACAAATACCTTTCTAAGGAAATTATATTCAAAGCAGAAATGTGGATGTGGAAGTTTATGGATACTAACCCATGTTCTCCATGATCACCAGTTCAATATTCAATGACCTCAAGAAGGAACTTTGCAAAAGGCAAAATGCAAGACAAATTGCTACGGACAAGTAAGAGCATGAGTGCATAAGAGCAAAATCAGAAAGGCAGAGACAGAAAATGAAAGGACAAGTAGCAAGAAACATTCTCAAAAAAAAGTATGCATCTAGTGTCAGTGGATTAGGATTAGGAAAGGAGTTTGAGTTCTGCTCAAGGGTGAAGTTAATGACAGAGGACACAAGAAAGGCTACAGAACTGCCTTTTTTAACGTCTCACTTTCATGAAAACAAACTGCAATTAGATGATCAACATTAGCATTACTGAGCAGAGGGAAGAGAACAAGGTAGAACAGGAAATAGAGAAATCTCATAATACTGATGATTTCAGTGTTCTTAGACTGAAGAAATCTCAGTTTCTTTGTAGAGTTTAGCTTTTTATGTTTACAGAGGATTGCTATGATCACAAAGGCTTTGAAAGTGGAAGCATAGTATCTGTTTCTAAAATGAAGCTGGACCATGGACAATGTAGGATTAGTCAGTTTAAATAGTCAAATAAACTAGTACAAATATTCAAGTAAACCCCATTTTAGGCATTTGGAACATAGCAAGGCAGAAGATGACACTGAGATTTTACTGATTTAATTGACACACATCTGTCTGAACGGACTGAACTGACCTGCCTTGGATTAAGACAAATGACCTCATTATCCAACAGTACTGTCTAGGCTTTCATAATCTCACGGTTTATTTTCTCTCTCTCTCTCCCTCTCTCTCTATCTCCATCCTTGCTTTTCTTGCAAGATAAAAAAAAAAACAGGAATAGACAGATAGGAACAAGACTGAATTTCACGTGCATTCAGAAATTTTTATTTTATTTGTACTGGATCATTAATTACATGTCACCACATACCCTTGATAAATTCTCAAATGTTTTTTGATTTATTTCACTTTTTAAAATCTGAATATCATACTGTTTGTGCATATGCTACAGTCCACTGATTCTTCTCAATGTCTGTCAACAGGATGCTCCTGAGTACTGTGATTTTTCTTCTAACAATAAATACATGTCTTACTAGCTCATCTTAAAGGAACAGACTGGAAAAAAATATTATCTCTGTTCTTTCTCAGAGAGTGAGGGAGAAGGAGAAAGAGAGAAAAGACAGATTTTCTTCTCTTTACAAAGCTCTTTTCTTCCTTATCTTCGCTACTCATTTTTCTTTAAGTATCTTCATTGTTAGGATCTGAATTGACTACTTTTTCAATATTTTGCATTGATTATTCCTCTTGTGAGACTAGAAGAGATTGAATAAAACTGAATACATTCAATTAAAAATAAGATATAATGCACAGAGTTTGATCTTGCACTCTGGAGAGTTTTTCCTGAGTAATGATTACAAGAACTAGCACAAACATTGCTTTCATCGAAATCAACAACAAACAGAATTTGTACCTTCATATTAGCCAGTTGTATCACAAAGCTGCACAACTTCATTAAAAACCTTGCAAAGTATATATGGTATACTAACAGAATTTAGAAAGATTTATATTTCTCTTGTTCTTTGACTTTGATAGGATTTTATCTGTCATTTTTTTGTATCTATGGTGCAAAGATAAGATGCTAAGATTCATCGGGCTAATCTTATGAAATAATTCTTCACATTATCAAAGCAAACAAAACCTTTTGTAACACAGACTAATACAATGGAAAAAAAGTATCTGTTTTGTGCCTATGAGTACAAACTATATTTCAAAGAATAAGTTTATATTATAATTATTATATGACACAAAATATTAATGCATGCCAGAGAGATTGCACCTCATCGTCCATAATACAAACCTAAACTGAATCAACAGAGATCGTAAGCAGTTACCTAATTCAGAAAGCTGACATGGCTTTAAGGAGAATCCAGACACAACCTCATCAAGCACCCTTATGCTGGTTGGAGTTCCTAAACTGGTATGTTTCAAGAAGCATTTTTCACTGAGTGATAAAGAATAAAGAAAGTAGTAAGACAACAGGTCATCTTCTTTGGTCTACATCATTCTTCTGTTTCATGAGTCCTACCATAGTGTCCACTTTGCTCATGGGCCAGAGCAACTTCCAGCCTCCAGCAAAATCTTCAAATGAGGAACAGATGCAACCGAATAATATTTTGTAAAATCAAGCAAGTTAACAGCTCAAAAGTAGTCCAAGTACAAATGAAAGAATTTTCCTGGCTGCATTGTTGATGTCATTTTCAGAGCAATAAGCAGAGTAAGATTTGACAGAGCAATACCACTGCATAATTGCCAATATAATTTGCATTTCAGTATCTCCAGAACATTTAAATTGTTTTCAGTTCTATGATAATTAAGCTTGCCTTTCTCATCAATGGACAAATGAAAACTAACTTACTGAAGAAATTTTCCTACATGTAAGCTTGAATAAACATTACAAGGATAACCAGTCAAGGAAAAACTCATTTCCTTGACTAAATTCCCTTACTTCTGACTGTTCTGAGATTTACTGTACTAAAGCACAGCACCATCTAAGTACAGGGATCGAGCATGTATTTACCGAAAGCTTGCATTGTGAAATGTTTCTGGGGCATATGTAAAAAAATGACAGTGCTTGTCATTGGTGCATCTTTTTTGGCACTGTTGATAGCTGTCAGCCATACTAACATCGTAATTTACCCCTTGCATATCCAATCCTACATGGACATCTGGACTGCAAGCTGTGGAAAAAAAAAAGGAATAGACAAAGTTCCAAAAACATTCTCATATTCTCTCTTTCCCCAAAACTTCCCAAACAATAGCAGTTCATAAAAGACAGCCATTATAATCCTGATCATACTTCCTGTGCTCCCTTCTGTTACATTGCATTTTGCATATACTTACTAGAAAAAAAATTGGAAGGATAGGCATAGCATGTCAAACTAACAGACTTTGACACTGTCTATACCCACACCAAGACAATGATGAAGTTAATCATACAAAAACTCAGGATTAACACTAAAACATATACTATTCCATTTCCAAATTTATATGGAAGTTTAAAACACCAAATCTGTCCATCTAAGCAATAGCCATCTCCCATTTGAGCAGGAAGATTCACTTTACACTCCACAGAGGGAGGATTGTGAGCGTGGAGTTTGAAATAGCTTCCCCCACAAAGGATGAAGGTTTTACCTCTTGGGCAGTATGGTCTCTTCACAGAACACATGAATCATTCAAACATTGGTGGGGTTTTTAAACACGCATGAGTAGATTTTTATTTTAGTGACATTAGCATGACTCTAAAGTAACTCCCATGACATAAATTATCTAAAGAGTATAAAAAATAACATCCCATTAAAACTTACTGTTCTGGTCTAAATCTACCCAGAAATATAAATGTGACAGAAAGCTGAGAGAAAAGGGATATTAAAAGACTTGAATGCTCTAGAAGACAAGTTCTAATCAGAAGCAAACACAACCAATCTGTCAATATGCTGCAGTGGAAAACTTGCATAAAGTAAGACCCACTTAACCTTTTAAATTAATCTTATCAGTTAAATATATTTCCCACCTTTGCCTCTAGCAACTGAAACCCTGACAGTAGGAGCTTCCCTTGACTGAGAAGCCTCACTGGAGGATAGTTGGGGTTGACGGATGAAACTAGCACAGGATTTTTGTGTTATGTTTGAAAGAGATAGGGCAGAAGACATAGAAGTCACTGCCTGACCACCTCCTGATTCAGTTCCTGTTTTTAAAATGCTGATTTTCAAACATAGCTGCAACGTGATATAAAGCACAGAATTCATACATATGGGTAACTGTATCTTACCGCTAATTTTGATGTTGCATTGTTTTAAAGAATGTCCAGAAATAGCTCCTTCCATATGCACTTTTGGTAGGATTTCAGTATCACTGTCTTTTAAGTAGCAGGAGAACCTGTTTTAAAATGCAGCAGTTCACAGTTTTGCAGTATAACAAAGTACTCCCCCACTGTTCCTCAACTAAAACACAGGCTGTACTTTATTCCACAACATGAAAATGAAAACAAGTTCAGTTTAAAAAAAAAAAAGACAAGGTTGGTGCTAGCATGCTTGGTGACATGAGAATACATGCTGTGTATGGGACCAACAGGGTTCGGAGATAGAAACACAGCAGGCACAGAGAGGGAAGGCAGCTTCACCTCAGACTATTGAAATTCCTAATCTTTTAATTGAGAGAAAAATATGCTAAAGATAGTGGATGGGGTGAAGGACAACAGAAGTGACAGCTGGAAATGTGAAATTGGCCACATTGTCCCTCAAGAGTAAATAAGTGGCATAGAGGAAGGAATGAACAGTTGGTGCTATTTCCTTGGAAGTGCTGGCAAGCAAGTGTGAAAGATTGGATGTTGCCAAATTTAATCATTCAAAGTTCAGCAAATATTATTTTAGGTCATCAGTTTTAAAGATACATGACAGTCTTCCAAAGCAACCCTGTAACCTTCACTGCATGCCCAAGTTCTGTCAGAATATTACAAAGTTCTTAAAATTATCCCAGCAAAAAGCCACAATAATATGAACATTTTACCTCTGTGCAGGATCTTTAGTCCACGTCACTGGCAAATATGTGAAGAGCAGACAGGTAGGATGGTAAGTACAAACTATTTGACAGTAATTGGCAGTTGGTGTGAAAACCGTAGTGAGGTCTCCTCCTTGGAAGTAAGTATTTTCATAGATCTGTGTCATACATTCTGATACGAAATAACAAAATTCATAAATTAGCAGAGATGTGGGTGTGGACAGCTCACCAGGAGAGGATGAAGACACTGCCCCTCATTTACCACACTTCATCAGGAGAAGGCTCCTTTGGCAGGAGAAGAAAGCAAGTGGGGTGAGTAGCACAGTTCCTCTGAGAGTCTCATCCCTCCCCTCCAGCCTGGCAAAACAGAAACCCTCTGGGGTCCCTCAACCCACACTCAGGGCAGCTTCAGTGGTGGCAGATGCCTGAGGAGTAAGATGGGCCATGAGGTTAGGGTCATTCACAGCAGATCTCAGAAGAAAAAAGAAGCATTTTCAAAGGGAGACCAGTACAGGGAGCCATTAAGAGTAAAATCAGGAGAAGGATATACGGATGGCAAAAGGAGTTAGAAACTATGTGAAGGGAGTCCTATTGTTGGGGGATTCTCTGAGGCCAGATTCCTAGGTGGTGCCACATGCAAATCAACTTCAGTGGTTTCTGTGTTTTATAAACTTCCTACCTTTCAGCTTGCCTCAAAACTCATCCAACTTGCTACAAGCGGAAAAAAAAAAATTGCGCTACAAGAGCAGTATCTCAGGAATAATCCAGAACAAAAATATGCTGGATTACCACCTTGGATCTGCAGGAAGTTATTGTCAATCCCATACTGACTTCTCTGTAATCAACTCAGATCTCCATGTTAAAGCACACAAGAGCATCGTCTTCACAGAGGAGCCTACTCATTTCTTGTGTTAGTCCCTCTCCAATGGTAGAAAATACACTAATTTTTATTACTGGATCTACAGAAGTTCTTTTTCCAAGCTAATAGATGAAGAGAAAATATTCTATTTTTACAGACTGAGAAGAAACCCAACTGAAAAGATTTCATCCAACTTCCTAATCTGTCATTATAAAGATACCATACTGTATCAACAGCGATTCAAAATTAAAACAAATGCAACTTTCATATTGGATTTTACAATGTTTAAAAATTACAAGTGGATTTTATTGGTAAATACAATTATAATCTGTTTTAAGAAATTCAGTGTCTCCCACACAAAGGTAAAATATATCAACAAAAAATCGATAAAGTAAGGAATTATTGGGAATGTTTGCAAAATTTGCTAAGATTTTTTAATCTTTTTTTAATACAAAATTTGTATTTTATAAATATCTGGAGCCCCAGAAATGTTTTAAGATTTTAGTCTACTTAAATTTCAATTCAGGTAAAATATTTCCGAAATAATACTACCATTGTCAAACAGATTTTGCTAAAAATCTTAATTATCTCATTGTCCTCTGAGAAAACAGTTAATACATTACTAAACATAAACCTCTGTTGGGCATTGGTTGTAATCTTTTGGCACAGGGAATTTCAGGGAAATGCAATGTGAGTTTTTGTAGTTGACTTCTGCTAGCCAAAGTAAATCGTTAACACATACTGACATTGAAAAACACAGTCACAGCAGACTTCAGCACCGACGCTAATCACTATCAGCAAAGCCCATTAAAAATTTCCACCCTTAATAATAGGAATTGAAAAATTAACTAGAAACTTTCATCCCCCTATGAGTTACCCCGACTTAACAGAGTGCAACTCCACTCTCCTGGGACCATGCTGCATGTACCAGTAAGTGCCCACCTTCCAAAATCACGTTGCTCTGTAGCTCTACTCACTTCACTCCACATACAAATACGTATTCAGGCCATTTTGAATATTACTCTTTTTAACCGCTCCATTATTCTGACCTCCATTATTCTGTCCAAGTCTTAGGAATTATATATTGACTTACCGCTGTAAACTGAAGCAAGTAAGAAAATGAAATAAAAAGTCTGATAAATCCAAATCATCCTAAAAAAAAAACAAACAAACAAAAAAAACAACAAAATCACTTTTTAGGATATGTTCAGTAAATGGTGCATCATTACTTTGATAAAGCACTGCAATGCATATCACATACTGTGACACTGTTAGTTGAAAACGATACAGAGAATTACAAATTTCGGCTGTGAGGTGCAGTTACATATTATGTACGGTAACACAGAAGAGCAACAGAAGATTTGTCATTTATTTATGGTTGCAAGAAACAATGAAGTTTATTAACACTTGGAAAATTTCTGCCTTGTTTCACAGCAGCATGTTTATTCTTGCATAGACAGGGAGCAATATTCCATTAGAATATCATCAATCCCACCTCTGTCCTGGTAGTTGAGTGGATGCTATTACCAACACAGCAAATAAATAACTCACACTCACTACTTTTTGTTCACATTACATAAATTTAAAATTTATCTTTTTTTTTACATGCTAAATTTAAGCTAAGAAAGATCTAAATAAATCAACCACACAGCACAATCCACAGAATCCACACAAACATATACTGCCTTGTGTCTATGAAATCCTTTCTGTAAATATCAGTTGCAAGAATTGTTACATACCTGAATACACAGCAGGTGTGTATGAATGGATAAGGTTTAAGTTCCTCTTAAAAAAAAACAACAAAAAAACATATTGTTAACTGTTTGTGTTAAATATTACTGTGCCTGCAATGCTAACTTGTCTTTGATGTTTACTTTGAATGGGTGCTCATTCTGTCAATATTATTACTGACCTTGGGCAGCGTTTTCAGAGTATATATAACCAGCACCACACTGAAATCAAAGCGCAGGGTTTACACTATATAAGCACTTCCCTTTTGAAGACCTTTTAAAACAAAAGGTGACTGTCTGGTGCAGAACAGTCAGCCTCTGCTATTAGCATTAGAACCTACCCTTTTACTGGGAACCGTTCTACACTGCTTTTCTATTTTGTTATTAGATGCAGCTCACAGTTTCTTCAGTTTGCTGGAAACCAGAAAAAAAAAACACCCACAAGTGCTTGCATATGTCATAGATAAGAAATGTAAGTGCAACAACAAGAAGTCAACCTTAGTTTATAGCTGACCTAAATCACTTATTTTGATTACCAGAATTCTTTTAAATTTGTGTAACAAAAAGAAATTAAATTTCAAAGAAAAAGATTCTTCCAAATGTAAAAAAAAAAAATCATTTATAAGTGAAATTGCCAAAGGAAAAACTTTTCCCCTTTGTTCCTCTTTTTTCTCTTTTTTTAGACTGAATATGTTAGCAATGCAGATGTGTTCTATGCAAAATATGCCAAAATCACAGCAGCTGTGATCCTTTTAAGCAAGCTGATCATAGAATCATAGAATGATTTGGGTTTGGGTTGGAGGGGACTTAGAGATCATCTTGTCATAATTCCCCTGCCATGGGCAAGGACACCTCCCACTAGATCAGATTGCTCAAATGACTGATGTGCCAGTGAGGGAGGCCTCCAGGTCCTCCTTACAAAGGAAGAGCTGTCCTGAGGAGTCCTCATACCCTCCTCAGCATTAGCTTGCTTTTGTCATCGCACGCCTGTAGAAGAGGGCTCAAACACTTTCAGTACAACTTCACTTGTATTTAACTGGTCTCTTCTGGTTTGTGTGCCATGATGACAAGGGAGAGTGGTGAAAGGCTTTATCACTGTGTTTTGCAGTAACTTATTTCTGTAACATGAAGCATTTTGAGACTATAATATCCAGAGAGTTCTGACCTTCTTCAACTCAGATGAGATTTTTCAACATTTAAGATAAAGAATTTTTATAATGCTGAATGTAATTGAAAACACTATCATGTATCCAAATTTTTGTAAACAAAACAAGCTGAATTCACATGTATTCAATTAAAATAATTATACTTGCTTTCTTTTTTGGGCAGAGTGAGGGAAGCATTATACATGGTGGCCAAAAGTGGTTAAAACTTCTCTCCAAGGGCTTTTAATTTCCAGCTGAGAAATTGTGCAGTGCTATTTCAGTTTCAGTTCATTATCAACTCATTAAAAAAAACAAAACAAAACAAAACAAAAACCCTAAACACTTTTGGAAAATACAGGCATATAACTCAAATGGGCAGAAAAAGAGGGAAGAATCATGGTGAATTTCTCCAAGACTATGTGTCTTGTCATACAATATGCAATCATTTACATTCATTGAAAATTTCTGTAAGATTTTGTTTCTGTAATCTAGTAGATCTAGTAGATTATAGAAACAATCTAGTAGTTAATAAATTTGTAATTTAATAAAAATCTAGTAGTTAATAAATTTGTTTTCTGAAAAGGAACCCTTTGGTAATGGTTGTTTGTTTCACAAGCAAACTATTGGGGAAAAAAAAAGAAGAGAAAAAAGACTTCCTTAAAGCAGCAGTTCTAAAACATATATATCACATTCCTACTAAAAGTATATGTCATTTTAACTACATCTATGTGTACATCAATTGGATGTGATGGTGAAACTGAAAACTAAGACAGTAATGCTATCCAAAGTGAATCACAACAAGCATGTTCTCTTTGGAACAAAAAGGCATTTTCTCTCAGGGGACCTCTTATACCCACATGACCAATGCTGCCTTGTTTACTGTGGTGAACTTTTACTCAAATCAACAGAGCTGTACCCTCTGTACAGAGAAAATGTGCTATGAACATCTTGCTCCTAGAATGAAATTAAGATCATTTAGTTCCAAACCCTCTGCTATAGGCAGGGATATCACCCACCAGACCAGGTAGCTCAAAGCCCCATCCAGCCTGGTTCTGAATGCTTCCAGGGAGGGGGCATCCACAAGCTTACTGGGCAAACTGTTCCAGTGTCTCATCACCCTCACAGTAAAGAATTTCTTACTAATATCTAGACTAAATCTATCCTCTTTCTGTTTAAAGCCATTTTGCCTTGTCCTATGGCTACATGCCCTTATGAAATGTCCCTTCCCAGCTTTCCTGTAGGCCCCCTTCAGGTACTGGAAGGCCACTATAAGGTCTCCTTGGAACCTCCTGTTCTCCAGGTTGAAAAGTCCCGGCTCTCTCAGCCTGTCCTCATAGAAGAGATGCTCCAGCTCCCTAATCATCATCGTGGCCTACTGGACCCTCTCCTACAACTCAATGTCCTTTTTGTGCTGGGGGCCCCAGTACTGGACACGGTTCTCCAGGTGGAGACTTACGAGAGCAGAGTAGAGAGGCAGAATCACCTCCCATGACCTTCACGCTTCTCTTGATGTGACCCGGAATGCAGTTGGCCTTCTGGGCTCCAAGCACACATGGCCAGCTCATGTTGAGTCTTCCACCAACCAACACTCTCAAATCCTTCTCCCCAGGGCTGCTCTCAAGCCATTCTCCACTCAACCTGTATCTGTGCTTGGGATTGTCCTGACCCAGGTGCAGGACCTTGCACTTGGCCTTGTTGAACTTCATGAGGTTGGCATTGTCCCAGCTCTCAAGCCTTTCCACATCCACCTGAATAGCATCCCTTCCCTCTAGCATGTCAACTGCACCACACAGTTTGGTATCACCTTCAAACTTGCTGAGGGTGCACTCAATCCCACTGTCTGTGTTGCCTACAAAGATATTAAATAACACCAGCCCCAGCATCAATCCCCAAGGAATGCCACTTGTCACTACTCTCTACTTGACCACACCTCTCTGAGTGCGACCATCCAGCCAATTCCTCATCCAGCGAGTGGTCCATTCATCACATTCATTTTTCTCCAATATTTATTTGAATTGTTGTTTATTACATGATAGGACATGGCTATTATAGGAAAAAATATAAAATATGCCGAGACAAACTCTCAGCTGGTACCATCTTATGGAGCTTCCAAAGAGATTTCATAACATATTAGGACAGGAGCTAGAAACTCGAAGTGCAATCTCCAGAACATATTCATCATCTTATGCCCATGAAGGTTCCATGTATGGTTACAGCTGTCTGATTTTCCTTACTGTGTTTATTTACCTAGCAATAATGCTTTGATAACTAAATCAGGATACAGTAATTAAATCAGCAAGTCAGATGGCAGGTTTAAAAGAAGAATTTTGATAAAACTGTAATATTTTTTGATGATACAAGTAAAAATTTTGCATGAATCATCCAAGAAAAAACTGAGTTCTTGCTTTTGTTTTGATTCTCTTGTTTTGTTTTTACTTGATACTGAAAAAAAAACAACAACAAACAAACAACAACAACAACAAAAAAGAACCTGCTTCAGCTACCAGCAAATTCTTTAAGACAAAATCTTATGAGCCATGCTATTGCCTACTAATTCGATATGGCTTTCTGCTGATTCCAAACATGATTTACGCAAAAGCTTGTTAATCAGCAATACTGGCAGGAATTATTAAATTGTGTTACTTTATAAAATGAATGTCCAGACACTCTTCCTATTCTGACATATGTCTAATTTTGTCTGCCAAAACAAAACCTCACACATTCCTTATACCAATCTTATAACTCAAAACACATCTTCAAGATCAGAGAGGATACACATCAGAGATGTGTATCTAACCTCTGTGATGGGACACCCTATAGTCATGGCCCGTAACAAGATGAAGAGAATCTCAGAGGGAACGAGGGAAGGCAGCAGAAAACAGAAACAGCACAAGGTTGCATTTCCATTTGTCTTTGTGTACATCCTCCTACCTGAACGAGGGTGCTATAATAGTGTTACAAGTATGGTTCTGAATGCTGCAGTAGAAAAAAAGCCATTGACTATTCTAAAATATTCCCTCTGCATCTTTAATTCTGTATAGTTAGCATTTTGTAAATTAAAAAATGCTAGAATGTAATACCAAATACTGCTAAAACAAGCTCTAACAATTAAAACTCAAATGCTCCTTCTTTTGATGAAAAATTGTGTCTGTATCTATGCATTACTTGAGTGAAAAAAACAGCTTTCTCACTACGCCAAAGTTTTTTCATGTCTGATTTGATTCCAACCAAAAGGGCTGCAAAATACTGGTAGAATAACAACCTTCCATTTATGGAGAGTGCTGAATTGCAAGATTACGTTGAAATAAAAGCAGTGTGGAAATCCATTTACTGAAATTACATCTCAACAACAATAGTCTTCCTAGATATACAGCTCAGAAATATTTGCACATCAGATGTCAACAAATAACACAATGCAGACCAAATTCAGGATCACGTTAAAAAATAGCAAGAAATAATAAATAACAAATCACTAATGAGTTTGCTTTGTAAAATGCTTCCTATAGATATGATCTATTTAAAGATAAATGTGATTTCTTTCTTATGGAGAATTACACAGCTACCGCAGTCCTTCCTTCTTGCAGCTAAAACACCTGATGCTTATCATTGTTAGACAATGCAGTAGAAAGAGAACAATTCAACATGGTGAAGGGTCCCAGTGACTTGACCAGGCCCTGTAAATCTTGGCCAATGACAATAATCAAATAATAACTCTCAGTTGTGTGTGTCCCTGAACTACTACCCTGCAGTCAGATCTCCAAATCTGGGTATACTTCTTTTCCCTCAGTATATTCTGCATTTCCAATGAGCAGCTTGCATCACTACAGGTTATACTCTCAATATGGATCAGAAAAGCTCATTTGTCTAGGAGAAGGTAAAAGTTATACTTAGCAGAAAAATTCTATTTTCAGAAGAATCTAAAATTTTGTTTAGAAAAGTGGGTTAATTTAGCTTTTAATCCATACAAACCAAGATTATCTTCAGATATGACCTGCATACGAACTGAGGTAATAGGCTGAGACATTTACAAAGTGTTGGCACCAATACCAATTCCAGGAAGGGAATTGAGGTAGGATCTTCTCAAGGCTCTTTGAGTCTTTTACCTGATGACAGAGGACCACAAGTGAGATGCCATTTTAAACCACAAAAAGCAAGAGGATCTGTATGCAGCAGGGTACTAACTTGTACACGAGTTTCTGTCTTCTGCTGTGTGAGGACTAAGTTCAAGAAGGTGTCTAGTTAGCCACAACTTTTCCATTCCCAGCATGAGTCCCAAAAGTGATTGCCCAAAAAGCAGCCCTGGAGGCAAACTAAATAAGCACTAAGAAGTCACATAAAGGGTCTGTAGTCAGTTTCCTTTGTAAAAGCCACACGTGCCAATTCAGAAATAATCACACAATCTCTTTTAGTCATCCCTGCAGAAAGTCGTGTCCTTTCTGCCACCATAAGAAAGGATTCTTTGTATGAGCCAAGGCTATCACCTCCTCACAGAAGACAGTTCTACTGCAGAAGCAGCCACACCATCCATCATTAGCATCACTGAGGTTAATCTTTACGAGTCATTGCTGAGGAGTAATACAAGGGTTTTAGAATTCAGCCACTGCCTTCAGATCCAAGCATCAGGAGACATCCATCCATCAGAACCAAATCACAAACAGCTCTGTACTTGTAGCTTTTAATACATAATCTTTCATTGTTCCTTTACTTCATTGGAAAACCTAGCATGGCAGCACTGATTGCTAAAGCCTTACATTTCTTTTTGTCTGTTATGTTGGTTTTGTTTTTTAAAGACTATAACCAACAAAACACCACATGACTCAGATTAATAAGAGCACACACTGCGCACAACACACAGGATTTAACATCTACCCCAGCAGCAGAAAGTTCCTGTTCTTTCAACATTGATTTCCTCAAGATTTATTTCATTATCAGCTACAGTTTGCTTCAGAGCAGCTTTCACAACAAAAGATGAGAGGTCACTGCCTTTTTGGAGAATACAGAGAATAGAGGATTATATCAGTGCTCTTCCTGGCAAATACAGAAAATGGTGTTTGCATAGAGAGATTATTTCGTTATTGAAATGATTGTTACAGAGTGGTAAATTTTGAAAACTGTTTCCACAAAATAGATCTTATAGAAGAAAAGTATGTAGGTGGCTTTAATATTGTGCTTCCACGTTTTCACATTAAATCGAGTGGATTAGAATACCAGAATGACTAGAGGAATAATCAGGAAAAGATAATCCTTAACAGTAGTCTGCTTTTGTCTGTTTTACAGTTTCCTGTTCCTTCAAAAGGCAAAGCCTCCAAGTGACAAAATTTGGAAGAAGGAAGAAATTATTTAAGTTCAGTTAATCTCTTAAGGACACCTCTGGATACACTGTGAATTCAAAGTTGAGGTTGGTTATGAAACTTTAATACCATTGAATAAGTCAAGAAAACACACATTCCCCTTGATTTCAAGTGGTGGGAAACAAACACAGCAGACTCAGCAGAGGTAAGCTGTTGTTGCATTTTCAAAGGAAGGAAAGATCAGATGGGTGTCCTCAGGCTGGCTAGGCATTTCTCTTTGAGTTCCTCAAATATACTTAGGTATATAAAGTAGAAAAAAGAAAGAAAGGAAAACCAGATTTTTTTTAACATACATCTGAGATTGTTGCTAACAAAAATGCTTGAGAATTTTTTTTTAGCTACATAACAACATATTTGCTGCTCTTCTCATCAAAGAGGTCGTACACTCTTTTGTCATCTTATCACCACAGAGAGCTGCTTGAGTGCTTTTTGATTCTACCTGAGATTCCTTAAAGAAGGAGCAGTCAAATTTCTGCAGGCACTTAATTCCATCACTGTAATTCCTCTTCAACACCAATAAGCACAAAATTCTCTGCATTGAATTCAGGATCCCAAAAGGCAAGAACAGACTGACTCATTGTTTGAGCTTTGACTAACACAATAAAATCCAGATAATTCATCGCCACCCAGGAACTGATGATAAGAAATAACTTCTCACCAGTAATTTACCAGATATATAATTTTTACAGATAAAATTTCATCCCATTCTGAGGCACAATAGAAGTTTATTCTCCAAACTTATTATTACAAGTTGTATCTGCTAATATGAAATAGTACAGCTTGCAGACAATCTCATTCATGGTATGATTATATGGAATGCTATTTATTGCACATTTGTGCTAAAAATAATTCAGAGCACTTGCTGCTTAAGAACTACTGTAAATGTTTACAAAGGAGGACTAAATTTATCAGAGATTTTTGCTTCGTTTTCATAGATGTAGTCATCACTAGAAGAGAAATAACTTGTGGCAAGTAGAATTATTCACTTCTACTCTTAAAGCCAGAAAAACCAAAAACCTGAAAAATACAGAAAGCTTTGAGACTACTGGTTATTTCATAGGTGCTATGAAGAATAATCAGCTCTCTCCATCAAAAACATTACTGTTAGTACCTTCATTTCAGGGTATTTGCATTGTTGCATTAGAATAGCTTTATCTGAGGAGATAAGGCACCAAGATTTGATGTTTAAAGATTTGCATTTTGAAGATGAACATGAAGTTCTCCAGTTTCAGAAAAGTAAGTAACTTACGTCTATAAGAACACTACATTTGATTAAACAATCAGCAACAATATTTAGCTCCAACAAATTGCGGGACTGCTATCAAAATACCTGATTTAAAACACATTTCAGTCCAAATAGCTTCGAAGTTTCTGAAAAAAAAAACAGAATTTTGAGTTTCCTTTCATTCTGTTATGGTTTTTGGTCTCCTTTTCAGCTGAACCCAGATGCCCTTATTTGGACGAAGAATTAGTTCTCCTGACAGACCAAGCTCTTCTGGCTTTTGAGAACAGTCCACCCAAAAGCGCCGCAGGATGAGAGCTAGAAGAGTTTTCTCTTCCATCTGTGCAAAGCGCTGGCCTATGGATTACAGTGCAGCAAAAAAAGGTGTTATTGTCTAGTTGCAGCAACACTTGCCTGTTCACGGTGGTACCCCTAGGAACACAGTTTAGAAAGGACTGTGTGGGCTAAAATCAAGGTCATACTACTGAAGTTAGTACTATTCTCTGCATTTCTCCTCTGTCATTTCTGGCCCAACTTACAGCACATTTTTCTTCCCATAGTCCATAGTACTCAAACACTGAACAGGAGACTGTCAACAGTTTACATGGACCTAACACAAAACACAGTCCTATCACTTTTCTTGAGTCTAGGAAAGGGAAGAATGACCAGAGCATGAGAAGATGCAGCACAAGGACAGCAGGAAGAGTCTTCTCTTGCTCCACAGTGAACTGTCATGTGGAAGCAACCTTGTCCTGACACAGGAGCCCATCCACATGCTGCCATGACAGACTGGTAGTAAAGAGGAAAGACCAGACTGATGTGCACTGGGCCTTGGGAAGAAAGAAAACCCTCGGGGGTGGGGGGGGTGNGGGGGGGGAGTGCTGCAGCTCAAGCACAAGGCTGACAGGGGAGACAGCACTCAGAAGTTTAGGGGGGCCACCAACAGGCACATCAAGTCTCCAATTTCTGATACACTCACTACTGCCATGGTCACCACACTACAAGCAGCACTGGTACATTATGAGGGCTTCCTCTTCAGCTACGTACCAATGCAGTTCCTGGGGCCAGCTGAGAAGGGCACGTAAGCATATGGGTGCCTTCCCTTGCTATTTTCAGGGAAGAAGCGCTCAGGTCTGAATTCTTCTGGCTCAGGGAATATCTCAGGATCTCTGTGCAGCACATAAGTTATGATAAGGACATTGGCGCCTTTTGGTAGCTTATATCCTCCTGAAAGAAAACAAGAAGAGAAGGAAACAAACAAAACAAAACAAAAAAAAAAAACAAAGCTAAACAACAGCAAAAAATATATATATGATTTCCTATAAACAACCACATAGTTAAACAAACAAACAAAATACCTGCCCTTTACTTGGGAAACACTTCCACTGAGACTGCTGGAATGAAAATGGCAAACATCAGCAAAAAAGAATGTTACTTACGAATATAGCAATCCTCTTGCAAGGAACGGGCAAACATGGGAACTGAAGGGAAGAGCCTCAGGGCTTCTTTCACAACACACTCAAGGTATCTAAGTTTCTTCAAATCATCTACTGTAACAGGACGCTCTGAGTTGCCTAGCCAAAAGAAAATTGGGATAGGGGGGTGAACAAGATGGGTACACCCAGCTCTGATTAAACAAGCTCATCCCATCTCCCTCCAGGAGTTGAGATCATCATGTACCAACATCGAACAGGAAAAGGTGGTAATACAGACATTGAACATATGCCTTGCCCCATGAATGTAAGTTGGGCTGTAGTCTCCTATAGGCCATGCAGTACCTATCCCCATCACATCTAGCTACTGAAATTGCCAGAATGACCACAAGATCTGTTCCTACATGCACTTCCACCTTTAGGCTAACGATTCCATCAAAGCCCCACCCACAAATGCAAAAAAAGCACTATAATCCCAATGAAGGAGTAATGGCAATATACCAAACACCTCGTCCAGTTCCTGGTGAACCTTCTTCTGGGCTTCAGGATTACAACCAAGCAAATACAGGACCCAGTTCATAGCAGCTGCTGTTGTATCATGACCCTAGAAATCAGGATTTAAAGAGACATTCACTTCAACTCTATCCTTGGGCACAAGTGTGCTAAACAAATACAGCTAGCAGGGTAAGTGAGCCCTATTACTCCAGCAGCCATGAGAAAATAATAACAAGAGTGATGAACTCTACTCCACATGCACAAGATGATTCAGGATTCATATTGTGTGCCTAAGACTGACTAAAAGTGAAGAAGTGTTGAAATAACCCAGCAAAAACATTTTTTTTTCCTCTCTACACATGCCTCTTGAAAACTACATAAACCACCAGGGTCTTTCCCTTGTATACTGTCTCTGATGATGATGCCTGCTGCTTGCTCCTTTTCAGGAATCCAGTAACTGGCCCCTATGGCTCTACACAGGTCAGTAACTTTTGCAATTTTTCCTCTTCCTGCAAAGTGTCAGATAAGCTGTTCAGAGAGGTATATCAGAGCAGATCTCTGTATGTCTAGGCAATGAAATAGGTGTACAGTCACCTTTTCTTTTACTGTCCAGTCAATGACATCGAGTGCTGGCAACTGCCACAGTAGATGTACAAGGGACACTATCTGTAATCTTCAAAAAACTTTACCCAGAATGGCCTGATGAGACACAGTAGAATGGCCATAGGAGGTTTCTTATGAGAAGGGAATCGATTACTATAGCTCTCAGAACTGTATAAAAACAGGTGAAACTATAGGGAAAGTGGACAAAACAAAAACAAAATAAAATTGAGGGGAACAGAAAAAGTAAAAGTTGACCATCAAATTAGTTTGGCACTAAAGAATTCCAC
Organism: Numida meleagris; assembly: GCF_002078875.1. Lineage (NCBI taxonomy): Eukaryota > Metazoa > Chordata > Aves > Galliformes > Numididae > Numida > Numida meleagris. The sequence continues at coordinate 67,122,287 of NC_034412.1, read as the reverse complement.
TTATGTAGTGTCATATGCTATGGAGTAGTTCAGGAATGGAAAGATAGCAAGTTTCTCTAAGTTAAAGTGGCCTTAATGTAACTCTGAATTAAGCTCCTCTGAGACAGAATTCAGGTCCACTTAATGAAAGTGGGAGGAAAACAGTCTTACTTATATCTTTCACTGGACAGGGAACCAGAGATGAAAAGATGGTGCCAAGACACCATCAAAGTACAATTATGACAGAACCAGGAAGTTATAGCTAACATGGCAAGGGTCAGAATGAAAGAACTGACAAGAATGTGAGGCAGAACACTGAAAATATTTTGAGTTCTCATTAGTATGAACGAGGCTTGTAGCAGGAGCTGAAACTCCGTATCAGCCATCAAGCTCTTACTATGTCTTATTATGTGTATGTTAGTATGAACAGAGCCTGTTCATGTAGACAGGACCTGTCACGTGTACTGCCCCACATTTTGTGTGGGCACAAAATTCTAGATCAATATTTTCTCCTACAGGCATTTCCTCAGACTTCCAGGGATAAAATAATTTGATACTAAAAGCAGCTTCCCAAACTAAGAAAAAGGAAGAGTCACTACCTGTAAGAAGTGAATCTTGCGTTCTGGAAAAATAAAAAATAAAAAAAATAGCTTCCTTGTGTACCTCAAACATGAAAGTATCTACTTCCTCACGAATGTCCTTGTAACTGAGTTTTTTCCCTTCATCATCTGTGGCATTCAGCAGCATGTCCAGGAAAGCTTCTCTCTTTTTGAATCCACTTTTTTCTTCACTGTTCACATCAGTATCATATTTTGTTAGCTTGGTATTTTCACGTTCTGCAACTTTTTCTGCAATGACCTGAAATTAAAACCATTATATTGAATATGATACATGCAGTGTATACGTTGTAAAAAACATGTTGGATATGATACATGCACAGTCTACACCACACAGCATTTTCTCAACATGTTAAAACATCTGCAGCAGCCCACGTGAGGTGGGCCTAACTAGAATAGTTGTTAGCATCAGCTTTTGAATCTTAACTGACTTCCTTTTAGTAGATGAAATACACCCTCATGTCCCAGTCAGAAAAGACTACCAAAATTTGAACAGAACAACCACCAAGAAGAAATGTACTCAACCCAATCACTAGGGAAAGGAACATTTTTCCTCTGGGAAACACAGAAGACGGAAGAGAACCCAGGGTGCTTCATAAGCCTATATCAGAATTATACATAGCATGACTGGAACCACTACACTGAGGACTCCCAGCTTTTCTTTGGTACCAGAGTAATTGTTGACCTTACTCTTTTTAGGTCAGTGTGGCAGATGGAAAGCTCCTGTTGGACAGGGAAGGAAAAAAAAATCAGTGAGAGGGAAAAACACAAGAAAAGGTCTGTGCAGTACATAATTATTTTCAAAACAAGCACTGGGCATGGAAAAATACAATTACATGTGTTTTTTCCCCTCACTGAAGATATACACATAAAACGGCTTGTCTCTTCTTTCCATCAGCACCTACACTAGGTGATACTATTATTTTCACTTCCTTTGTCATCTTCTACTCATATTTCACTTCTTATCCCTAATGCACCAGCCCAGCATGAGAGGACAGCAATATTATTACCTCAAGTCCTTTTCTCACATCCTTCACTTCTGTGATTGCCAATAACAGTAAGCAAAACATAACCTGAACTACTTAAAAATGACTCTCATTAGAGTTTCACTCTGACAGAACCCAGCATGATAGAGATGCTCATTTCTCTGTACACTGTAGCTGTACAAAGTCAATACCGCTAACTGGAGGTACTAAAAGTTCAGGGACTATTTCATCCGCTATAGGCACTGATACCTTGACATTGTGGGGGTATATACACCCATTTCCAGGAAAGCGACCTCCTGGTAATATCTTAACAGTAAGTTTGGGAGGGCAGCTATTGGCAAAAACAGCCCAAGTGCTACTCAATGAGAGAGAATAGTGTTACTTTCACAGACTAAAACAGTGATAAGATGCAGATAAGACTGCATTTTATACGAAGTTAGTAATGTATGCTCAATGATTTCCACACCAAAGCGCCTTACAGTTGATGTGAGAACCTAGATGTATTATTTCAGCTGTTCTGCTCCAAACTGGGGAAAACAAACATAGGCTTCAATCTCTGAGGGCAAGACCAAATGATATTACCAAGCAGGCAGTCCTGTATACGTATTTGGTTTACTACAAACTTGGCAGAGAACTTAGTGGGAAATTAAGATGCGCAGCACCCAGGACAGAGCAAAAATGTAGTGAACTCCTGTAGTTTGTTTCAGTTGTCAAGGACCAGTGAGTCCTGCTGTTCCTTTGGAGAAGTGCACTCCCTTGCTCAAAACTGAGACCACTTGACAGAAAAGCCAGGTACTGACTTCTTTTCAGGGTACTCCTCAGCATCTCAACAGAGCAATAGTTCTCCTAATAAAAGTATATAAAGAGTGTTGAATCTCATCTCCCATTTGGAAGTTATCTACCAAGTGCAAAACCTCTCCATCAACTAAAATGTAATATTAAAAAAAAAGAAAAAGAGGTTATACCGTATCTGTAAAACTGTGCAGAATCTTAAGATTCCTCTCATGCTCTCTTCCTTCCTTGAACAGAACATACAAAAGATCATGCCAAAGCCAAGGGCTCTTCTGTCGCTGTTGGATTAGATCACTCATCCTAGGGGCACAAAAATTACATCATGTAATATTTCCCAACAAAAAATTACATTTTACATTCACAGCACATTTTCAAGAATCAAAAATGCATGTGCATTTGGACACAGAGTCTCAGAGGAGGAATTATTACCGCCAGTACCAAAGATTAACTGAATGGCAGCTGACACTTCTTCGCAGCCTCAGCCTCCCATTGCATATACTTATAATAGAAGAACTTCAGTTTTTCTAGCCTTCTTGATTTTCTAACTCCACCTGTGTCACCCTCACCTCCACCCTGGCTAACAGAGCAGATTAAATGACACCAGCAGCAACAATTCCAACCTAATTACAAAGCAGTGAAGGAATAATCTCCACTTACCTGTAGACAGCACGAACGTACTCAGAATCCTTATTGTCCTGAGCACCCACATTCCTGCCCATTGCAGTTTCTAGAAGGAGGAAATTATCACTGTTTCACAAGCTCAAATTGAAACACAGAGTCCCTGTACACAGTGTTAGTGTTGCTCCCAGCCTCTGATTGGCACCACACTGTCAGTCTGACAAGTAAATACACAGAACCCTTTCCATGTAACAAGCTTGATTTACATTTCCATGCGCAGGAAACCTGCTCCTCAGCAAAACCTTGCTGCAAATTCCTACTCCTGCCCTGCTCATCCCACAAGATCAGCTCAATGCTCTCCTGATTAATGGCACATGACATGGACCTCAGGAGAAAAGATGATCTTGAGGGGATGGCAGTGCATTCACACAATAAACACAGACATTCATCTCCTCACACAATGCAGCACCACACTGTACTCATGAGCATCTGCATCTTTCACAGCGTCACCACAAGAACTGAAGAGGACTTACCACAGATAATATCAAGGGCACACAGAGTGATGTCTGCAAAGATATTAAACGGCTCCTTGTCAACATGCTTCTCAAGTTTCCTCAACAAAATACCCCCCTGTTCATTCATAACCTCCAGAAAGTCGTTTAAGATCGCAAAGTGGAATGTGGGAGTTATCATCTTCCTTCGTGACCGCCACTTGTCTCCAGTGCTGCAAAAGTGACAGGGGAGAGGGAAAGGCTAAAACTCCAACCCCTCACTATTACAGGAAGCACACAGTAAAAACTGCCACCTGCAACACCTTCACAAATGGGCACGCTGTGGCTGACTTTTCAACATCTCTGTTACGCTCACTAGAAGGAGCAAGTGGGAAATATTTCTTGCTCCAGCTCTCTGTGAAGCACAAGCTGCCATTTCTACATCTGCTTACCAACAAGCCTTTAGGCAACATAGCCACACAGTCACTTAGTGCACAGGTTCAGAGAGAGTGAGCAGAAGCTATCCGTAGGACAAACCAGCTATTCATCATTAAGGCCCAACTCACATCACATCTGTGAATCACCTTCGCTTGCCCATCTGCTGACTATCCAGGAAATGTGGACTGAGTACATTATGCCAATGAATGTCTGCCTCAAGATTCAAAGTATCCACAAGTCAGTGAAAAAACCACAGGTGGTGGTACCTGCTTTCAGAGGTTCTTGTTCACTTTTCAGAATCAGATGCCCCATCAGCACACAACTGGATGCTCTTCTTACAGGGCAAATAATCACAACAATTCTCCAGTTAACCTGCCATTGGGCCAGCTTATCAGCTTACTGTCTTCCTGAACTGCTCTTAATCATTAAAGATAAAGAGAGTAGAATATTTCTGTTTTGCAACCTCAAGGAAATAAAAATATATCTAAAAGTCTACCCGGAGACAAAACAACCTGTTTTTGGGAGCATATGCCACACATACACCCAGGAACCTCAACTCCACATTTTGCTGTTGATAACTACCTCTCTTGTGTAAGAGACACAAACAAAATACAGGTAAAATGGCATTTCTCATCCTCCCACCTATAATTGCACCTTCTACACCACATGATCAGAGCTGGCTTTTAAAACACCATGGTCCCATCAAGAAGCAGGAGAAGTTCACCCAGAGCTCCAAATGGGTAACAAAGCTCCACTGCTAACAGGAGGAATTTGACATACAAAGAAGAGGCACATAGACATCAGGCTTGTACACCAGACTATATTTGCCTTGCTCTGACTCTTGAATATCTGCATTACCCAAATAAAAAATTTTCCTCAAGCCTGTCAAAGGCTGGTGAACACAAAAGTCTTACATCACTGCTCTTCTCTCTTTCCAGTCCTTGCCTGCACTCTGAGCCATGCTCACTTCTTATGAGTCTCCATTGCATGAAAGAAATAAAGTACTGGGTACAGATACTCTCCTATCTCATCCCAAAGCATCACCAACCTCAGGCTTCTCAAGAAAGTCTGCAACTTCACCAGCTGAAGAAAGCAGTACACAAACAGTTCTGCCACAGTAATCATATTTGACACAACAGTTAAACACTGAGCATGTAGCACAGCAAACTAGAGGACACACTTTCCACTGGATACAACCTTTCAAAACACAGATTCTTTCCAAGTCATATCCCTTGCATATAGCCTGCAAATTTTAAGAAAAGAGTAATGAATCAAACCTGTGTTTTACTATACCTTGTCAGAAGTCCAGTCCCCAACCATGGGTGCAGAAATTTGTACAGGAATGATTTTTCTATATGCTTTGAACTGCTCAGAATAGCCTGTCAGAAAATGAGAGGGGTCAGAAAACTTCGCTTGCTAGATGGAGAGAGATCTTCAGCAAAGATTACATCACATAGCCTCAGTTCCTTCACAAAAATGCCCCGAGCCTCAGGAAAATGCAAATGCACCAGCTGGTACAAAGGGGAAACATACAATTTACACCCTCAAGTCTTTCCATAAATATCTCAATCCTGAGAAATAGTGAAATACTCAGTCTACTACCTCCACTCCCCTTATCTTCCTCAAAAAGAAAAATTCCTTAAGTTACCAGCAGAGCTCAGAGAAAATCCAGTGGTTGTCAGCCTCAACCAAATTCACAAGAAGTACCATTTATTTGCAGAAGAATTGGCATCTGCAAAGGAGTTTTTCAGCAAGAAAAGAACACTGCCCTCTCTTCTCTGATAATACTGGACTGAAATCATGACGCAATCAGCTTAACAACTGACAGTTCCTAAACAGGCATGAATTTTGCATTGCTTTCTTAAATAGCCAGAACCACACTATACAATGTCATCAGATGATAGGGTGAAACTTTACATTTACTCCCTCATAAAATATGTTCTACTTCAGCACAAGCTGATACAAGTGGTGTATCCTGTTTTTTTTCTCCTCCAAATCATTTTTGCACACCAAATCATTGTTCTCCACCTTGCCTTGCACTTCTGTCCACTGTTGTCAATGCGATGTCACCACCCAGTTTCAGTACAAACTGTCTATCACAGCAAGGAAACAATTCTACCTTCCCAGCTCCAGGGCAATAATTATCCATAGCTAAACTAACAACTACATTCCATGACATCAAAACAGACCCATGAATTTCTCATGCAAAGGTCAAATAGATTCAAGCACTGCAACTAGCATTTTGTAATGTTTTTCCTCTATTCCAGTGGCCTGGCCTTCCCTGCTATGGACTTGCCAGTTCTGATCTTTGGAGCAGAAGTTTCCACACATGAAAACACGACTAAGGGGGATGTTTCTTTGTACAAAACACGTTAATTAGATGCTTTCATTTGCCAATCCATCTTCTGCATTGAATTCTTCCAAGATTAGGCTTTTTTTATTCTTATGTTTTCAGCCTTTCTTTTGCATGGGGTCAGAGGACAGCCTCAAGTTAAATCAGTTCAAGCCTTTTTTTTTTTTTTTTTTGCAAAAATTACACTGATAGAATAGAAACTAACAGCTTGAGCTTGACTTGCATGAGAGTAAAGCTGATAAAAAGGAGACAAGCACACACTCACCTCCACACTATCAGGATGATACAATATCGCGAGAGGCAATGGACCTAACCAGAGTTTAAACAGTGGCAGTTTCCTGAACTCTTCAGCATACTGTTGAAGCTGTTTAAAAAACCCTAGAATTGAAAAAACAGATTAAATAAAAAGGTACTTTTGCTGGAGATGAAAGGCTCCTGTTATGAACTTTCTCATCTTATGCTCTGTAATCATGTTTGTGCTGTAGTTTTATCTTGCTATAATGACCAAGCAGCATATTTTTCTCCTGTCTGTTAGTACTCACAGGAGCACTTCTTTATAGCTGCACTCTCAAAGGCTCTGTATTCTAGAGAAACCCCTCCAAACTGTAGACAAGACAGTTTGATTTAAGCTATCTCAATGCACTGTAGAATACGCTTGTTGCACTACAATGCTTTTGTTATAACTTGAACCAAATTCATTTCATCAAATCTTGCATTTTGGTTTGCCTGGAACTAGCCGAAATGCTATATCAAGACACTACTTTACTTCCCAGTTATTACACCAAGCCTTTTCCCATCTGATATTCCTTTCACAGATAGTACACTTGTGATACACACACAAGTGACACAGCAGACAGTAATGGCAGAACATTGTGCAGGAACTAGTATCACTCAGAATGTCTAGTAGCTGATAATGGCAGAGGCCTTTAAAAGCAGGATGTCACAGGATTAAACAACCCTCATCATTTTAGAAACATTACTGAAGGATAAATGGCAGTTTACAAAGTCATCATGGACTTCCACAAAAGCTCATAGGATCACCTATGCCACAAATCACATGAGTGAGAGCACTACTGCACAGCTGCCAGTTGGACTTCATAGTGGTGAGACAATCAGTTCTCCACCCATCTTGTTATCCACTCACCCAGGTCATATCTTTCTAGTTTAGCTCTACAGAAGTATGGGATATGGAATTGAAGACCTTGCTAAATCCAGTTAAGCAGTGTCTATGTTCTTCTCTTGCTCACAGGTCCTGTTATCTCATCACAGAAGGCAATCAGGCTTGCTCTGCAGTTCTAGAGGAGGTGGATGCTATCAGGATGTTTAAGGATTAAACCTGCCTTTGCCCTTTTAGAAACCAGATTAAACAACAGATGACCTCATCCCACTGCCTATGCAGAATTCAAATTTGAAGGTCCCAAAATGGAAGAAAAAGAATGATGACTGGTTTCTTGATAGATACCCAAATACAGTATTCCCTAGTCTTATGCAAAGTTCTAACGGCATGTTATCCAGAATGCATCCAGATTGTTATACTCTTTTCTGATCTTTCTTTTCCTGGTACTAATATGATGTAAATAAAACAGGTTTCCAGTGCCTCCTGATACCAGTAAGATCATGACTATTTGAAAGTGATTCTCTGTTGCTTTCTGCTGCAAAACCTCATCCTTTTTTCATAAAATGTTATTTTTCTGAATTGCTACATTTTTTTAATGAAAAATATAAACCACACACTTCATTCATATTTATAGGAATAAACAAGAACAGAGATGGACGGTCATGGGCTTAAGTAAAGCATGGAGACTATGTGACTCCTGCTAACGAAGGAGATAAGAGACTCCATAGAACATAAAGGTCTCAATCTAATTGCTTTCTAGAGAGAGAAGTGATGTTCTTAAAAAAAAAAAAAAAAAGCCTCTCATTCTCATTCAGACTAGTCTCCTGATCCTGCTCACTTCCAGCAAAGATCTCATATCTGTGTGTAGGAGGAGCAAGGTTGTATCTAGAGGAAATGCTATGTCTCCACAGGATGCAAGGGCACACACTTGTGAACAGGCAGAGGGAACATCTGTGTGTGTCAGCACTGGGCAATGTGTGCACCCATGCTCTACTTGTCCTCATCTTCCATGCGCTCCTGTAACTCTTTTGGCATCATACCTAGCACAGCAGGCACACAACCAGGAACGTGAGCGCATAGAGAAGGTCAGCACACACAGAAGTACCCAGAAAAGACTGCTATTGCACTGACAGCACAGCTGGAGAAGTTTTCACACCAGAGAGACTCCTCAGGAAAGAAGTGTGCAAGATAGGGCATCTAATGGAAAGACAACGTGTACTCACTGCATTTGTGCTCCCTCAAGCATCTGGCTGAAAGAAGGCACCACTGACCAACACAGGCACAGTAAAATTTACTTTTGAAAGGTATCTTGCAAATAATGTTATTTTGAATCTCATGTAGAAACCTAACAAAGAGCTAAATCTGAGAATGACCTAGCAGCTTAGCATGCTGGAATTCCCTTGCATTTTCTCACTGAGGGAAACAACGTTGTTAAAGTACTTTTGCTTCCCAAGTTAAAAGCTTTGTTTGGATTACATCTAAGAGCTGTGTTGTGGATACAGCAGTCTGTGTTAGGAAACAGTACTTCCTGTGAAGGCAGCCCAGCACACTTCCTGCAAAAATATATTCCACAGTATTTTCACTCCCAATCTCTAAGAGCAAGAAAGAGTCCCAAGTCCAGCACTAGTACCTGGAAACCACTATCGATTGAACCTCCAACTAATCTTTGACTAATAGCAATGCCACTTTTATACCATTTCTCTCCTCTCTCCTCCACTGCTTATTTCTCAGTTTCCCTCCGTAGGAGCTCACAGCCCCAGAGCTACCTATAGGTGATGGCACACTGCTACCTGCCAGTCACGACTTGGCCACCCACACACCTCCCCAGGGCTGGCTCCTGCATCAAGCCCCACACAGTGCCAGAACCCCACAGCTGGCAGGTTTAGCTGTCCTTACCTTCTCCCTTCCGCTCCAACAGGAGAGCATTTCCCACAAAGGGATAGCATGGGCTGATGCCTGGGACGGGCTTCATCACCCACCACCTCCACCAGTAGTTCAGCAAGGAGGGTAGGGAGTGTAGAGTCACCACTGTCAGCAGCAGGGTGATGGCTCCGACCACCCAGGGCAGCAGCTGCGTTCCCTCCATGGTTCCTAGCATGACCTCCATTGCCATCTCCCTGCTCCGGCCCAAGCCTTGCTCCCTTCTGGCAGCTCTGACCTCTGTGCCAGGCCCAGTCGGTGCTGCCTACTGCTGCCACTTGATAGTGAGCAGAGAGCCTGGATCTGGCCCTGAGTGGGAGGTGGAGTTAACACAGTGCAGAGGCACAGCTCTAGACCACAAAAATAAACACTGACGTAAGCAAGAATGCAGAGAAGCTGCCTGCGTGCAGTTCACAACAGCAGAGCAGGCAGGGGGCAAGGAGCAGTGCCATTTCCGTGTCCTGGCTCAAACAAGGAACAGGATCTTTCACAAGCCAAAACTTTCCTTAAATAACTTCAAGAGAAAATCTTTGCGATGATATGGGGAGGATGAGTGCTTTTGACAGTTTTTCTCCATGCATTTTTGAATGCTTAGGGCAAAGTTTTGCTGCTCAGTGTTCTGTCACACAGTGTCTGAAGACTGTGAAGTGGCTGAGATGGAGACTGCCTCCCTTTTAGTTTCATTGGGGGCCCAGGGAGCATGACAAACCGGAGCCCATGCAGACCTACAATCAAGAAGAGCCCTGTAAAGCACAAACATGCTTCTCCATTCAGCTTTTGCTCATCTCACTGTTGAATTCTCAGCCATTGGGTAAAGTTGTGTGACAATACTGACAGCAACCAACACCAGTGTCACAGACACACTGAGCTGGTGGCAGTACAGGCACACAACAGAGAGGCACAGGTTGTTTCTCCACAGCTCCTCTCAGAGATCTGAGACTCTGAGGAGGAGGTGGTTAAGGCAAGCAAGCGACTTGCACAGTGCTTGGGTAAAAGTGCAATGCACTTCATCAGAAGTGGCAAGGGAGGTGACTGTCCCCCTCTACTCCACTCAGATGAGGCTCCTCCTGCAGTACTGCATTCAGCTCTGGGGCCCCAGCACAAGAAGGACATGGACCTGTTGGAGCAAGTCCAGAGGTGACCACAGGGATGATCAGAGGGCTGCAGCACCTCTCCTATGATAGGAGACAGGGTAAGGAATTTAGGACTGTTCAGACTTGGAGAAGCCTCCAGAGAGACCTTGTAGAGGCCTCCCAAAGGGGGCCTACAGGAAAGCTGAAGAAGAAGATTCATCATCAGGAAGTGTAGTGCAAGCGTGAGGGAGAATGGCTTTAAACCATTATTCAGTCTTAGGGCAGTAAGGCACTGGCACAGGCTGCCCAGAGAAGCTGTGGATGCCCCCATCCCTGGAGGCATTCAAGGACAGGTGGGATGGGGCTCTGGGCAGCCTGATCTGGCAGGTAGCAGCCCTGTCCACAGCAGGGGGTCGGAACTGGGTGGGCTTTAATGGCCCTTCCAACTCAAATCATTCTACGATTTTATGTAAGGATCATAAGCTCTGCTGCTTTTACTGCCTCAGGAGTATATCAGTGACTAAGAAGAAATAGAAATAGAGAAAGAACATCAGGAGCTAAGGAAGGAACAATTGATTACTCTTGATAGCAGAGTGGAATAAAGTTTAGCACTTTGTTCCTGCAGTCTCCCAGTCAACATGTTATCATAAGAGCTGAATTGCATTTTTTTTCTGCACAGTAAACAGCTGGAAATGAACTTTGCTACTAATGCTGTTATTTGTAATGATCCATTACAGAAAGAAGCAGATACATACCTCGTCTTATAAACACAAACAGTGAGTTATACTGCCATTAGTCCCCTCTTTTCCTCAGGTGGGAGGGAGGGAGGGAGGAGCGAAGAGGGCTGGATGAAGATGCTCACCTTCTGCAGTGTAGCAAGGATATCAGCTAGGTAATTACACACTCTTCTTTAAAAAGCCTTGCATTTTTTGCTCTTTTATCATGAAACTGATAATTAGAAGAAATAATTAATCATGATTCTGTGCCAAAAATCTGTGTTTTTAACTGCTGACAATTCCTCTGGAGGGAAAAATAATTAAAAAAAACAGTGAAATACACAGGAGAGCTAACACTGCAGGTACCTGCCAGCAGCTGGCAGTGGTGATGCTGATACAAACACAAGAAGATATACCTAAAAAGAAGAAATGAGAAATCTGGCATCCTTGAGGCCTAACTATGTCACTGAGACTCACAATCTCTACGAACCTTTGCTCATTAAGCTCCAAAGGAGAATGTTCTGCAAGAGAGACACATATCTTTTAATAGTTTTTTACCAGATTGTGGTTAGCTCATGGGGCTATACCTTTTTTGCCCAGAGAGCCATTTGCTCAGCACTGTGCTTCAGTAGATGCTATCAGTTCTTGAAGTTTTGCCTTCATAATTCCATGTAATATTACAAATCTTCTTTTACCCAGCCTCTCATTTAAGTGAAAGTCTATGTACCTGAGTTGCCATACTGTCAAGCAGTTGTGCTAGTCCACAGGCTAAGGTAACCAAGGTAACAAACTTTCACCTGTCACTAAGCAGATGAGGAAATCAATGAAATTATCATTAACAAAAGAAAAAAACCTCATAAAGCAGAGCAAGGGTGAAATGGTTCTGGTACAACAGAATGTCAAAAGAGAAGTACACAACATATTCTGAAAAAAAAAAACTGTGATATGTTCTTTATGTTGGTTCTTAACTATAGCAAAAGGCATACAAGGCATTTCTGCCATCTCTTGTAAAAAACACAGCATTCATGGTAAGAAAGACAAACTTGTTGCTGACTTGGCAATCACCACAATTCATTTGCAATTGACCTCCACTCTTTCTCCACGTGCAAGATTACAACAGGATTAAAGCAGAAAACGTGTAGGAAGGTGTGGTGAAAACAAGTAATTTTGCATGTAGGTCGCTCCAAAAGTAATGCCTCCTATTTGTTTCCATGGAAACTGCTACAGACACAAAGAGCACAATAACATTATTTGATAGAACAAATTCTCAGCTACAAAACAATGTTTTTCAACATAGTCACCACCATTAGCTATGCATTTTCACCAGCAGTGAACAAGAGCCTGCATGCTGTGCTTGTAGAAATCTGCACCAGCAGAGGTGACCCACTGTAGCTGTCACTACTGCTGAAACGCACCAACCACCACCTCACCATGCTCACATCCACTGACTGGTCTCCATAAACATTCAGCAAGCACCAACAAATGTCAATAGATGCAATTTTTTCCACCTGGAGGAATTCAGTTTCACATCTGTGCTCCACATGCACTTCCATGTCAGATGTCATTTTGTCAGACTGCCCCTCTGCTGACATCTGTCACACGGCAACAAAATGTAACAGGATATTGGTGGGAAGGTTCAGCCTCTACTGCCATACCACAAACATCTGCTTCTGACTTAGTGGACCAACAGAATAACATAGGAGGCATTACTTTTGGAGCAGGCAACAGCCCTCACCTGAACGAAGAAGATACCACAGTATGTCTCCATTTGAAAAGACACTGTCAATGCTAAAATGCTTAGGCATCCTCCATCCTCAGACGGACTTGATTATCAGCTTTTTGCTACCTGGGCTTCAAAGCCCAAAGCTTGGTGCAGAAGTGTGCTAAATAAATACTTAGATGTGCTGCTAGTATGAGAAGTGAGATTCATTACTCCAACAATTCCCACTTCCCACCCCGTTCCAAAATAAAAAATAAAAAAAATAAAAAGGAAGCTTGGAAAACTCTATGTAGTACACTGACTATCATTATAGGACAACCCACGATTCTATCAGGAGCTCAAAATCTGACCAAACAGAAAGCACTATAATTCTTCTGGTAGTCGACAATCACCCATTCTGTTCCCTCTCCTGTGCCACACGAAAGGTCTCCATTGCACCTCTAGTAATTCACAGGATCTTTTCTTTGATATTAACCTTGTGAAGCAGATGCTTTACTGCACTCCTCTGCAGTGCCTAATTCCAAAGCTCCACAGGTGACAGCAACCTTCTCTCTTTTACAAAGTGCCAGATCATCTCTCCACTGAGGTAGCTTCCACTTCTGTCATTATAGAACCAAACAAGTACATAACTTCTTTTTTTCATTTATTCCACAACCTGAAAAATCAGTGTTACCATGAAGCGCCATGTGATGGTAAGAGATACATTTTATCATCTTTTCTGTACAGCCTTGTGCACATTTGTATCGTACAGGAGAACTCACAAGAGCAAAATTTGGGGCATAATTTGTAGAATACTTAAGTCTGAATTTTGAGCTTACATGGAATCACGACTTGAGATTTTTGAACAAACTGCATCAAATTGACATGCAACACCAAAGAAAAAGCCTTCTGCTTTGTAAGACACTACAGCAAAATACCAGCAGAGAATAAACATAATAAGCATAATCAAAGGAGAAAACACTAAACCAGGAATGTAGCTTAAAAATGCTTTCATTTACTCAAAAGAATGCAGCATTTGATGAAATTTTATACAAACCAAAGATCTCATTAACAGTACAGATACTATATATATATACATATATATATTACAAACGCTTTGTCTTGGATTACCAAGCCTTGAACTTTTATAAAGAAAGAAGTGATGAGAACTGGCATTAGTTTCCAAGGGCAAGAAACTGATTCTATTATTAAATATTATTCAGACATACAACTAAGCTTTTCTCTTCCTTGTTTTCAATGGCTCTACCTCATCTACTTAAATTTCTGGCTCTGATGGATGAGGGAATCACTGACTGCACACACAGTATTAATACCCAGGGACATGGTAAGGACTGTGATCTTTGGGCAGAAAATAATCCCAGTCTCCTCTTCCCATTTGGGCAGCATACCAAAAACAGGTCTAATTTGTACAATAACAGCCAATATTTTATAAGAAATCTCAAGAATTGTCTTACTCACAAGTCAGCATGCAGGTCCAATTATTCAGGATCTACAAATACATTTGGCCTGACAGAACACTGCTTCCTATAAACATAGTTTGTCCCGGCAGTTCTACAGAAAATTATGCATTGAACAGCTTAAGAAGCAGTGAAATAATTTCATACCAAAAGAACTCAAGGAAGAAGAAAAATTAAGGAGAGGAAATATTTACAATAGAGCAACTGCAAAAAGCAGACACAATGAAAATGCAGAAATGTTGGAACAGGAGTTTAATAGGAGATGCAGCTAATTCATGTTTATAAGTTCCATATAGAACTGATTTCCAGGTAGACCAGAACATCTTTAACACTGAGAAAAAAAAGAAAAAGTTGGAACGGGACTTTACAGCATAAACGTAACTTATTTACTTCTACAAGCAGAATAACAATTCCATAAGGAAAGACAGAAAGAGGAAGAATGCCTGAGAAGAAAGTATAGCAGCATCTTGATTCTGCAAAGAGCGCAGACACCTGAAATTCCAGGATCTCAACCATTCATTCTATATTGCTCTAATTTTTAATCTAACCTCTGGTTTAGACAACTTTAAAACAAGGTAATACAGGTATTCTGGAGGATCACAGGGTTCAGCAGAAACCAGCATGCTGCATATGTTCTTTGTCAAACAAGATACTAGCTGGCAAATTGAGTGCTTCCATTCAGTGCAGAGGGCTTCTCTTTCTTTCTAGACTGCATTAAGAAGCAATCTGAAATCTCCTCCGTGAGGTTAGAGGATTTCTATGAAAGGATTTGTAGTAATGCTGTGAGCCTAGAAAATATAAAATGTTGCCTATTAATAGTGTTAGAAACAGCAAGACATTCATGTATTATATCTGAGTTACTGCCACCTGCCTGCTCAGATCAATACTTGCTAATTTGTCTCTATTCTCACAGCATCTTTTATATAAATTACTGCTACAATCACATAATCATTATAATCAGATAATTAGCCTGTACACCACATAATCTTGCCGTAAATGTAAATACACTGAAATCACAACTAAAGTATTGGAGGAGTGGGAAATCTTTTTCTTTTGAAGTCTAACAACCAAAAGATGCTTTTGAGGATTTTAGCAGTCAATTAGGACCATCTCTGGCCAAGTAGTGTGAATGAACTTCAAAACCAGGCCCAACAGATACTGCCAAGCACATCCATTCTTTCATGCTGAGGTGGCTCTCCTTGAGCGCTTAATTTCTCCATTGTAGAATGCGTTAGTAGGTTTTGTTGGCCTTTCACCTTCCAAGTGATTCTTACTTTGCTTACCTATTAAAAATCCTTGACTTGTCCTTCTATGGTTAGAAAAATCCATGGGAGTTAGTGATCTTTTCTGAGGCATGTCCGTCTGTAAAAACAGAAGAAATACTGTTTGATAGCATGATACTCTTACTTGCTGATGATCTGCTTATTATGTTCTAGTTCAGCAGTCAGTCCGAACAAGCTGCAAAGCTACAACAGTACTGAAACCTGCACTCTTCCATGCAGATTGCCTCAAAAGATCTGTTTGCTGCATTAGATGTGAGGAAATTCCTTCTTCATACATTAGTCCTGCTTTGCAAACATCCACATCCTCAAAAAGCCTCAGAGGATCCTGCTCTCTAGAAGGAGCAGAAATCCACATACAACAGAAATCAAGAGAGATCCAGTAAATAAGACCACCTATACACCAACAACAGGCATGAACAGATGTTTACAGCATGACATACCCTGAACGTATGAGTCGTATTGGGCCTTGAAAATCGATTAGTAACAGTTCGTTCTCTGAGAGGCCGTTGCCCGGTACTGCCAGGTACTGCACTGGACACTCTGCTCTGAGCATATCGTCCTCGATGCTGAGAGAATCAAAAAGAGCATTGAGAGAACACAGAAACTGAATTGGTTAACATAATGTGTCCATTGCCATTGAAAAGGGCACAAAAGAAAAGGAAAACATTTTCTCACTAACTACAAGTATTGAATTAAGGTCATTTAAACCTACTCACGCTTTTCAGATATATTTGAATCTGTACTAGTCTATATTAGTTTATAATTCCTAGAAGGCCTATATTAGAAAAAACAACTTTACCTGTGTCTCAATTCAAAACTGTATTCAGAAGGGAAATACTGCAATGTCAATTTACTTCAGTTCTTGTTGCTTATTACTTTTTCTATTGTTCAAAAATAGGTCAGAATCAACCTGATAAACGTTAATTCCAGTCAATATCACTTTCTACTCCTTTCACACATACAGACAGAACAAGACACTGAAAAGAGATATTTAAATCCAGATTCACTGAAATACAGATCTGGTTAGTTGGTTGTTTTTCTTTCTTTCCCCTCCTCCTTGCCTCCACCCCCCCCCCCCAACCAGTGATGACAAGCAATTTACTTATTTTCAAACACCTAGAGGTTCTTTACCTGTACAAAAATAAAAAACTTACAGAGCTCTGTTGCAATCGAGGGACTGAAGGATACTGCTTAACAGCCTCTGAGTTTATTGGTGGTAACTTCTTTTGGGCTGTATGTGCACAACCAGAAGATAAACGATCCATGCTGGCACCCCTACAGAATTTTAAGGAATTGCCTTTCAGGAAAATTCAAATTCAAGCCTTCTTCACTGATGTAGTGTGAAATTATTAAGCAGTACATTTCTTAATAGAGCTCAGCCACAGAAAGTAACGGCACCCAATATAACAAAAAAAAAAATTAAAGGGGTTGCCCTTCTTCAAAAAAAAAAAAAAAAAACCACTGTGTTGCTTGCTGTATTTTTATCTCTTAATTTTAGATAAAATAATAAATCTTTGATTAGTTCTCAAGCATTTTCCAAAATCCTTCACTGGTGAAAGTTCAGTAAAGTTCTGAGGAAAGCAGAAAATAAAATGAAAAAACTCACAATTTAGTCCCCCTAAGGATTTCATCATTGTATATATTAGGAGCTTTTGAGGAGAGTTGGTCAGAAGTGAGAGAAGGCAACCTACGATGGCTTGGTAGCCTCCTAGCAGATGCCAGCAGTACTCGAGATGATGAGAGAACATGGTTATCAGCAATTCTCCCCAAACTAGTGTGTACTGAATTTGCAGCACTGGAGCTAATGCTATGTGGTTTGTCTTCTTGCTCATTCCTGGGGAAAAGGAAAGAAGAATGAGATAGGGAAAAAGAATAAATGAAAAAAAAAAAAAAAAGATTTGTTAACAGAGTATCATTGTAACCCTCTAAAAATCCGAACATTCGGTCACTTTGATGATGCACACAAAGATGTCTGCCTTTTCATAGCTGCAAAACTTCTTTAACATTATTTGAGTTATGCCACATTTTAGAAAGTTTCCTATCAGTACTTACTGTATTTTTTGTACTGTGGCAAAGTGCCTCTGTTGGAGTGGTTTTGCTTGAATTGTCATCACTCCATTCAAGTCACTACAGAAGCTGCTGGAGAAATGGTGAGCCTAGCGAAAGCAACAACTACACATTAACCTTTCTTGCTATTT
>NC_034412.1:66833877-67104379 GCF_002078875.1 Numida meleagris | reverse complement strand
CAAGTCACTACAGAAGCTGCTGGAGAAATGGTGAGCCTAGCGAAAGCAACAACTACACATTAACCTTTCTTGCTATTTTTATATATGTATACATAGAGAGAGAGAGAGAGAGAGAGAGAGAGAGAAGACCTCCAGAAGCACATAGTTAAAAGATATTCTACTTGTTTGCTTAGAGAGGCTTCTGTTTAGACAGTTCAACAGAAGTGGAGCAAATACATTACTTTCCTTATTTCAGAAAAATATTAGAAAATTGGAGTGTTACTGAGCTGTATTTTTATTTGCAACATAAGATTCAGATTTAACAGGAATTAAATTCTCTAACTTTCCCTCAGCACTGTCCAACCCGGGAGCACAGAGCCTGAACATCACTTATCTGAGCACTTCACTTCTTTTCACTGCTGGGACCACTACAGAGCCAACGATGCCAATGGGGAGAATCAAGAATGCTGTGCTATCTCTTCCGTGTTTCAAATCTTGCTACCTAACCAATGCTGGAAAAAGATCAGATGGGATAGAACAGTGTCACTTGCACTGAATACCTGGAAGAAAAGAAAAAAGAAACAGAGGCTAGAAAGAAAAAAAGCAAGAATGTGCAAAACAGGAACAGAAGGGACAGAGGGAAAAGGCACTAATCAGCACCAAAAAAAAAAAGAAAAAGGCATTTTATCAATACAAACACCAGCTTCCACAAAGGGAGGTAAAGCCTACTACCATCACTGCAGTGTACTGCAAAGCCTCCATGTGGAAGAGACAATGGAAGTGAAAAGGAGCGAGTCTGAAAATCACAGGATTTTGAGTAAAGCACTCGCAGTGAGCTGCAGCTTCACATCCCTGCAGTCCAAGGAAGAGGCTGATCTGATTAGCTAAATTTTAACAAGAGGAAAAGTCCGGGCTGCGATAAAAGCAGAATTATTTTCTAGGGGCTGAATACAGACCTTCATAAAATTCAATTTCAAAAAAAATTGTGTTCTGTTGAGTTTATTATTTTTTTATTTTTTATTTTTAAATCAGCTTCAGCAATACTTCAGTGATAATGCTGCCCTTAGGAACCACCAAATAAGAAAAAGTGATGGGGAGCAGGGACATATAACGAACCACCATTTTAAATGACATTACTTATTTTATCAAATTAGGTTGGACTGGTTTTTTGGTTTTGTTTTTGTTTTTGTTTTTGTTTTTTAAACAAAGGTTGCTTGAGGTTATCTTTACCTGTGATGAAGCTAAATGAGATCCAAAAGACACACTTCGTGCTTCAGAGCCTCTGGAAAGGAGGACACTCCCGACATCTGCGGCAACACGAACGGCTGGCAAGTGTGGCAGTTTACCTGTAACAGCTTTCAGCTTCTCTGCCTGCTTGGCACTCTCTGCACAACAGAAAAAAAATAAAACCAGAGGGAATAAAATGCATTTTGTATTTTAACAGACAGCATTTGCTGAGATTCTAGCAATAATGAACTTCAGTTTTAAGATTCCACGATATTTAAAAATCTACTGTAAATGATTAAATGTTTTTCTGAAAGCATTTCCTATTTGTTTATACTTTCTTTTTTGTTTGTTTGTTTGCTTGTTCTAGAAAATACTGCTAAAGATTATTGGAATATTATTTTAAAATTCCTGAAGATTTTTTTTAAGGAGAAAAAAATATACTATAAAAGTCTTGCACCTGCCCTTTTCTGACAGAAGCTACCTACTTCATTTTGTTTTGAGTATAAATCACCATCTTATTTCTATTAGAAACTCAAATTCTTTTACATTCCCACTTCAAACACTTTGGTAAGCTACGCACTTTCATAAGTTAAAGCACTTCATAAAGTACAGTGTTGAACTGTCTTCAAAAACTACAATATTAACCTAAGCAATGCGCTTGTGGTATGATAAGCTCTCTTGTACTTCAGTAACACCTGAAACGTTACACTCTGATGTTGCAAGTACTCTGAGAAATTCTGCCATTTTTTACTTTTGTTTAGACTTATATTTGAAGTTGAGTATTCTGATAACTTTCAGTGCCTACCCCCAACGTAAGCTACTGCTACTGTCCTCTTAAAATATATTGAAAGAAGAAATGAATTTTCCCATGGTCCAAAGAGAGCACGTGTACAGCAAAGAAGAGAATTTCACTTCTACTTAATTTTCCAAGCTTTTGTTCTTCTTGGCTGCTGCCTGCTAGAACACCAAAGAATCCCTACTCCACATATATATAGTTTCTACATCCTACACTGAACTCTTGAACTCCTTCAGAGTCAGCAAGGCTGGCTCCCTCTGTAACAATCTCATTATCTAAGATTTATTTTTATTAACACAACTCAGACACTGAGGATTACAAGACTTTGATTCCTAGGTCCCAGATTCACACGATGTTGTCAGCGATCCCCTGCTAACAGCACCAGTTTGTGGCAGTGATTTAAAAACAAAAACACATGGTCTCCAGCAACAGATTTCTTTTGGTCAATATTCTGACTTTTTTTACACTTTAAAGCAAAACTTGCTACAAATTAGTAGGAAATTAATTTATGTGCATTTGTAGGGTGGTTTCTGATAAGGCATTATATATGTTACAATGCTGTACTATAAATACACATATCTCCCAAGCTTTACTTATAGGGAAAAGATAATTATCCAAGTTAGGTGTTATGAACTTCAAATCTAAAAAATATCAAATACCTGTAACATTCATCTCCAAATGTTTTTTAATCAGTTCCTCCAATATTCCAACTACATTACTCCATATATGATCAAATATTTCAGAAGCCACAGCATCTTTGATACAAGCAGTGGGAGAAACAGGAGGAATGCCATGCTTACTCCTCTTCTCAGCAAGATGTATTTTCTTTTGCTCCAAACACTCGTCATCACTAATAAAACATAATACATGTCTTTTTCATCAATTCCTGTGTACCTGTATACATCTGCAACAATCCAGTAGTGATCAAAGGAACAACTTTATGTCCAATGTTTAAGTTGAAAAGCATAAAGATACATAGGTTGCTCTGAAAGTAATGCCTCCTATTTATTTCCATGAAATCTACAGCAGATACAAAAAGCTCAATTATATTATTTGATAGAGCAAATTCACAGCTACAAAATTATATTTTTCAACATAGTCACCACCATTAACTATGCATTTTCACCAGTGATGAACAAGATCCTGTATGCCATGCTCATAAAAATCTGCACCAGTGGAGGTGAACCATTGTTGTCACTGCTGCAATGCACCACTCATAGCCTCACTGTGCTCACATCCACTCTTTGGTCTCCATCAACATTCAGCAATGTTGATAAATGTAAATGGGTGCAATTTTTTTTTTCCCCACACAGAGGAATTCAGTGACACGTCTTCGCTTCATACGCACTTCCATGTCAGGCATCACTCTGTCAGACTGCCCCTCTGCTGCCATTCACCACACGGCAACAAAATGTAATGGAATATTGGTGGGAAGGTTCAGCCTCTACTGCCATACCACCAACATTCACCTCTGAGATTGTGGGCCAGCATAATGATATGGGAGGCATTACTTTCTAAGCAGCCCTTGTATTTCAGAAATGAATCACGAGAGAGAGACAAGAAACAAAATAACAGAAGTCACAAAGAAGGGAAACACAGCTTCAGTTAAATCCCTCTTTAAATCACTTTGCTTACACAGTAAAACAAAGTGATTCTTAACTTCTAGGAGGACATTTAATCCTCAAATCTTTCAAAAAAAAAAAAAAAAGAAAAAGCAGGTGCCCACATCTTTTTCAAAAACTTGACTAAATGGTCTGCCTGGATCTAACTGGTTCCTCTGCTTTTCAGAGGCATGTCTTTTTCTGCGAGTGCATCAAGCTTGAACACAAAAGATAAGCTTTGTACCCTACTGGTCCTACTAAAGTCTGCCCTTCACAGAGGTCTTTTAGAAAATAGCATGTTATGGTCTTTCTTCTACCCAGCAGCCTAGCTGCTGGAACATTCAACCAGTCCACAGGAAAACTGGGTTGCATTTTCAAGAAGACGCTTTTATTACTCATTACTCAAGAGAATGTTCTAAATGCAGGCTGTATTCCATACCTCTTGCAAAGCTGCTCTATGCTGCACAAGAAGGATTTAAGATTTATTAGGGCAGACACTGAGAGCACATCCAATGCAATGTCCCTAAGCGACTTGGTGGTCAAGGCACTCACATGAAGAAAGAAGATTCCTTCATTCTACAGCCTGTCTCAAAATTAAAGACATTTTATTGGATCTCCATGCAAAATATGTCTCAAAGCAACTAGTGGTTATGAGACATTTCTCTGACATGGGATATGTGAGTTTGGAACCACTAGAATGACAACATACCTAGTCCTCCACATGCCAATGAGTGCTCTGACCACTGTGCTACTGAATACAGTGACAGAAGGAACTGTACTTTAAGAAGAGAAACCCAGTTTATGAAACCTGACTGGGATCAATGAGAATTTTTCATGATATTCTTCAAAAATACATATATCTGTTATTTACAGCTCCTTGATGTCAAAGGCAAGATATTCTTCCATTCTTCCATCTGCATCATAGATTTCTTCTTCCAGGAATGAATATGCACATGACTCAGAGCCATGAGTCATAGCGGAACCTGAATTTGGTGATTTCTGTACTGGAGATGCTTTAGGAATCAGCTTAGAACCGGAAATGCAGAGTCTGAAAAATTGCCAATAAAACGAGAATTAAATACTCAAAGAAAGAAGCATATATTTAATTACACCAAAATTTTTTCAGTAAAAGTAATATTTTCACAAATTTCTGAAAAGATAAAAAAGAAACCAAAAACATACTCTTTTATGTTATGAGTACATTCATGAAGATCAGGTAAACACTTAGTATCCACAGAGCTATCACTTCTGCATTCAAAGTGCTGAAAGCCTTCATCCTTTGATGACAGGAGCTGCTTTCCTAGAACTCTGAAGAAAAAACAAAGTGAGAGGGAGAGAGACCTTAGGTGGAAAACCATTTGAGGTGAAAATATCAAAAATGCAAGTACTGCAAACAGTAGGCAAAGCAACAGCAAACCTTAGTTAGAATTGCTTTGAACACTTCAGGAAGAACAGAGTCTTGTGTAATACGTTAGTACTGTCTAGTATTTAAGTCATTAAAGTTAAGCCAACTTATGCAAGAGGAGTTTCTAGCATACAATTTTTAAGATCAAATTAAGTCAAATTTTTTAGATCACCATAAATGCATTAATATTAAGCAAAATACATCAGAAATGTTTTAAAATGAATGCAGAGGACAAATAACATCTATTAATAACACAGGATATACTACATCCCTACAGACAAAATGACACAGAGCTCCCAGATTTCCTCAGTTTACTTTCAAACTCTTGAACTTGGTACCACCAGCATCAGATCTGGTGGTACCAAGAATCATAAAATCATACCTACAGGAAGTCACCTAATTAAAAAACAGTTCATCTTGTTAAAACACTCTAAAAATTGTGAAATGACTTAATGTTTTGCATGAATTACACAGTACAAAGACTGTCTCAATTTTATAAATGTTCTATCAATTTTTACAGCCTTTATAAGAGGTAAAACATGGCTTAATGCTTGTGAAAACTGCCACAGATTTACTTAATAAGTCTCTCTTGATCCTGAGAAAACGTGACAAACTTCATGAAGTAATTTTAGTTTAATTTGCAGAGGCATGTGATTAGTAAACACACGTAAAAGCATTAAAAACATACCATCATTATCAACAATGTTCTTTTTAATGGTGTTAACAAATTACTGACTAGAATACAGGCACATGTAGGTCGATGTCTAGAACAGCCAAGAGACACTGAATCTCACAAAGAATTAATTGCCATCATTTATGAAGGCAGGAACTGTCCAAAGCAGTACAACACTAGCTCTCTGTGCTATAGGAAGCAGTCATTATGCCATGTAGATTTTTGCAATACAACTCTCAACAATCACATATACACTCTCATATCTGTTCAACCAGCTGTTGCTGGGCTAATTGCACACATTGCTTACACTGATTTACATGGCCTAGGGAGGTGGCTGTGCAGTGTAACTGAAGCATTCATTTTTTATTTTTCTAAAAATAAATAACTAAAAGAATTAACACTAAATTTCTTGGGATTTGACAGC
Source organism: Numida meleagris (assembly GCF_002078875.1). Taxonomy (NCBI): domain Eukaryota; kingdom Metazoa; phylum Chordata; class Aves; order Galliformes; family Numididae; genus Numida; species Numida meleagris. The sequence continues at coordinate 67,098,274 of NC_034412.1, read as the reverse complement.
ATGCCTTCACCTGCAGTAAAAACAAACATTTATTTACAAGATGTATTCTTTAATTAGAAAAATACATTATGAATATGGTGGATTATTATTTTCTCATTACAACCTGCTAAAATATCTTTGCTTGCCATCACCGTATTAATCAGAATAACGAGCATTAGCTGCTTAGTGCGCTACCACCCAGACTTATCATGCAACATGGCACAGCTCAAGTCCACACTGGACTGCAGAAGTGTTGCTGATACAATACATCAGGAACAGTTCATTTCAGGACAGCCCTAAAACAGAGTGATAACTGGTTAAAACAAGTACCAGAAAGAAATTTCCTTACCTTAGATGAAGAGATCGCTCAACCCAGTCTGCGCATTCTGCCTGCAGGCTCTGAGTTTGGGAGGTCATTTTTCCTTCAAACAGCATTTCATCAATATCCCAGAATAGCTGATGCACTCTCTGTGTGTTGGCTTTATCAAATTCCTATATATCATAAAATTAATAGTTGTTGGCAAAAATTTCTATATACATTTATATTTAAAACTACATTTTTAAGAGTGGGACAACTGATACTTTGCTGAGCATCTCAGAATGATCTTCAGACTACATACTTTGGACAAAATTCATATCCTGCAGTTCAAGAAGAGAAGCAGCTGGCTTGATCAAGGTACTGCAGCAGCAAGCTAGAAACCAACATTTCCTATAAAGTCAATGGGTAACAGAGCTGCCTACGATCAGCCAACAAAAAACATCAGCTACAAGATGTCACAACTCCTGACTCCCTTTTTACTACAGCATGCACCTCTGGGACACAAGGCACCAAAGTGTCTGCTTCCTTGAGCAAAGCTTTTCCCTTCTGGGTAAAACAGCAAAGAGGGGACATAACCTGTGGTTTGGAAACAGCTCCGAGTATGAGAAACATACCTCGTCACCGAACTCTGCACAACTAGAATTGGGTGAGTTCAGAAGCATGCGAAAGCAGAAAAGGGCCTGACTCTGGCCAGTGAGGTGGGCACAAGCACTTTGCTGAGGGATCCTGGCACCCTATTGACACCGGTATGTACTACGTTCATTGTATACTTTAATATACTGAAATGGAAATGGAAATAATCAGAGTCCAAAGCATATCTGTTCACTTCCAGCTGAGTGCCTCAACCACTTCAGGGATCACACTGAAAGGAGATAGGAAAATAACTCTTGGTCAGGTAATGTCATGTCAAGCTTCCTCCAGTAGGGCTGGAAGTGGCAGATGGGGTCAGTACCCTAAAGGCAAGGAGGTGATGCAGAAGGTAAGAACCACCACCACTATAAATGAATGGATTTTTAAAATGAAAGTGGTGGTAACTGCTGTGTTTTCAGGTTTATTAAAAATGCTGCTAGCCTGCACCATGGCTGCCCCCAAGGTCACGCTCACTAATGGGCTTTACTTATCCCTGCATCACCTACAACCCCATGGAGCTTAGGCAAGAGCTAAATATTTATTTAGATTGGGACATCTGCATGCAGGCTCATGAATGTACTTAGTGACTCAAAAAACTGAAAAAAAAAAAATCAAATTTAGACATCACCTACATTATCCTGTGCTTGAAAACAACATCACTCTCTTGGACTCAAAAACTAGTGCCTACCTACATCTCAATTCCATTATTTATTCTTTTTTTTAAAAAAAAAAAAATCAGCTGATTATCAACTTGCAAACAAAACTATTTTTTAATAATCAATTAATGTCCTTAATCGCTAGGCTATTACTGATGAAAGCAATTAACTCTTCTCCTACAAGATATGTCCATTTTCTGTAAAAATTAATCTTTTTCAGAATACTTGGATAAAGTGTACGGTAAAAGCTTTTGTGACATACATCATCCCTCCAGGAGTAAACGGAACTTCTTTCAGTAGACAAACCAGTAGTACAGCTTTTTATTCCAGACCAAGAATTATTTAGGTCTGTGGGTGTTGCATGTCCACTAGATGAAATTGATGAAAGCATTTCACTGTGAAAAGAAGACAATTAAAATGAAGGTTTCAATGGTTTTCTATAAAAACATTTTAGAAATAATTCAACTAATCACTTAAATGGACAGCAATATGTTTGCCTGCTGGATTCATGATTTTCAGGACATGCACTTAGAGACACTGTGAAGAGTTTTAAGTGCACATTTTTTAAGTAGAGTGCAATGGGCACATGCTCCTATTGGTACCATTTACTGCCTCAAAGGCAGTTCCTTCCACTGTATTTATTTGTTTTATGTACACCATTGTAACAGTAATGGCACTCTAGACAAGCATAGATATTCCAACACATATACACACACACATACCTACTTTTCCACCTCTAACAATTATTTTGTCTGTGCTCCAGTTCAATTAATGGACACACAAAAAACTGCACAAAGATGACATAAATCTTCCTTAGCTCTATTAGAAGCTATCACAAGGAGGTTCTGTACAACTGAACATAAAGCCTCTGAAAACATTTCAATTACCATCAGGTTACGTATCTGTACCCAGTGGCTTTTCTTCCGTTAGACCTGGTACACTTTAAAACGTGAGAACCAGGACTGCAGCTTCTCAGAAAGCTCAAGCAGGTCCCTATCAGCCACCACCACCTCTGGGATGCAATCAGACATGCAGGCCTAGCAAATCCTAACCAATGCCAACTGGAATGAAATTCTCTGACAGTTAACTGACCCGAAAAGCTGGTTAGTGTCATATGCATTTAACTGCCAAGACTGATTTCCCTTCCAAGTTTAATTTGTACCTTTCACTCCACACTAACAGCATGCAAGCCTGTAGCACAAACCAGGAATAAAGTTCATCTGCTGAAAATTAATACCACTCTTGAAGGAACCCTCAAGACAAGAGTCCATTAATGAAGCACTGATTCAGAAGTTAAAGCATACCAACTGTAGTTATTGATGGCTTCTTGCACATTTCTCTCAAAAACTGTTGGAAGAGATTCTCCACTTTTTCCTGAATTACACCGATTTGTAGAACCTCTGGATAGTCCCTTCCTGAAGACAAAAAAAAAAAAAAAGACATAATTTCATAAGATTAAATAAAGTACACTTACACCTCCACTGTGGAAAGATGACAGCAACTCTGTTGAATTTCTCTGTCACTGAATGGTTGAGATTGGCAAGGACATGTTAACTCCACAAACATTCTACTTCAATTTTGGACTTTAAAATTTGAAATGAAGAACAAACAACTGTATCAGCACCTCGCTACACCTGAAACAGGGGAAAGTCACAAAACAGCAGCTACTCATGCAGTAATTAGTTAACTAGGCATTTCTATTTGATCATTAACTCAAAGCCAGTTTTCTCAAATGTATCTCTGCATAAGAAGTTACAGCTATGGTGTCAACTAAACAATGCCCCTTACTAATGAGACTATGAACACTGCACCTGGCTGTTCTGTGTAAGTGAACTGAGCTATTAGTAGAAGACTCCCTAACACTATACTGAAAACCAAGCTACAAGCTTTCTGTTACTACACTTTTCCAGAATAATAATTTCTAGAAAATGTCTTTTTTATTCTCCAAATACCTGAATGCATGCTCAGATTTTGAAACCACCCCTTTCAAACCACACAGATGAATAATAAAATGCAGTAAGGCATAGGAGTGCCTCCAGTATTATTTCTGGTCTTAACAGAATACTCTGTAATAGAAGAAAATATTTCTAATTGAAATTGCTTACAATCATACATTTTGGTAATTCCACTAAGTTCTGCCATTAATATGCCTCTCTTCAGAACACATATGGATGGGTCAAAATGCTCCTCAGAAACATTTTTAAAGTAACAGATCACTTAACCTGCTGAAGCTCTTATTTTCACCCCATAAAACCCTCAGGTCATAACTCCGAATAGCAGCATGATTACATCAAAGTACATTTGTGAATGAGTAACTGCAAGGTAACAGCTCTCAGTTTAGGAGCTTGCTTAATTTCTTCAGCCAGAAACTGCATATAGGTCATACAACTATTAGGATTCCTCAGCCATATTCCTATCCTTTCCTGTATTTCTCTGGGCTCTGAACAGATTAAAAAGATACGAACATCAAAACCTAACTGTCTGCTCAAACAGACAATCTCACTCCTAAGCTCTAGCTAATAACCACTGAAAAGCTGCCGCACATTCAAACTTGCGGATTCTTGAAGGCTGGGACAGCAGCAACAGGAAGCATCTCTACATGCTTGCTCTGATCTTCCCGCCCTATCCCTTGTTCCTGACACCAGGACCCATCACCCAAGGAATAGAGGTGGGCTCACAGCCCATCTTTCCACATCTCCACCATTTCATTTCTCCTATTTTTGTCCAGGTCATTACCTAAGTTCTTTCTCAATTTTTTCATAGGTGACCTTTGCTTTCCACAGCTCAGTACCACCAGCAGCCTTCCATGATACTACTAATCCCTTTACCCAACCAACAACAAACGTGAGCTGTCTCTGGCCCCACAATGATCCTGTGAAAATCCATCAGAGGAGGAAGCCTCGTGCTCCTCCCCTGCTTCCCCTGCAGCCATTTCTCTGAGCAAGGAACCTTTCCCCCTGCATCCTGGTGCCTTCATTCCCTTGAAAGACTTTTAGTAACCTGCACTGACCACACTGATCAGATCTCCTGGCCCTATAAGTCTTTATGATTCCTCAACGAAATCCCAAGTACTTTTTCAGTGGCTTCAAAAGCAACCTAGACCTACACACATGTAAATAAATAGCAACAATAAAACGTCCCTGACTTTCTCTGCAAAACAAAGCACACAGATGGCACAGCGCATGGCCCAGGATGCAGCAGAGAGGTGTTTCTGCTGCATCATTTCACTGCATGCACGGGTACTGTGCCTCCTGACTGCCTGGACCACATGACGTTGGAAGACAAGCCAGGAAACGGCCGCAGAAAGAAAAAAAATCCCTCCCAGTACATCCACAGCACAGTCCCCCAGTTCTGGGAACCGCAGCAGCCTGCTCGCAAGCCCTCGCTGAAGCCTGCAATGGCAGGCGCCGATCGGCAAGCCTCCAGCGCTGCCCGCAACCCACCCGGCCCCAGACAGCTCCCCCCGCATCCAGCCCCGAGTGGCTCCGCACTCACCCTACCACTAGGAGCCCCCGGCTGCCCCAGGAGTTGCCTGGCGGACCCGGACCCCTCGCCCTGCGCATGGCAGCGCGAGGCGGCCCGGCTCGGAGCGAGCCTCCGGCGGCCCCTCGCACCGCCTCCGGGCCCGCCCCGCTGTGCTTCACCTCTCCCCGCCCGGCGAGCCGTGTCCTAAGCGGGTAACAGTGCAGGCTGTCACACAGCGGAATCACTGCCACGAGGAAACGAAACTCGCGGCAGTTCTCTGTGCCTCGGCTGATAGATGTGGTCCTCTCCGCTTCCTCCTCCTTCAATGCGTCTTGCAAGTCACTCTTCAAAACGTACAAAAGGCATTTCCACGGTGGCAAAACTCCAGTTTTACATCACCTCCAGCAGCACAAAACCTTGCAGGTGGCACTGACTGCTGCTTCGGCTGACCAGAACCTGAGAATGTCCTATGGGATCCAAGAGACAGCACAGCTATTCCGGTGCGTCATGTGATGGTGGCAACCAGACATGCTGTGTAGGGGAAAATCTGGTCATCACCTGCAGTACATTTCCTCCTTCCCCAGCAGTACCCACAATCTCAGTTAGGAGATGTTAGGTGTCCCTGTCCAGTTCTTCCATGTCCTTTTTAGGAGTTCCTGTCCACCACTTTCTTGGAAACCTTCCTGAACCTGCTGATACTAATTGCCTCTACAATCTCTTATTGCAACAGGCTCTAGAAGTTACTCTGTAAAAATAAACTTTTTCCCCGCCCTGTCTGAACTAATCCCCTAGATGGCCATGTGTGCTCTCCAGTTCTCCTATTGCAGTTCTGACAAGGAGCTGGCTCTTGCCTTGCTTACCCAGAACACGGCACCATCCAGAGCCATCTCCTCTCACTGCTGGTGAGTTCAAGTCACTCTCAGCCCTGAGGGCAGGTTGTTTTTCCCCTGACGCACCCCAGCTGCCTTTCTTCAGATGCGATTGCAGAACTGCATGCAGCATTCAAGATGTAGTACACTGCAGTGAGAGGATCCTCTCCAATCTGTTCTTGACAAGGAATGAGATTGTGTTGCTTTTTCCAATACTACTGCACACTGAAACATTCACAGAACTGCCAAAAGTGCTGCCATGATTCCTTTTCTGATTCTTAATTGCCAGTTTCACGGCCAGCACTACCTAAGGTAAGTTTATTTTTCCCCTAAATACATTATTTTTGTTTATCCACTCTTAAGCTCTTCTCCCCCCTTTTCCTATATTCACTCAGTGTAAAGACTGAGATTAAGAGTTAGATTTTGCATGATCTTTCTGCTCCTGGGAAGGCTTGTTTGTCACTGTAATGGCAAGAAGAGCCACTGGTCACCTCTCCACAACCTACAACCAATTTATATCAAAAAGTTATTAGGAAAAAAACATGGTACCAATTGCATTTCCCTATCTTCTTGCTTCCTCACGAAGACAATGATAAACATACGGATAACTAATTGAGAAGGAGTGTAATATTATTATTACCCTATTTGGAAGCAGTGTTATATAAGATGCCAAAAGGCATTCAGCTGGAGCTTAAAGATGTCAATGGGAAGGGAAAAATACTAACTTTACTGTCATGCATGCTCATGTCACCTCTCTAATATACGGGTAAAAGTCAACTTTGTAGTCACAGCCTCTGACAAAAGAATTTATTATATATAAGCATTTTGTGGACAATGTACAATATCTCTTATAAAAGGTGCTGCCTTGGTGTCTTAAATTCATCTTCTCAGATCTCCCATCTTCTCTGCATGTTCTTATCTATTTTGGAATTGTGATTTGTAACTAACGTAAGTATAGTAAATCCACCATACGCCCATAACATGACATGCTTCCTATTACCCGACATGAATCATTTCCTTCATATTTTCACTTTTTGCTGGCTGTTCCATCCCACACGTAGTTTGTATAGCTAAGAGAATAACTATTACTTGCATGACAGACTTATGAAAAACTTTTATACGAGACTATAAAAATCAAAATATAACTCTCTAACAAATTATATATAGCTACTGGAAGTAACTGATCTTGGAATCGCAACATCCTTTCTCACACCAGTTTGGGTCAGTTACTACTGGAGCCTATTTCTCATTCTTCTTTGTACTGAAATGATACACAAAAGTTGTGTTTGTTACTTCACAAGCCCAGCATGCTTAAATACTCCTCTATGAAGGTCACTGCCGACACAGAGCCACTCCAAGAAGCAGTTTCCTGGCAGTTAATAGACAACACATGGTCACAGTCTTGTTCAAAGACCATAGAAAATCCATTACAAATGGCACACTGTTTTACCATCATTACACGAATGGGCCCTCCTGCACATCGCCCAGCTAACTCTGCTCTGTGATTGGTGAAAGGAAGGAACAAACTGGACATGGCTTCTTTCTGAATGATGAACAGTATTCCGGTCATGAAGCGCAGCAGCTTACCTGAACATTTATACCACATGCAGTGCAAAGCTCATTGGAAATGCACATCCCCTTTTCCCTCAAAGTGAGGCAGTCATGCACCTAATAAGGTTGCACTTGGCTGTGACACACTCTCCCTGTACTACTTGATGAGACAGATTTAACTGGTGGGGTTTTGTGTGTTTCTTTGTTTTCAAATAGACTTAGAGGACTTTTAAGAAGAGAAGAGCATTTTTACCCTCTTAACAAATTCAATGACCATAAAGTGCCACACATAACAGACAATATGGAATGCCCTTAGTGAATCCTAGAGAAGCTGTATCAGAAGATTGCTGTAGCAGCAGCATGCAGAGCTGAGGACTTTTACACGTGGTCAACACAACAGCACCCAGTCCTTCCTTCAGCAGTCTGGACTTCTTATGAGACAGACCCAGTGACCATGGGAATTACTGAAAGCAGTCTATTTGGCTCAGCTTTTGTTACTTACTAAAGGAAACAAAGCTCGATGACAATGTCTGTTCCCGCTCATGCTCCCTATTATTCAGCTTTCTCAAAGCTAACAAAATCACAGCAAGTCTCAAGAAGCTATCCCCAGAATATGTTAGCTGAGGTTGCCCCAGCTGATACACAGAGAAAGCAGAATCATGAGAAATGTAATAGATCTTTCATGTAGCCATTCACAGAAAATTATTTTAAGACAGCTATAGTATCTGTCCAGTCTGTTTGCTTTGAAGTGACATGGCTTAATTATGGAGAAAAAAATCTGCCTTAGAAGGAGGTGTAGCAAATTTTTACCTTCTCAGCTTCCAGCAACACGGTGTCTTTATCATTACTGAAAACCCTGTAGACTGTGGAGCAGACTTGACAGCTAACAAGATGCAGCACAGAATGACAGCAAGTCTTGGTTGTTGAGTGTCACTCCAGACCCAGAGACGATTTTCTTTTTGCTCTGAAGTATTAATGAGCATTTCAGTGGTTTCAGACATCTTGCTCATTGTTTAAGGAAGTACTGTCTTTATCTAAAGCTAGAAATTAAGGATTCTGATCAGTTTTTCCTACTGTTAGCTTTTTAACATACTACCCAATGTTGCAGAAATAGCACATACTACCTTTGAACCTATGTGCAGATTACTGATGCCTTGATAATCAGACTGTTTGGGGAGTGCTTATACTTTGTATGAGTCGGGACTATCACCTCCTTACAGAAGACAGTTATGTTGCAGAAACAGCCACACCACCCATTATAAGCATCACTGAAGTTAATTTTTATGAGCCATTGCTCAGGAGTAATACAGGGGTTTTAGAATTCAGCCACTGCCTTCAGATCCAAGCATCAGGACACACCCAGCCATCAGAACCAAATCACAAACAGCTCTGTACTTGTAGTTTTTAACACATAATCTTTCGTTGTTCCTTTACTTCATTGGAAAACCTGGCACTGCTGCACTGATTTCCCAAGTCTTACATTTCTTTTTGTTGGCTTTGTTTCTTAAAGACTATCCATAACCAGCAACAACACACCACATGACTCAGATTAATAAGAGCACACACTGCGCACAACACACAGGATTTAACACCTACCCTGGCAGCAGAAAAGTATGAAACAAAAATAAAGCACAAAAAATAGTGTTTGTGCAGTCAGATGTCATAATAACTATTTCTTTATTGAAACAATTGTTACAGTCTAGTAACAACCTGTTTAGAAACTGTTTAAAAATAAAAAGAGATCTCATAAAAGAAAATGAACTGTTTTCATTATCTTGAAATTCCTCAGCTTAAGGATATGACTTTAAAAAACACAAGGCAGCTCTCTAGTTTTCAGCTACATACTGTATGTCCAGAGAAAACCATGCAAACATTGTATACCTGCAAAGATCACATTACTGAGTACACAACAGTGTTAAATAATTCCTTAACTTAAAGTCTCATTAGAAAATACAAGGTCTCATTTGCTTTATGTGTATTACTGCAAGAAGGTACTCTCTAAAAGTTATCACGTTATAAAGAAAAATATTTTACAATCAACCCAGTAAACTTAAATTCTATCTAGCAGTGAAAAGGCTAGCTTTGAAAATGAAGGCCAAAAGTACAACCATGTTATCATTCTCACAGGGCTGTTGTTCTCTTTATGTAGAAAAAAGACTGTGATTTCAAAATTATAAACCCTTTAACATGGCATGATTTTGGGGAATATTTCATATTTACATATATATATTTCTAATACTGATTCACTATAAAAATGAAGTATAGAAGTATAATGCTTTGTTCTAGAAAATAAACAATTTCTGAGAGCAAAATCTGCATATTAAGTACTTTTCCTATTTATGGAAATAAATCTGGCTTTTTAATATAAATAATGAATTAGCATTTTAAAAAATACCTATCATCTTAATTAACTGCAATTGTAAAGAATGCTAATTACTGTCTAAGAGAAAGTGTTTTATTTCTTTAGACCTGATAGGTGGCATTTATTGCTGGAGTATCAAGTGTCTGCCAACAGAGACAGGGAGAGAGCATCTGGAAGTGGTCCACAAGACTTTTCCTGTAACTTTTTGTTACTGTTGTACATTTGAAAATTCCATCAATATCTTCTTTTTATAACAGATTTATTTCATCAGAATATCAGATTTTTTTTTTCATTTCTGTTCATTAATCTTTGAAGAAAATCAGGCATACAATAAATCAGTCATAACAAGCAGTTCTCTTACTCCAAGCACTGAGTTTTCCAAAGAAAGTCTCCAAAAATCTTGTGTGGAAGCAGTTCTGCAGTATGCAGCAGTACACAAGTGACAGAAGTGTGGGAAGATCTTAGCCTGCAAATGCTAAGGAAAGGAATGGAACAGAACGCAATGCAATGGAAGGAAACATACAAGCAATCGAGACTAACACAGCCTGACCACTTCAGGGCTAACCAGAAGTTAGAGCGCATTATTAGGGCCACTGTCCAAATGTCTCTTGAACACTGACAGATACGGGGCCATCAGCCACCTCTGTAGGAAGCCTGTTCCAGTGTTTGATCATCTTCGTGGTAAATAAATATTTCCTTACCTTCAATCTGAACCCCTATTAGTGTTATTTTTGCTTTGTTCCCACCCCGAAATCGATTCCCAGGAGCAGAGCCCAGCACCTCCCTCTGCTGACCCTCTCCGGGAACTGCAGAGAGCACTGAGGTCGCGTCTCAGCCTCCTCTTCTCCAGGCTGGAAAACCCAGGGGCCCTCAGCCCCTCCTCCCAGGACAGGCCCTCCATGCCCTCTTTAGGTCACTTCTGATTACCTTAACATCCTTCTAATACTGTGGAGCTCACAGCTGCACACAGTAGTCAAGGTGAGGTTGCACCAAGCTAAATATAGTGGGGAAATCACATCTTTTGGTTGAGAGAACAAAACACTGGACAGACAGCAGCCAAGGCAGGCTCAGGTCATGTTGCCAAAAGACAGACAAATTCAATGACCACTGCTTCCAGCTTGTGTCCAGTCTGCTCTTCACACAATGAAAATGTACTTTCACATTTACTCACCTAGAATAACAGTGAATTTTCAAAACACTGTTTCATCTGCTAGGTTACCAAATAGCCTTCAGTATCAAACGTCAACAAGTGCTGCAATACTGCAGCCATTGGCAACAAAAATGAAGATGTATTGAAATGCAGCAAGCACTACATAGCCCTCTCCTCCAGTTCTTATCTCAGGCACTAATCAATCTCGCAGCAAATTCCCAGAGCAGCACATCCATACTCCAGAACGTACTATTTCCATAGCAGGAAGCATTAAAAAGTAGATTGCATATGTTTTGAAACACAGGTGCTCAGTCTGTCAATAAGCTGGAATATAGGTCCATCAGCCAGAGGAGAGGGATTACATACAGATGAAGGATCATCTCCTGCCATGAGAAATCCTTCACACAGCCACTTTCTGTGAGCACTTTGAGCACAAGTGAACTATAAACACCAAGCAAAGTAAATTGCCAAACCTGTGCTGGCCAAATACTCTGAAGAACAAAGTCTATCGGTTGGGGCAAACTGCAGAAATAAGTCATTCTGCAGCCCAGAGGCTGCTTCTTTGTCAATAGTATTAAAGAAATAGGTTCATTGCAGAACAAGAAAATCTGTTATCATCTTCTTTCCTAAAAACTCAGAAAATCTCATTATATCAGATTTTTCTGATAGATCTCCATGGAAGAACGAAGTCATAAATACATGAAATGTGGTAAACTACAGCATGTATGTTCTATATCTAAATGTGCATTTCTTGCCAACTTTAAAAGTAATAACTCTAATGTGAAACAAAATAATTACTTTCAGATTATTTTCAGCTATCAACAAATACATTAGTTATGGATAGGCTGTGCTGCTAGGTCACAGACTCAATATCAGCAACACAACATAACATTAGATGAGCTCTGATTCTGCCAAGTCAGCTGCCACATGAAGTCCCATGCAGGAATGTTGAGAACATGAGTGTTGAATATGAACACATAACATTTTTTTTTCCTCTACTGCTCCTCTGCTTTATTCAGTGGACAAAGACAGCTGGGTCTCCTTAAAGACGGAATGATTTAAACATTCTAAAAATAATAAATAAATAAATAAATCTTTATCAGGAAGTCCTGTCCGTTATTTACTGCATAGTATCTAAATGTTCGTGACCCAGTGCACCAAGAATGAAGCTGGCAGTTTCGCAGCACTGATCACTCACACCAGAAGAGTGAGTGAGATGGCAGCAGCGAGGGTGTCCTGGTTTCAGCTGGGATAGAGTTGGGTTTTTCCCCTTCATAATGTCTGGTATGATGCCGTGTTGTGGCTTCGGGAGAAAACCAATGTTGATTACACAGAGGTGTTTTAGTTGTTGTTGAGCAGCGCTTCACAGAGCCAAGGATTTTTCAACTTGTGCAGTCCTACTATCAAGGGGGACTAAGGGAGCACAAGGAGCTAGGAGGAGACAGAAACAGGACAGCTGGCTTAAGCTGGCCAAAGGGTTATTCCATACTATATATCATCATGTGAAAAATCTTTAAAAATAGGGAAGTTGGCCAGGGGGCATCCGTTGGTTGAAAACTGGCTAGGCATCGGTTGGTGGGCAGTGAGAATTTGCATTGTGCATCACTTGTTTCGTAACTGTATTTTATGTTATTATCATTACTATTATTATTCTCCTTTTCTGTCTTAGTAAGTCATTTTTATCTAAGCCTTCAAATTCTGTTTTGTTGGGATTTTTTTCCGATTCTCTCCCCCATCCCACTGCAGATATTTGCTGACCAATCCCACACTTGCCTGTTCAGGTACTTTGTTTTTATTCTCTTTTACGTTCCTTTTATTCTCTTTCAAGGAGTGATCTGGTCTTTACACGAGTGCAGGAGAGATGTATTTTCTTAAAAAGAGGAAATTTTTACCTGTCTAAAATGTATCTTATGGCCAGCAACAGAGGTGATGGAAGCAGATGGTCCAGACACACTGAGAATGTCATCGTGAAAGCAACAGGGCCCTGAGCACACCAATAAGCCTCAGATGCTGATGGCCTCAAAGCTGCCTCATCACCTACCATGACCCTACCTGGCAGCTGGGGCTTGCAGCTGACACCACCTGCCTCCCACATTTAGGGGTGGTGGGACAAGCCATGGGCTCTACCTCTTTTGCTTCTCATCACCAACACCCCTGATCCCACTCAGAGACTGAGAAACTAGATGCCTGTCTGTAAACATAACACTCTTCCTATTACACAGTTTCCTATAAACAACAAAGTACATTATCAAAGGCAATAGATCAGTTCTTGGACTCAAAAGCATGAAACCACTTTGAGGATAACTGGTATTATTTGGTTTTAGCATTTCTGACTTTTATTCTCTGACTAGCTACTTGCCAGAAACTGCATGGGTTCTTACTAAAAACCTATTGTAGATATAATATTAGAAAATTTTAGGAATTATTTCTAGAACCATCCATCTGGAAGAATACTGAAATACTGACTTCAGTAATACTATATAAAATTAAATTTAAAATTTACCTATATGCTGTTCTACATTTGTTTGCAATGAAAAAAAAATTGACCTGAGAAAGACACTACATCATTACATTTGCTCATTTAGAGTGGTACAGTTGAAATGGGAAGCTAAGTAATGCTGTGGTGCCCTGTGTGTTAGTATGCATTACAGCAAGAAAGGGTTCTATTCCTTTTAGTGTTTATAATGGGAGACGGGGAATCCAAGCTTCCATCCTCTTTAGTTGTGCATCAAGTTGCTTCTACCCGCATCTTCACAGAGCATCAGTTTGAAGGCCAAGTTTTGAGCAACTGAGAAACTAGAAAGGTGGCAATAGATGGCAATGCTTTTACACTGCAGGTTAAGCTGCCCTTGATCTACCAGGTTCACAAACAGGCTTCCCATGTGTCAGAACTGTCCTAAAACATGGGGAGCAGTACAACCAATTCCAACAAAATATTACCTGTTCCTAAACAACACAACTTAACCCTTGTCCAGTTTACCTCTAGGTTACCAATAATGTTTCTTTAGAAAGAAATCTGTGTATCTTGGTGTCACCCCTATATCATGGTAAGTGTAGCATGAGGCATCTTGTGATTTTCCAAAACAGTTTTGAGACCTTATACAGCTTTTTTTTCCAAACAGCATTTTCAAACATGCAGACAGTTTTCCTTAAAAATAAATAAATAAATATTTTTAAATTGCTGCTCCTTCAATGGAATTAGAAGAGTATGAAATCACTATAGTTTAGCCCTACACCAACTAGGATTAATTGTGAGTCATCATAGATCTCACAAAGTATTCAGAGTGCTTGGGAAAGAGAGGAAGAAACCTGTGCCAAATTTTCACTATTTTGCCTTCCCAGTGTATTTTGATTGCTTTTAATCAGCCAGCATCTAAGGGAAAAAATGGTAAAATGTAATATTGAAGCTTTCATTTATTAACCAGTTACTCCTACCTAAATTGTTATCAATGTAGATGTCCACCGTGCTTTCTATGTCTTCTAGAATGTTTTAAATAGCATTAAAACTTGTCACAGAGGAATTTCATTTGGATAATCAAAAACTCCCTAAGCCTAGCTTTTGAGAACATAATATCATATTCTGTAGCTCACAAATTCAAATCTGAACTGTAGGCAAGGAGTTCTGAAGTTTTCAATATTTAATTAAGATGCTGCTTCTAAAAGCTTAAGTGAAGCCACCTAATTAAAAAATGCTAATGTGGAGGTGTAGGCTTTCCTTGTCAAAGTGATGTATCTTATTCCTTCTTTCACATCTTTCTGGTCTAGTTTTTTTCTTTTTGAAGACAAACAATACCTTATTAGAATAAGCTTGACTGCTATGAATAAAATATTTGAAATGCCACCATGCATACAGAAGTGTAACAGGGAATAATGAGTGGATATCAGTTAGAAGCATTTCAGCAGCAACCTGAAATAAGCATTTTGCTGCACACAACAAGTTTAAAGTAATAAGGTTTACTCTTCATCCCAATACAAGCAATTTGTTGAAGAGTTAATGTTATCCTTTAACTTTTTTAGTAATTAAAAAAAAAAATTGTCAGCCCTTTAAAAGGAATAGCATCTCAGATAGCATTACACTCTGTTTTATTTTTGGTAGTAAAAAAAAAAAAAAAAAAAGAAGAAGAAGAAGAAGAAATAATTTGTGGGAAATTACAAACAACACTGGCTTGGTTCTGATATTGTTTATACAAAACATCAGATAGGTTACACACAGAACTCTGCTGAAACCAGATCCTCAAACCAGATTAATCTCACTATTCTAGAAAGGCTACCATGCCACACAAATGGGGGAAAAAAAAGCCTAAAAGAGCTTACATCTCATTCTGATTCTGAAACTAAACCAACTACATTAGATGGGAGCAGAGGAAACAGTAGGGAGATTTTCTCTTTCTACTTGTATTACTCTCTCAGTGTTACATAGCTTACCTATCAGTCTACTATATTTCTATTCATTTGTGTTTTGTTTTTTTTAAGTATTTTAATTATTTTGTGGTTTGGCAAAACAAGCTTATTAATGTCTAATTAATGTCAAGACAAAAGTATTTATAAATACCTTTTTTTTTTTTTTTTTTAAACCCTGGATAACAACTGACAACGTAAAGCACCTTCATATGACACTGCCACTGGGACTCCAGCTGCAGTTCAGAAAGAAGTCCCGGCCTCATCGTGGACTCAGTACACAGTAGCAACCAAAGCCACCAACAAAACGCCCGCCCACACTGGGACAGATACCGAAACAGAACTCAAAGGCACCACTTTGTTGCTATGCAAAACCTCACTGCACCTGCACAGAGAACATTATGCGTAGTTCGGGTCCTGCATCTCGAGGACACGCTGGAATCGGGAAAAGGCTGCAAACAGGACAAGGGTACAGAGAGGTGCTCACAGAAGGTGGGCCAGACAGGCTGGGGCTACTCGGTCCGGGGAAGAAGGCTAAGAAGTGGCATGCTCCCAGTTTACAAACCACAGAGAAGGCAGAAATTTGGAAGATCATTACCTCATTAACTATACCTTGCGACACAAGCACTAAAGTCACTCCTTGAAATGAGCAGATCAGATCAAAAAGTCGTGAAGAAAAACAAACCAACCTCTTCTCCGCCCCTCAAAGCAGAGCCCACAGTAACCTTCAAGACATCGTTGCTATATACCTCCAACAGTGAAACAAGTTTGCTGAGAAACCTCTTTCTACTTCACAACTGCGTCCTACCGCCTGCATACACGGCTAGTTTGCCTTCTGCAAAACTCGAACGTTTTTAACACTGAGCTTGAAGATTCAATACACAAACACTCCAGCATGGTTTTCCACACCTTGTTGGGCTTCTCCCAGTGACTCCGGCAGCGCCCGCCCGAGTTCGGCACCCTCCTTGCTCCCCTCTCTGCTCCCTCCTGGACAGGGCTGCTCGGTGCAGCCCAGGACTCGCCAGAGGGGGCACCTGCGGAGGAGAACGGGGGCCCTCGGATCCCCCACCGCCCCTCCCCGACCCCACCTGGTGCTCTCACCTAGTGCTCCGCGGGCTGCGCGTTGCCTCCTCGGCATCGCTCTCTGCCACCACCTCCTCGCCGATGTCGGGCAGGGTGATGAGCAGCGTCTTGCCGCCCGCCCGACTCCCGGCCTCCTTCTCCGTGGCGGCGGACAGCGGGCGCGGGGGATGCCCGCCGGCAACCGGGGTGCAGCCGCCTCCAGAGGTTGGGCGGGGGCTGGGGGCGGCCGGGCCGGGCCCCGCGGCGGAGCGGCGCAGCCTGACCAGGAAGGCACCCAGCTCCAGCGCCGCCACCTTCATGGCAGCGGGGCTGGAGCCCCTACACCCCAGCCCGCGAGCCCGGCCCGGCCCGGCCCGGCCCTGTCCTCTCCTCCCCTCCCCTCGGGCGTTGCTAGGCTAAACAAACCCAGCGGGTATGCACCGCCCAGGCAGAGCCATCAGCGTACGCCTTGTGGTTGTGTCGGGTGTGAAATACTGCCTCTGAGCAAGGGAAATAAAACACGACATTTTCCCTTTAATTAAAAGCCCACTTCACACTGAAGGGTAGAAACCAGCTGGCACCGTGGCAGGGGCCCACTTCAAGCCCTTTCTTTATCCAGTGCACTCCTATCTGCACAAGGAAAGACTTTAACAGGCACGTAGGGCGAGTGACTCCACCCAGCAGCCTTTTACAGCGTGCCAGGCTGCAGCAGGAAGCAGCCATGTGCAAAGGTGGCACCAGCCAGCCCAGCCGCTGTGACTGGGAGAGCGGCAGGGTCAGAAACAACAGCCTTCCTCCTCCCGCTACAGGCACCAGTAGCCTGTGTGGGCTGGGGCAAACAGTGAGCTAGCACTGTAGAGCTGTCCGTCGGGATGCAGAGGTTTGGTTGTATCAGCAGCAACCTGGGCACACTGATGGCCAGTATTATGGTAGAGGCAAACAGCGTGCCGGCTTAGACTATAGCAGCTAACACGGTCCCTGGCAGCACCCAGAAGAGCAGCACAGGCTAAAGGGTACCACACTTCCCCATACATGTATGAGCCCAGGACCACACACCAAAAAACTTTCACTATCTAAAAGGGGCCTATACGAAAGAAGGGAAGAGATTCTTTAGCAGGGTCTCTTGTGATAGCACAAAGGCAAATGGTTTCATACTAAAAGAAGGGAGATTTAGATTGGACATAGGGAAGGCATTTTTTATAGTAAGCGTAGTGATGCACTGGAACATGTTGCCCAGAGAACTGGTGGATGCCCCACCCCTGGAGACATTCAAGGCCAGGTTGGATGGGGCTCTGAGCAACCTGATCTAGCTGTAGGTTTCCCTGTACATTGCAGGGGAGTTGGACTAGATGACCTTTAAAGGTCCCATCCAACTCAAATGATTCTATGATTTATAATCAAGCAACTAGTTGCATAATCAATTTTTTTTTCATTACAAAAGGAAATATTCTGATCAAATATAATGGAAAAGGTCCATAAAGGCAGCCAGATTTGCATCTACTCCTCACCTTGTCACAGTGAAATTTACCTAGGCACTTCTGGTGCGCAGCATTTGTCCTAGCTGGACATCCCTCATTTGGGAACTTGGAGCCCTAATGCACTTCTTCATTAAAAGAGATTCATGAAGTTTCATTCATTCATTCTGGAACAGAATCTATGATGAATGTCATGAACTTGTTCATTACTCCCCATAATCCAAGAACCACAGCAATAGACAGGTTCCAAACCAGTTCTGCAGACCCGAACATTGCACCTTACTCAAGCATTCTACCTCACTAGAGATATTCTGCTTCTAATACAGATCATTCCTCTTTAGTCTGAGGTAGTATCTTTTATACTACAAGCGTGGTACTGTTTTCACCCATTTGATATCTATCTTCTCAGCAAATCACCATAATGTGATCTGATGTCACCCAGTGTAAAGAATCTGGCCAGTTCAGATACAGAATGTTAATCCTGAAAGGCTTTGAAACTCTTCACCATGGTAAACAAGCCTATTTTTTTTACCCTCAATAATACTGTCAAACAAATGCATAGGAGTAAAAAAGGGAAGACCAATCAAACAGGGAAGTATTGTACAAAAATGTTATATCAAATATATTGATGTTTTACTATTGGCCCTGTGCTTAATGCTTTCATGTTTTTTTGTTTGTTTGTTTGTTTGTTTTAACATTACTCTAATTCTTATTGTGACCATTTACAATGTATTTTTCTCTTGTAAATTATTTTAAACTGAGTGTCAAAACTAAAATATTTAGAATACTGTCATATTTTTATCATTTAAAATGATTATCATTTATAAGCAATTACCCTTAGTTTGTATTAGCTATATTGCAGAAGTATCCATAACACATTTATTCACTGTTTTGAGACCAATTTGGGAGGAATTTATAGTAACAAGTGTATCTTTATAGAATTTAGACAAGCTGCCATTTATCAGTTTAAGGGCCTGAAAAGACCATTTGATCATTTGATTTGACTTCTTGTATCATGTTCCACCTCAGTGTTTCCCTGTAAATTCTCTGCAACTTAATATATATGTGAAATGCTAAGATTTTCTAAACAATTCACATTGAGGTGAAATGAGAAATTCTGCTATATTTTGTCATTACAGGGTTAGGAAACATAACATAGGCAGCCTTTCACATCTTGGTCTTTAAATAAGAGAAAGAACGATTTACAAGGTGCATCCCTGGCACCTCATCCTTACCGCCTCGCCTCCTCAACTTTCATGGCCTATGCATGAAGAGAGAATTCGTCACTTAGCCTGAAAAGGACGGAAAGGTGAGATGAAAGCATCACAATGGGATAATCCTATTACTGTAATTGGGAATCATCATCTATCACTTCACCTGTAAACAAAGCCTTTTGTTTTCGCTTCAGGACTTCCTGAGCCAGTGAAAGTAGTCTACTTTGCTTTCAACTCTTCTAGTGCATGCAAAACCCAGTTCATTAAATTTATATTTCATTATTATTCATTTATATTTTATTATCATGGGACACAGAAGCCTATTGAAGTTTTTCATCTGTACGTGTAACAGATCATAAAAAACTGCTTAAAATGTCAAGCTTTGAACTCTCTGAAATCTATTTTCCAAACCAGTAAAATAGAGTTCTTGGCATAATGGTAGTATTGAAATTGATGAGGGAAACGCTAGGGGGAAACAAAAAGTAAAAGCAAATACATTCCTGAACTAATGAAAGATTGAACAACTACAAAAAAAAAAAAAAATGACAACAACCATCAGAGGAGCAATTAAACATTAATAGTAATATACAAATGACTGTCTAAAGTCTGCTTTACAATAAATTGTGCTGAAACACTCTGTAGAATCACAACGAGCCTCAAACACAGTAAACATCATTTTGGAGCACACTTTGCTGATTCTCAGCTCTCTCCAGATCAAGGTACTAGCCTGTAAGTTTGAACCTCAGTGCTATGCAATTGCTAACTACCTCAAGTTTCTGTGAAGTATTTTAAGGGAGAAAATTCCAAATGAATGTATAATAAATTACGCTAAAGAATTCTACCAGATTGTAGAGGGTTGTGATCAGCGGCACAGAGTCCAGTTGGAGGCCTGTATTTAGTGGTGTTCCCCAGCACTCAGTGCTGGGTCTGGTCTCTTTTAACATCTTCATCAGTGAACTTGATGAGGGGATAGTGTCCACCCTCAACAAGTTTGCTGATGATACAAAGCTGGGAGGAATGGCTGACACGCCAGAAGGCTGTGCTGTCATTCAGCGAGACCTGGACAGGCTGGAGATTTGAGCAGAGGAACCAGACAGGGTTTAGTAAGAGCAAGTGCAGAGTCTTGCACCTAGGGAGGAATAACCACATGCACCAGCACAGGTTGGGGGACTACTTGCTGGAGCTCCCCAGACAGTGACCTGGGTGTCCTGGTGGATGACAAGTTGGCCATGAGCCAGCAGTGTGCCCTTGTGGCCAAGGAGGCCAATGGCATCCTGGGGTGCATTAAAATGAGTGTGGCCAGCAGGTAAAGGGAGGTTATCCTCCCCCTCTACTCTGCCCTGGTCAGGCCTCACCTGGAGTATTGTGTCCAGTTCTGGGCTCTCCAATACAAAGAAGACAGGGATCTCCTAGAGAGAGTTCAGCAGAAGGCCACAAAGATGATAAAGGGCCTGGAGCACCTCTCTTTTGAGGAGAAACTGAGCGACCTGGGTTTTTTCAGCCTTGAGAAAACAAGACTGAGAGGGGATCTTATTAATGTTTATAAATATCTAAGGTGTGGGAGCCAAAGGGACAAGGCCAGACTCTTTTCAGTGGTGTGCGGTAATAGGACAAGAGGAAATGACCACAAACTGAAGCATAGGAAGTTCCACACAAATGTGTGTAAGAACTTCTTCACAGTGAGGGTGACAGAGCACTGGAACAGGCTGCCCAGAAAGGTTCTGGAGTCTCCTTCTCTGGAGATATTCAAGATCCACCTGGACACCTATCTGTGCAACTTGGTCTGGGGAGCCTGCTTTGGGCAGGGAGTTTGGACTCGATATTTAGAGGTCCTTTCCAGACCCCACAATTCTGTGATTCTGTGATTTATCCCCTTTCAAAGGCTTCAACTATAGAAATCATTTCCATGCTTAATATAGAAAATTTTTCAGGTTTGTTTTCTCTGAATTTCTATTTATTTTCCTTTGAGATTTAAAAACAAGGAATGGTGTCCATTCTACTTTCTAGACAGGATTTGAAATTTTATCATTGCATCCTCTTCTACATACCCTGTTAAAGTAGAGAGTCCATGGCTTTTCTGTGTCACATCAGATGGATATTTTTCCTAGGACTTCAGTTATTCTCACCACTTTTCAGAATTTCTCACATTGTTGATGCACATACTGAAAATGATTATCAGTTGGGATTACTTCAGTGCAGGTGAATTACAATAACAGCAAGAACATGAATTTAGACAAGTAAATATAAATTAGCAACTTTCAGTGACACTTTCCAATATGACAGACTTTTTTTTTCTGTTTTTATTGAAGACCTGCTAGTTTTCTAACTTCAAAAAACTGAATTCAGCGTACTTTACTATTAGATTTAAGTGCCATCATTAACTGCTGATGAAATGCATTGATTCTTTCCTTCTGGACTGGCCAGTTCAAGATGCAGTGAGATCTGAACATTCCTCTTCTCAAGCAAAGTGCATGATTCAACTTGTAATCTTGTATATTATGAAGAAAGATCAATATGATGGAGTCTCGACTTTGTTCAATAGCTTGCTGTAGAGCATGATGCACCTTAAACCTGAAGCAAAAATAAGACAAAATTTTAAGTTCAAGCTGGGGAAGAAATAACAAATAGATCTCTTGATAGAGCACATAATAGCATACTGTAAAATCAGGTTCTAAATTCAAAGTGAAGTCTTAATGTACATTGCATGATATCAAATTACTTAGATTAGTTACCTTTTACATAAAGAATAAAACATCCTCTAAAAAAATAACCTAAGTCTACTGTCTTGACATAACCATAATTAGCAAGGCTCCTTCAAATTCAAGATCACTGCCAAAGAGCAGTGAAAAGAGTTGTTTAAAGATACATAAAAATGGATGCTAGTGACCTCACCAATGACTGTTCTGTTTCAAACACACAATTTTAAGGAAAGCAATAATCTGCAAAGGTGACAGTTTGACTTTTTGAAAAGAAAAAAATGGACATATATACAGACGGATTCAAGCATCTACTAGTGTACACATAGAGCAATTAAGTTTATTAAATTTGTAACCGTTCCAAAATTAGGCTATATTAAAGCAGAACTTGCATTGCATTTTCAATTAATTTAAAAAGTAAAAAGATTACCTTGTTAAAAATCCATTAAAAAAATTTTCCCTTACATACAATATTTTATATTTTACTCACTTCTTGCACCATGGATCCTGTAAGAGATGTTCAGTCACAATAAAAATAATCTTCCTGCTCCTTCTTATACAGTTAATTATAGCTTCAAATTCAGATATTCCTGCTTCAAAGTCCCGTTCTTCTAGACAAAACTTAACTTGAAATTGCTCATTTTCTTCTAGAGAGGTGAAATTCTTCAACACCCAGTTCTTGTCCTGTCTTGCATGAATAACGTAGGCATCATAATCAAACTCTCCCTGTAGTCTGTCAAGTTCTTTAAAGCCAAGTATTCGATTTATAGAAACATTCCAGTAAAAAGCTATTCTCCACCCTTCAAAATGGATGAGAAGAACAATGAAAATGAGTTGCAACACAACAGTGGTAGTGATCACATACAGAAGCTTAAATGGAGCGCTGTCCTTGCAGGCTGAGGTATCAAAGTGCAGCACCAGAGTACTGTGATATTTAGGTGGGGTGTTACAAATGTACTGAGACTGCAATCCAGGTATATATGCTTGAGTGACATTTAGCCAACTAGCAAACCAAGCAATGCTTTCACAGGTGCAATCAAATGGATTGGAATCCATCTCTAGTTTTCTCAGGCTCTTGAAAGCTGGACCAAACACATCTTCTTCAACTGAGGTTATTAGATTTTTCTGAAGGTTCAATGTATTTAGAGAGGCTTGGTCATCAAATAAAGTTGCTGGCAGCAAATTCAAATTATTTGATCCTAAATCCAAGTTTTTTAACTGATGCAGACCCTTGAAAACACGAACTGGAATCTCATCAAACCCATTTGATTTTAAATTGAGAATATGCAAGTTGGGAAGGTCTTTTAAAAAAAGAACAGGGCCTCCTGGATTTGCATGTTTCCAAAGTCGAGCTAAATTATTGTGCTGCAAATCCAGAATATCAAGTTTGTAAAGTCCATCAAACAAGTCCTCCTTTATGTTTGCTATGTTGTTATTGCTGATGTCCAGGACAGTCAGATTTTGTAGAGGATGAAAAGGTGAAGGAGAAATTGCCAGATTATTGCAACCTACCTTCCTTAACATCAGTTTTCTAAGACTTGGAACAAAAATAAATGATTCACTTTGCAAGGTCACATTTTTGTTATAAGAAAGATAAATATATTCTATATTACTGAGACCTTCAAACTCATGACCTGTGAGCTCTTGATTAATTTCATTGAGACCAAGATCAAGAATTTTCAGTTGTCCCAAGGAGGAAAATGCCCCACTTTCTACTGTAGAGATTCTTGTTTTTGTGAGATTGAGAACCTGCAAGCTGGAATTAGCAAGTGAAACAAATGTTTCATTAGTTATTCTTTGTAAGTTTATGTTGCAGTTATAAAGACTTAGATATTTCAGGTTTTTCAGACCTGTGAACAAGTTAGTAGTAATTTGTGGAAAATTGTTACTATCCATGATAAGGTACTCCAGGTGGTATAACCATTGGAAGGAAAAATCTTCAATTTTCCCATTAAGTGAATTTATCAGATTCAGATGTTTAATACTGGACAATCCATAAAATAAACGTGAAGACACATTAATAATATTATTATCCTCCAGGTTTAAGTACTCTAAATTTGACAGCCACTGGAATGAGTCATCTTCTATCACAGACAGATAATTTTTTGAAAGATTTAAAACTGTGAGATTTGTTCCTTGCAGTCCCAGGAGAGTTAACTTGCTAATGTGTGAAAGCTTCACGTGGCTCAGTGAGAGGTTCTGAATCGCTGTGTTTGATAATTCGGTACAAAGTTTCTTCGTGCGATTTTCACCAAGTTCAACATTGTTCAGTATAAGGCCAAACAGATTTCCAATTCCATGTAAACATCCTGTGTGAAACTAAAAGGAAGGAAAAAAGAGATTTGACTTAAACAAGAGGGTTACATAAGAAAGTTGACCCATAAAGCCTAAATTTGGGAAGGGTATTCAAATGAGAGTATCAGGCAGACTAAAACTTCTGCACATTTTTTCCACATCTGAGTTTAGACAAACTTCTTGAAGTATTGTTTCATGTTTTAAAATTTGTAATATGGTCATAATAATTTTGAGTGATACTCCCTAAGAATAATATGAAAGGTTTCTTAGTGAGATGAAAGTTTATTACAATTTTGTCCTAAACTAGTGAAAGTTTTTTTATTCTAAGTGTCTTAGTAATCAAGATAATCTTCCCTTATAACTTTCTTTAATTGGTATCTGCTAGGGATACCAATTACTAGAGCAAAACCAGATATATGGAAAAAAAAAAAGTTATTTAGGCCTTCAATTAACCAAGAAGAAACCGTTTTTCTGTGCGAGCATAATCTACATTCATGAAACATAATACTACACACTTGCTTCCATGACATAAATCAGAAGCCTCCATTACAGTGCTGGCCCTTCATCTTGATTTCAGATATCAGCTGAATGATTAAATATTCCATTTATCAGTATGATTCAAACGCATATGACTGCTTTCCAGATATTAGACTTGTAAAATCAGAGCAAGTTAAACTGACATAAGAGTAGCCTTAGCAATGAAAGCAGCCAGTATGGCCATACATGCAGTCATACAGTGAACCAGATAGGGAACTACTCTGGCCACCGGCTAACCATGCCAACAAAACTGTAGTTACCCCAGGTGATCTAGACCATGGCCTCATTAAAGTTTGTACCAGTAGGAAGGAGGAATGAACCAGCAATGAGAAAGGAGAGAGTGGGATTGCCTATCTCAATAATGGTACAAACTTATGCCAATTCAAAATATTCTTGCAATTACAGTGTAAAAGTTTATACAGATGCAACAACTGGCAAAAAAAAAAAAAAAGGAAAGCCACTATTCACATGAATTTAGAAACACTTACCATCACTCTTCAAAGGTTTGTATTTTAACACTGAGAGAGAACAAGATAGAAAGCAACAAGGTAGGTGGCAGAGCCAACAGACACATAAACAAAAACAAAGAAGTGAATATACTTCTCTGCAAAGACCATTTCTCTGGAGTACCCTACATGCACAAATGAAGTTTCTCTCTGATAATTAGGGAGACTCAGATTGTTTCACTAGTTTTGCATATTACACTATTTCCCCAACTTAGAATTTTTCTGCTGTTCATCTTCAGTTCATGGAAAAATCCCTGTATAACCTACACTTGCTGAGGGTTCACAGAGGTACTTGGTCTAGCTCATGCTTGAGATCTCTGGTTTACATGGGACCAGCTCTTGTTCAGCAGCAGAAATAACTTTGTATTACCTCTGCAGATCAGGAGTAATCCTATATAGAATAGAATGGTTGCAGCTTTGATCTTGATAGATTCAAAATATAATCATAAAACATAAGCCATACAATCACATAGGATTAGTCAGGATAGATAGATAGATAGATAGATAGATAGATAGAGATCAGGATAGTTCAATTTTATACTTACACCAGTTGAACTTCTATTGAAACGCTTCCTACCTCTTTCAGGGGATTTGATGACAAATCAAGACTATTCAATGAAGTGTTGCTGAGAAATTTTAAGTCTTCCTTTTTTAATTCAGTGATTTGGTTGCTGTACAACACAAGCTCATGAAGGTTCTTCAGCTGTTGCTGCAATCCTAAGTTTGCTGACTTCAAATGATTATGAGATAGATCCAAAATATTCAAGTTCTGTAGAGAAGATGTAAGTATAAAAAATCTTTTTATATGATAAAAACCTCAAAATATTATACTAGAAATTGGTCGTAATACTACAATTAATTTGTGAAAAAGAATGGCAGCTTTCCAGCTCCTGCAGGAAGAAGCTTTTTGTGTGCCCCAAGGACCATCAACAGGGCAGTGAAAAAGGGAGGTCCACAACTTCAGTTCTGCTCCCTGCACTATGTAGTCAAGAGTTAGCAAGCACATTTTATCTAACTTAACTGGAATACTGAGTGTAAAAGAAAGTTTGAACCTACCCCAAATACGCATACTCCTTTTCTTTTCTCCTCAGACCCTTCCTTTTCCATGACTCCTGACCACAAATATGCTACAGATAGTACTTCATAGAATGGCCTGGGTTGAAAAGGACCATAATAATCACCTAGTTTCAACCCCCTGCCAAGTGCAGGGTTGCCAACCACTAGACCAGGCTGCCCAGAGCCACATCCAGCCTGGCCTTGAATGCCTCCAAGGATCGGGCATCCACAACCTCCTTGGGCAACCTGTTCCAGTGCGTCACCACCCTCTGCGTGAAAAAATTCCTCCTAATATCTAACCTAAACCTCCCCTGTCTTAGTTTAAAACCATTGCCCCTGGTCCTATCACTGTCCACCCATGTAAACATCATTCCCCCTCCTGTTTATACGCTCCCTTCAAGTATTGGAAGGCCACAACGAGGTCTCCCTGGAGCCTTTTCTTCTCCAAGCTAAACAAGCCCAGTTCCCTCAACCTTTTTTCACAGGAGAGGTGCTCCAGTCCTCTGATCATTTTAGTGGCCCTCCTCTGGACCCGCTCCATGAGCTCCACGTCTTTCTTGAGCTGGGGGCCCCAGGCCTAGATGCAGTACTCCAGATGGGGACTCACAAGAGCTGAGCAGAGGGGGACCACCACCTCCCTCTCCCTGCTGGCCAGTCCTCTTTTAATGCAGCCCAGAACACAGTTGGCCTTCCGGGCTGCCAGCACACACTGCTGGCTCAAGTGCAGCTTCTCGTCCACCAGAACCCCCAAGTCCTTCTCCGCAGGGCTGCTCTCGAGGAGTTCTTCCCCCAGTCCGTATAAATACCTGGGATTGCACCGGCCCAAGTGCAGCACCTTGCATTTGGCCCTGTTGAACCTCATTAGGTTCTTGTGGGCCCACTTCTCCAGCCTGTCCGGGTCACTCTGGATACTTAACCACACCCAGCTCACCAGGAGAAACAAAGGCAACTAAAAGACTTTTTAAAACCATGACATTTCCCAATCCTCAAAGCCCTGGGAGACACTACATTTAACCTGAGCATTAGTCTTTACAGCCTGAGTGTTTACACTCTGACCTTGTGGATGTAGGTTAGCTACCATTTTTAGACTCCATGCAACTCAGATTCCTGACCACCCTTATACTTCATCAGCACAAATCCTGTATGGAGAGATGCTTCGAGGAGATGTAGCAGGGAAAAGGGATGGAGAGCACTGACTCCCAGGACAGCTGAGACTCCAATATGTTCTGACATAAGAAGCCATTAGGCTTTTTCTTTAGAAAAACAACAGAGGAAGATCACATGCTGGGTATTTTCAAATGCAAATAGGCACACGTTTTGTATACACATGCATTAAATTCCCCATACATGCTTAATTTACAGGAAAAGGTGCAATTATAAAGCTTACCTCTAGGGTTTTGAAAGGATCATTTTTTACTTCTATGATGTTGTATCCTAGATTGAGATCAGTCAGGTTGCTGCAGGAAGCAAACACTCCATCAGGGAGCTCATGCAATTGATTGTGTTCTAGCTTCAAAATTTGCAACAGGGGCAAATTTTTGCACAGTTCTGGTTGCAGTTCAGAGATGATATTGTATCCCGCATTTAAGTAAACCAGCTTGCTGTACTGGGTCAGATTTTCAGGAACTAGCTTTTTTAGTTGATTATGGGAAATGTCCAAACCTGTTATGTTGTTTGGGAGATTAGAAGGAATTTGAGTCAGCTTTAGGTGACTACAATCTGCCATTGTATTTCTGATCTGACATTGCTTTCCAACTGATGCACACAGTAAGCAAACAGACACCAGTCTGAAAGATAAGTTGTTCCAGCAAAGAATAGCACTTCCCATAGTTTTATCTGCAAAGGCAAAATGAACACAGATTAATAAATCACTATCATTTTGACACAACTCATACCTTACACCTTAAACTGAAGGCTAAAGCAAGCCAGTCATGAAAAATTCATGCAGTTTCAGCAAACACAATTTTTTACTTATGAGGTACTATTCTTTTCAGTGGAAAATGTATGTATAATAACCACTCTTCACTGAAAATAACTACGTTTAAAGAGCTACTAACAGTTTGTCTATAACTAACACAAATTTCCCACAATTCTCCCTCTTCTGATTAATTTTACACTGCTTTAGTATCTTAAAGCACAATAAGTATGACAAATTATACACAGCTCCCTCAGTGTTAATCACCTATGCCCTGAGCTTTAACTATGCTTAAAATATTTAAAGATATATGCAGTAAGAATGCCTAATGTAAATGCCCCTTCTTTATTTTACAGTTCTTGCCTGTTCTTGTTTTACAAGCCAGCCACACAAAATTCTAACCATCTTTCCATCTTATTTTGGCTTTTACTCGTCTAACTTTAGTTGCAGTTGTAATAAAAGAAGGAATACCAGACTATAGAAAGGTGTACGAGCAGATAAAATAAATCTGTACTTACCTCATACCTCACTTAGCTGGGAACGAAAGTGAGAAGAACCAAGCTGTAGAGAAAATGCTGTCTATAGACTCAAGACTTTTGTTCAAACGCTTTCACAAAAACATACAGTTTTTCATGGAATCACATTTTTTTCCCAGTAAACTTTAAGAATTAACATATTCCACCTCAATATCTCAAGTACTTCCATTACGATAACAAAATCTGTCCACCAGTGCTCTGATCTTCAATGGCACTGCCTGTATAGGCATTAGATTACATTTCTGATGAATCACAGACTTCATATTTCATTCAGTTTCAATTTAGAGGTAATTCAATTTCAGTTTAAGATTTAAATTCATCTGTCTATCTTGTAGTACAGCTTTACTGGAGGTGAAAACTAATTCCACACAAATTCTGACCTGAACAGAGCTGTAAGAGCTCAGTATGGTGTGACTATCCTGCTCAGTCAGAACTTGTCCAATTAAACAGCATTTCTGCTCATCAAGAAAAATGTCCGTTGTGACTTCTGTGTCATTTTCACCTGAATTATCCCCAGCAAAAGAAGAGGAAATAATTCAGGTGTGTTTGCCAGCATGTTTTTCATGTTTTTCCTTGGTTTCACAGAGAGCAGTAAGCTTAGGTTCCTCTGCATTTTTCATAAATATAAAAAATGCTTCTACTATTCCCTCTAAAACTACGAGTGTCTTCACAGTCTCCGTATACATATTCCTATGGCCTTCTGCCAACAGATTGGAGAACCTGCCTGCCAGCCTCAGTTCAAGTCTCAGCCTGATGGGCTCCCGGGTGAAGAAAAACTGTGCCTGCTACAGGGCAGTTAACAGAAGAGGATTTTAGCCTCATTAGGCCTTGGAGAATCCACAACAGCCTCTCCAAAGACAAACTCCGAGGATGACTCCTTGGTCACATTTTCCTATTCTTGAAAGCTGCCATTCAGTAATACTATCTAGCCCTGAGCTCAAACTCCATGGCAAATTGCAAACAATGAAAAGAAATAAAACGAGCACATTTGCACAGAAAAAGCTTTCTGAAGCAATAAAGAAAAAGCTTTCTAAACTGATGTTTTAAAAAGAAGAGTTTTCAGTACCACAACAAAACACTCCAATGAACTGATGCTGCAACCTGCAGCCAAACGAGGTTTCAGCAGGTCAGAATGAGGAGTGTTTGGCCTCACAGGGGACCTGCCTGTTCAGGGGGAGCATATTAGGACTGCTCCAGCAGTTCAAAGCCGCATTACAATGGCCAGAGGGGGACCTTGTGAGTGTCTCCTTGGGAGCAACCTGACCATATAGTGAAAGACCTTAGTAAAATCCAGGGAGACAAACAAGGGAAGGAAAGACCTAAGGTATCACAAAGGTGTATTCAAAGGACTGCAAAATACAGTTTAAAGTAAGACAATAAAAATTAATTTCTTTGCTGTGTGCTGCTTGTGGACCTGCCCTGCCTCTTGCGATTCAGGCTGGCTCTCCGCTCACCTGTGAGCAAACAGGAGAGGGGAGGTGACAGCAAACAACCCAACCTGGCAGTCTCGCAGGCAGGTACTGAACAGAGCAGCTCATCCCTCCA
Organism: Numida meleagris; assembly: GCF_002078875.1. Taxonomy (NCBI): domain Eukaryota; kingdom Metazoa; phylum Chordata; class Aves; order Galliformes; family Numididae; genus Numida; species Numida meleagris. Next base: position 67,068,058 of record NC_034412.1, on the reverse strand, counting down.
GCTGAGGAAGATGAAAGACAGTTCTCCTTCCTTCTTCCTTTGCATCCCAGCTACTGGGAGAGCTGAGGAAATCAGAAGGGGAGCTCGCTGGATGTCTCTAACCTGCATGTTTTTGAGGGTTTGTTTTAGGAAGATGAGATTGCTTCCTAATTGTCATCATTTCATCACTAAGCTTGAAAGAAGCAAGAAATGCAGTGTGCAAACCCCAATACAGCTCCTTAGCTGACTTCTAGCCAGGCCAAGAGGGCTGTCTTCTTGTGCTTGGCTATTTTCATTGAAGGAAGTCAGGAGACAGCTTGAATTGTTTTATGCTATCATTGGGAACCCGGTGAAGTAAATATTATCAGACTTAAAAGACAAGGTTACAGAATAATACTTAAGGGAAAACAGACAGAACCAGAGCTCTCAATAACATGAGCAAGGATTCTTAAAACATGCAGAACTGCAGCAGGGAGCCTCCAGCATCTCGCACGGAGCGGCATTCCTGCTCCCCCACTATTGCTTGTTTTTCAGCAGAACTCTCTCAGCCAGCTGGGACCCCACCGCTGGGCACAAGCACCAGACCACACTCTCGTTAAGCAAGAAATAGCCAAACTCCGGAGCAAAGCTTTAGCTTTACCCTCTGACACCCGCATTTATTACCAATAATGGAAGAAAGACACGCACTTACCTCGGCGGTCTTCACCTCCTCCAGCGCGGGGCAGCCGGAGACCGCGAGGTGAGGCCGCCCGGGGCCGGGAGGAGAAGTGAAAGCGAAAGTGGGGATGGGCGCGGCGCGGCGGCTGGCAGCGCGGTGCGCAGCATCAGGAGACTCCGTTACGGTCCTGGCTGATACCGGAGTCTCTGGAAAGACGTGGGGCAATATCCCAAAAGCAGATGGGATGTTACTGCCACGGAGATATTTCTCTTACTGTGAAAAGAATGCTCAGTAATGATCTTTTGGAACCACGTAAAGTATCCATTTTTAAAAGGGGATTTATGTGACAGTACAGTATATTAATTTTAATAAATAATAATAAGGCTTTTCTATTTTATTAAAATAAGAAATTGTTTTTAAAAGTCCAAATAAAAGTTTCAATTATCCTTTTATCATCATTTGTGAATTCACATTTTCCAGTGACCTAGCCATCACTTTGCTGGATGGAACTTCCTTGGTACGCTCCTCTGGCCACAACAGGCCCTGCTGCTTGATGTACTGGTGCTGATGCACCTGCGTGTCACAAATACAGAGGCCTCTCCCTCACAAGCCCTCCACAGGGCTCACCCAGCCAGATGCTCAGTACATAGCCACAGCACTGAGTTCAGCTCATTCAGCAACAGCCTGCTAGAAGTTAGTCTTCATCCTTGGAGGTAGGATGCCAAAATGGACAGCAGAACCATACTCCTTTTGCAGCAGAAAGGCTCTAGGGCCTGTTTTATTCCCATTTCACAGCTGCGGGAAGAGCAAATTAGTTCCACACTGTACCATGTCTTTCAACACCGATAAGTTGACCCTCAGTGCAGGCACTTGAAGTCACACTAAAATATCCCGGGGAGGATTTTCCCCCTTGTTTTACAACTCTGCTGCTCTGTAATCTCTGGAAGAGATTGCACTGATGGTAATGAAACACAATAATTAACAGCTTTTGCAGAGTATTATTCTAACACAGCAGTACTACCAGGTGTTATGTATCTTATCTATCTCTGCACCATACCCTTTGTCAAGATAAAACTTGCATTTTGATCTCACCTCTCTACTGATTCCTGCTCAATCCTCTTTTCCCTTTTTTCCACAATTGGCAAGAACTAGTAGGTACTACTGTGCAAGGCAGACTCTAGGGCGTACACAATTGTGCACATTCAGCAAGCACAGGATTTCTGAGGCAGAGGACACATCTATGCTTATTAAAGTGATGTGAAAACACATCAAGTTCTCAAGCTTCCATTACTCCACTGTAAATTAAATGATACTTAGGTTTTCAAGAGCTGGAAAGGATATGACAAATTCATAACAGAGGGTAAAGTCAAGCACTCTATTTGCCCAGAGAATATAGAGAAAAAGCAGAGCAAAATTAAGCAATAACGTAATGCAGTGTTTGAGGATAACAGCTCAAGTTGGTTGGTTCTGAATGATGACAAAAGGCAGCCAGGCACAATTCTGAAGAGGTGGTCATGTCACACATACCTAGCAGCACAGAGCAACCAGCTGTTGCACAGACCTGGTTTACATTTTTCTGGGCTCTAAGCGCTGAAGGGTGGGGCTATGTGTGCCCATGGAGCGCTCCCAGAACAAACATGCCACCACCGCTTAGCCGAGAACAAGGCAGAAAAGACATCTGCTGATCTTAATCTGACCTTCAAATACATACAAGTGCTAACACAGTAGCACGCGATTATAGTTGGACTTCAGCATTTTCATAACCTGCAGATCAGAATGCGGGCATCAAGGGGAAGAACCAAAATAACAAAACATACACAGCCATTACCTGTGCCTATTAGCTACATGGTGAAAACCATATATTATGGCAGGGCTTAGGCAGAATTTAGAAGTCTACCTGGAGAAAGAAAACAGGAAAGCTGAGAAGCGTACAGTTAAGATCTCAGGCAAGGCTTGACAAGATACATCCCACAGCTCTGGGGAAAACTGATGGGAGGACAGTGGGCCAGGCAAATCAAGTTTCTTCCACCTCTAGGGATAGAAGAATAGATGTTTTTCTGGCATCTTTATTAGACAAATTCAGCCTTGTTCAGTTGAGCTGATGAGGAATCAAACAGGACAGGTGCTTTATGTTCCAGTAAGGTTGTTCATTCATCACTGCTCATTTGGCAGTGGAAGGTTGTAGTATCTGAATTACTGCATTAACTTTTGTGGCTGCAGAAGGGGAAGAGTAGCTCTGAGGCCTAAGATGCAGATCCCTGAAAAGGTAGACTATATACCCAAACTTCTGGGTGCTATTTGAAGACAGGAGAATGCATTTCTTTTTTGCAGCTGAAGACACTACCTGGTCTTTTTATCACCTTGAAATTCAAATTACAATGGACACAGAAACTCTGCAGCATCTGCTCACCAGCTCTGACAGTGGTGTATACCTTCCTGATGCACTACAACGACTGAAGATGAACTGCAACTGCAGAGAAAATCACATTTACCACAAGACAAGCTGCACTTCACTTTCTACCCAGGGAATTTTAATCCCAGAGAAGCCTGGAGCACTTTAAGATTAACATTTTAGTCTGGGTTAGAAAAGGTAAAAAGGCATCACTTCAGAATCTCCATTTTTGAAGAGGTATCAGAGTTTCATGTATGTACCACTTTATTTTTTTTTTGTATTTTTCAATGAAATATTTTAGATTTTATATACTGAAGTATTAAAAAGACTGGGGTCTCAAACTGGCATGCATTCTCATGTTGTAGAAAAACATTTGGCAATTTATGCCTCTAAAAACACTCAACTGAAGTTGACAGCATTCCTAAAATCTTATTCTTATCCAGCTCTACCAACTCTGCATGCACATTAAATAATTTTCATTTGCAATAGTTTCTATTCCCCAGGATCTCCTTACAGCATTTAATTGTTTGGTTTCAGAATCCCTTCCTTTTTTACTGTTCCCCCTTTTTCTGGGGGAGATTTCCAGGTTTGCGTTCACAGTATATTTGTAGCAAAAAAAATTATATCCCAGTTCTGATCAGATGCAACTGTCCCCACACCAACAGTTTTCACTGAACACAACAAACCTTAAAGAGTAAAAAGTGCAAGTATTTGATTTATACCTAGTGTCTGCAACAGATAGCAAACTTTAGTATAAATCTATCACTCTTAGAAATATTTTCCCACTAAAGATTATGCTTTTAAAGGCAACATGACATCCAGCTTCTAAACTTAGGGAACCACAGCTACAGTTCATCTTTCCATTCAATAATTTCTGTATTCATATGTATCTAAAACTTTTTGAATTGCACCTTTTCCTCAATATTCAGTGTCCTGAAAACCCTAGAAGCCCAGATTTGCTTACAGCTCAAAGAATATGTGCAAGCTAAGAGCATAAAAGTGAATGAAGACACAAACACACTCACATGGCCCACCCTTCTCCTCACGTTTAAGGTTGTGCTGACAGTTGACTTCAACTGCAAAACAACTTCTTTAAAATGACCCCAGGAACATCTGTTACCCACACCAATTCACTGTTTTTTTCTGTCATTAAATTACGGCAGCAGTAGAAAAATTACTCTTCAGGTTCTCCTTTTTGTCTCCAAAATAAATGCATACTCAACTGTGTCAAATCTCCGTAGTATGAAAGGAGATGCCATCAGTCACCAGGTATTACAAGTTTCTAAGGTATATCGTATCAACCATGCACTGGACCTGTTGCATTTCACTTACAAGGTGCCAGACATATCACAGGCTTGCTTTTAAATGCAGTGAATATTTTTTGCAAGTCCTCCAGAAATATCAGTGCTCATGTGGTGCCAATAGACCTCAAACAAACGATTCCGCTTCTATATATTCTGCCTACAGTTGAAGGGCTGTCGGCAATACTCCATTTTATTGTGAAGGATTCAAGACTGATTGTACGTTGCTCCCAAAAGGAATTTTTTAACTTGATTTAGGCTATCTAGAATTATATCATGTTGCTTTTGGTAGCTATAGCTTTTAGTTTGCTTGACAGGATAGCCAAAGAAATTGCAACAGGTGGTTTAGGGGAACAACTAATTGGAGAAAGCTTTTGAGAAAAAAATACCAAACTGTTTGAACTTTCCCATTTTGTTTAATACTCTCGGAGTACTTTATTTTTGTAATGGCAAAAATGTCCCATACAAATTAAATATGACAAATGTAATACAGAAAGAAAAGGTGAAGATGTATAATAGCAAAGGATGAATTGACATTATTGAAGTGAAACTCTTGCCCTACAAGTGTTTTTTTTTAACATTTCAGTTTTTCATTTTGAACTGGAATTGTGGCCATTTGAGTCCAACCAAGCACCCTCCGGGCTCTTCACCAACAATACCATTGTTCGCTACCACGCTTCTTAGAAGTGGCTAAATGTGGTTTTTTGCTCTCTTTTATAGAGAAGAAAAATGAGGAAGGTCAATCATAACCACTATCAAAACTATCAGACTTTGTACTCATTAGGTTCAAATCTGAGGACTGAATTTCAGTATCAGTACATTTTTATTATATTCATTTGCAGCACTTAAAATCTGTTGCTATTCAAAGATTAAGATTGTGAAATCTTATCTATAAATACAGTGCGGAACAGTATCTTTCAATTCCTTCTAGCCAGAACAAAGGCACAAAAAAATAGAGAAGTATATCCTATTATAACTAGCTAAAAAGAAACCCTACATTTAACAATTGATGCACATTTAAATTTCATTTAAATTGCAAGGCAATTCTTAAGTAAATGTTGGAAATATGACTATTTCAGACAGGAAGCTGGAAGTCAGCAAAAAATTTCATAAAAAACTGTAAAGAATTGGACCTGACTCAATAAAATTAGAGATTTTTTTTCCTACTGCTTAGTGCTTTGAGCGTACAAAAATACATTTGGAAACATTTGTTTGCAAATACAAATTGATATTTGTGCACAAATTATATACTCCCATGCATACTAATCGCTATGCTGTTCTCCTTTAGCCATGTTGACAGCGGGTTTAATTACCTTATGCCCCAGTCACTCAGCTATAATTTTGACCCAGAGGGTCAAAAGGAAATTTAAAGGAAAGGAATTTTAAATTTTAAAATTTTATTTTTAAGGAATTTGAAGGAAAAACAGTATTACATTCCAACTGATCTGCTTAAGTATCAGCTGGTACTTGAGAAGAACATAAATTTACAGAGAAGATAAAGTGAAATTCTTTGGTTTTTTTGTGCATCTATGTAAACAATGAAAAATGAGGTATGTGAATTTATAAACTTAAAGAATGGGTTCCTAGCTGTTGTAATGGGGTTTCTCTCAAGGGAGAAAAACCTAGGTGTAAGGACCGGGACCAGATGGAAGAATCCAGTCTCAGACAGCCACTTTGCCCCATAGCAGCAGAGTGGGTTCATCAGAAGGAAGGATTCACTGAAGGGAGCACAGGGAAGATTCAAACAGCTTGACCATGAAGGACACCACCAGGACTATTTAAATGTGCTCAGTGAGTTGCTAATATCTGTTTGAAATTGTGTATTTTGTAAGCTCCTGCTGATCATTATTAATTTAAGATGTTACTGAGAACTAAAGAGAGGTTCTGTAAAAGACAATTTTACATTCTGCAGACAATCCTGATAAGGAACACAACTAAATTAAACCAGAAGTGGCAGTGTGTGATACTGACACCTGTTTCCTGCTTCTATAAGCTGTTCAAAAATAGTCTGGATCAGAAGGATCTGCCCATGCCACTACCACAGATCACTACCAACACTAACAGACTCAAAACCTGTAGTACAGGTGGAAAACCCTGTTATGCAACAGTGAGAACACTGCCGATGGCCACTTTTGGCAACAAGAAAACTTCTAATGGGACTTTCTATAACACATATAGAGAATATCAGAAAAAAAAACTGGCCGTCTTATCCCGTGGTTTAGCTCTGATATGCTTGTGAGCGGTACACCCTGATCTGATACCTGAGAGCTTAACGTCATGCAAACTGTACATCCTGTCTGAATGCCAGAGTGACCAAGCTACAGCACATCATGGAAGGAAAATCTCCTAGAGTTCATTTATGACAAAAAGACAAGCTATATGTTTTGTGCCAGGCTGTTCCAGACTACACCGTGAAACCCTCTGCAAAATCAGGGTTATGACCATGGTCATAAACATGACCATAAAAGACAAATGCATTCCTCTTCAAGTATAGTTCATCTGTAATGCAGTCTGCCTGTAATCCACCTAATATCTGTAGATAAAATGAAGACATGCCTGTATATTCAGAATCAACCAAAGAATCTCAAAGCAGTAGTTCATACCGCAAAACTATATAACCAAAATATCTGCTTCGGAAATCACCTTCCTTACTAACATTGTAAATAGTTAAGTACCATGCATCTCTTCTGATTTCCATCCTTTGCATTAACACAATAAATAAATAAATAAAATTGGAAACACTGAAACAAAAATGAAGGTTTTCTTTGGAGAAACTAGAGAAGGTAGCAGATACAGCAGATTTCATCACGTATGGCTTTGTGGTTTAACCCAGCAGACAGCTCAACATCACCTAGCCATTCCTTCACTCCCTCGATTCTAAGTGGGAGAGAAAATTGGACAAACTAAATAACAAAGTAGAACTTGAAGTTTGAAAAAAAAAACAACTTACTAAGGCAGAAAACAAAGAGATAAATAACATTAATGATAATTTATGTCACTTGTTTATTATGGGTAAAAGTTCAAATGTAGCTTAAAAATAATTTATCCAGAATATTTTAAATATATTTATGCACTGCATTATATAGCAAAAGAAGCTAATAACAGAGCTATGGAAAGTATATTTTAGGTATTTTAACTGTAAGTTAGGGGAAATACATTACAGACATATCTTTTCTATGCAAGACAATAAAACTATTTGAGAAGCATAGCATTGTTACTAGTACTGATGTTATTCCACAAGAGAAGACTGTTTATAACAGTCTCATATTTTAGTAGATTATTTTGAAACGGCAATATCAAAGCGTCAGGTTAGTTGTCGTTTATTCAGCAACTCATCAGATTTCTCAGGTTATCGTACATGCACAAGGGCACCACTAGATGTCAGCATTAACTTTCACCAAAATAGAAACGAGCCATTTGATTTCTATTTAGGAGCAGAAACAAGTCCTTAAGGTAGCCTGTGACATCCAAAGCTCCTTAAGAAAAACGTTTCTAACCTTAAGAAAGAACTTGCAACTGCTTGAGCGTCAGGGCTATCTACACTGCCAAGTGTATCACAGCCCAAGTAGCTGTAGTACATTTGGTGAAATTTAGGGAATTCCACATTCATATTCCTAACAATTGAATGTGTAATGTACATAAAAAGAACGAATTTTATTCAGCTGCAGATAGAGAAAAAGTCAACTCTGCAGCCTTAAAGATTCTGGGATGTTCAGTGCTATCAATATTCTCATAGGCCTACTGTTGCTGAGTTTACCAGATTTTATCTAAATAACATAAGGAGATACATATGGACCTAACTGCATTTCAACAGCTTCACAACAGTACTTTCTTAAAATTAAAATTTACTTCACTGTGAAAGTAGTGAGATGCCTGACAAACATCCCTTACTACTCTTAAGATGCAAGACTTAATCTCCCCCAGGCCTGCCTACAAACGATTTATCATAACAGTTTTCTAGGAGGCAACTCATTAAGATGATGCAAAAATGAAGCTGCAAGCTCTTTAGGCTTTTTTTTTTTTTTTTTGCAGCTGGCAAACTATCTAAGCATTTCTCTACTTCTGATTCAGTTAAGTCTCTATCTGCATATATTGCTAACTATCACGAAGATAAATTCCTATCACCTCTTCATCCTTTCTGAATTCTTGTGCTCATTGGCAGAACTAGACAGCAAAAAGAAAACCCCCTGATGTTGGAAGACTATTTTAATCTGGACTTCTGCGTTACTTCTTAAAGCTTGTTCAGAACATTTAATTGTGAAATTTTTATTTGTAATTTGTTTCCAAGTAAGATTAGCGGAACAGTTATGGACTTAGTCTTCAAGACAGATTTCTGCATTTAAGAACAAAGACTGTGGGAGCAATGAATAATTTGGAGTTAATACTTTTGTCCCAAACAATGTTAGTAAGGGAGATTAACTTTTAATTGAAATAAAAGCAACTTGTGCATGGCAAACAATGTGCAAGTCAGAAAGTATTCTATCATTTGAGGTTCTCATACATTTTAAGCCTGAGCAGGCCATTTTACAACATTTTTTCTTTATTGTTGCTAAGTTGCTGAAACATCTTTTCCATTTTTATAGTGGACTAGGGCATCTTCAGATGATATACTGCATTATTAGCTGCATTTCTGCAACCAACCAGGAATTGACAGCTCCATAATCTCACTAGGTTTTCAGTTCTTCCTATGAGGTTTTTACCACCTGTATTTAAAACGAACTGACTGCAATTCTGTAGCCTTAACAGCTTCCCTAAGCACATTATTGTATTACTATTTTCTCCATTCTCTTGCTTCATTCAGATAGCTGTTAGAGACAGCTGTGTATTATGTCACTTAAGTTTTAAGTCCTTTAGCACCAGCGTCATCAATGAATTTCTGTAGCACCTGACAACCTTAAAGTCTGGACATTACCACAGTTTTAATGCTGGCTGGAAGATTACAATTTGAAATTTCAAGAAAACCTACAAAAAATGAGAAGGCAAGTTCCACTGTCCCTCAGTGCAAGAATACTTCAGAGTAGGCAAGAGCACTGTACTTGTTTGCCTCAGAATTGTTGAATGTACATAAGCACACGAAAAACAGTCAGAAGCAAATGGTGCTTCTTCAAACTGCACTGTTTAATCTCCTAATAATTTCTGTTATGAAGGCCATTATGGAATACAAAATATTTATTCTTCCTAACATAGAAGATGAAGAATAAATCCTTTAAATTGTAAACAAAATCGCTTCAGTCAAGAAGTAATATAAGCCAAAGTCCCATTCTGTAACTTTCCACTTTGTAGGACAAATGAGAGAGAACAGCAACAATAAAAAATGGGGGAAGCTAACTATTTACATAAGCTTTAAAAATAGGGAGTTCAAACGTCTTTTGTCTGTTAAGTTACCTAGATAATTTTTGCCAGCATAAATAGTTATTAGCAAAAAAGCAAAAGCATTTTATGGACTCCAAAGGTTTAACACTAAAAATGTTTTGAAATGAGACTTTTTCGGTAGATAATTTTTACTGTAAGTACATAAAAACTGTTCCAGAGCAGTATGGATCAGCACATTTCACAAGTAATGTTAACTGCAAAAGTTTCATAAACATTATTTGTTTTCCTAGAAAACCTGAGCTCAGTTTTAAATTGACCTTATATCATAAGTAAAACCTGGAGATAAGAAAATGCTATTACACTAGGATGTTAATCCAATGAACTTATCAAGAAGATGGATCTCAAGTATATATGGCAGAACAGATCTTGCCCTCCAAACAAGCTGAGATTGTTTCTGGAAAAAATTCTGACTCTTGGAGTCATAATCTTAAACACAAAATAGAGACAAACAAGAAAGCTATGGATCAGAAATGCTGCCAACATACAAAAAAAGAGAATGTTTTTCTTATGTCTTATTTTTCATGTTTTTAAATTCTCTCGCACCTCCTGTTACAGAGATGCCTGTACATTCTCAGAGTAACAATTCAATAGCAGTTTCTCCCCATTGGAAGCAATGCTCCTTGCAATGCTGACAAGGTCAGTGATGTCCACATGGAATTATTTGCTGAGTTAAGTGCTGGTCACACAATTTGCAGCTGCTTGGATGGGCAGTTTTAATTTACAGAACATTTTTCACAGTTGCCAACTTAGGGAAATCACCTGAAAAATTCCAATCCCGATTCCACTGTATCTTCTCCATATCTGAGACTATTATCCAGCTTTAACACCATATATCAATATGGTTATGCTTATATCCCATGAACTAAAATATGTAAAGTGGGCACTACTTTCTAATTACAGCCACATTTCATTCTGGTCATGTAATATGAGATGAAGAAACATGAGGTATCAGAGCTCTTAAAGCAGTTCAGGGAAATGATTGAAGGAATCATTAGTTCTGCTGCTCAGAAAGATCTCCTTAATCATCAGGATACAGAATATGTTATGGCTCTTCAAAAATACTTACAGCAGTCATTACAACACTGTTCTCTGCCAGTTATCCTGCCCTTTTCACAGAAGTTTTACATCAACAGCTTTAAAATTTGAAAAGGGGAAAAAGAAGGTTAAAGGATATCACAAAACTCATTGGTTCTCTTAAGCAAATAAAACATTGCATGCACAAATACATTCCTGTACAGTGCCCAGAAACGCATCAAGGAAGAGCTCTCTAATAAAGTGATCATATTATTCATTAACATTTAAAAACTATTCCAGCATACCAATCTGTGGTATGTTCTCAGCCTGCTTTGCAGCAGTTCAGAAAAAGGTCCAAGGTTCATAGAGGAGGGCTTGTAAGCAGCTCACAAACAATGTGCTTGAAATTCCTTTCTTTTGTAGCAGGAGTGCAAAACTACAGTTGAATAATTAAGCTATTGAACTAGGATTTATACCGAAAAGACTAATTTGTAAGCTGTGCCCAAAGTGTCTGGGTTTGAAGTGATTTGCATATTTCTTCCTCTGGCATTCTAGGAATGCTATGGGAAACTTGCTACCCCAGGTCTCAGCAATAGGTTTCTCATGCATACCTTTCCAAACTTGTCTTTGAAAACATGAAAGCAAAAGAGTGTGACAAGTAGCTTTAGATTCACGTTGCTTATGAATACAGGTATTCATGGAACAGGAAGTTAACCTGAAATGTCTTACAGTGTACAATGAGATGCTATTTATCTAGGTTACATTAAAAATTAATCCTAATGATTTATGCAGAAGTGTAGGGGCTCTGATAAACATAAGTAATGAAACCCAGCCACAGAGATGCTTATTTGCCAAGATAAAAGGCAAGCTTTGTATCTGTGAAGCAGTAGTGATGACAGTGAACAGAATGCAGGGCAGACAAGGTCATTTCCCCTGCACGCATACACTTAGTACTCAAGTACTTGCCCTGCTCCTTTAACCAGAAAAAATGTGACACTTTGCCATTCCCCATATATTCCTTTATTGCATAAAAAAATTCATTAACTTAACCATTGGAAGTCATTAAGCTATCAGCTTACATCACTCATCCATATGAAATTACTTTTAAATACTAGTTTAAGGAATGCACATAAATTAAGGCAGAAGCATTCACTTGCATAAAGTCAAATGATACTCAGTGAGGAAACTAATGCAAATGCAGTGGCTATTTAGATTCCATACCAAAAAAAAGAGCAAACATTAGAGAAGACTGGGTTGGATATAACAGTCACCAGCTTTTTAGAACAGAATGTGCATCCAGATGCAACTTATTCCAGAGTCTGACAATATATAAAAGGGTATTTTTTTTTAGCTTTTGACAGAATTTATTTCTTGTTCCACAGTTGCATGAGCAATTATGTCTGTATCCCCTATACAGACCAAAGAAGAATCCTTTGAAAGAAGAGTGGAAGACATGTTCCTTCACTAAGGGGCAACCAAGCATGCCCAGGGGAAGCAAAGTTCAGGACACTGCAGGGTGTACAGCTGCAGTAAAGTGTCCACAGGCATTCCATGCTGCCTCATCACACTGGCCTACCAAGCACCGGGAGCAGCAAACCCCTCCAGTACCTGCTGGAAAGGTGGAAAAAAAGTGGAAAATACATGCAGTCATCTTCAGCAAGCTCCTGATACTTGCTAAAGAGAGACCTTCACCTTCACCACTACCTGCAGTCAACACTTCATGCTGTAACAAACTTCTACAGCCCTAGGCTGTCAAGAGGGATGAAAAAACAACTACTTAAATTCAAAACACAGCACCTTTAAATAAGTCCTCTTTGGAAAATAATCACAGTAAGTCCTATGCTGTAAATGATCTTATAACTAAACTAGTCCATTAGCTTCTTAGAAATGTAAAAGTTTTACCTCTGCATCTTAAATATTGCTTGAACATTTCAGCTTTCTTTGTACCATCAGTGTTTTTTACTTCATAATTGTCTTGAACAGATGCTTTTAAAGAGGCTATGACCACATCTGTCTGCGGATGAGAGCCACATAGCAGAATCAACTTCAAAGCCATCTGTACAGTTCTTCAGTGTTTTGGACTGCAGTAAATGGCACTGCACTAACTTTTTATTGGTCAACACAGTAATATATTGTAATAAACATAGTTAATAGTAACTATTTATATTATTAATAATTACTTAATCAAGTTTGCCACATTTTTCAATAGGTAATGCACTGAGAGGACTATTCTTTTCACGGGCCCCAAATTCGTCGTATGTTTTAATAACCATACAGAGAAGGTCTTCTCCATCTACTCAAAATTTCTGTGTAAATTCATTGCAAACACATATTTGGATGAAATTTGACCTGTTTAACTAGCTAGCTTTTTAACTCTTAACTCATTTTGATATTACAGATGCTCTCACAGTGACATATAACAAATAATGCTTTCACTTACAACTATAAAGAAACATTTCATTTTTTGACAATAGATAAATGAAATATTACCCTGGCAAAATCATTAATAAAAGAGAAGAAAATAAATTCTTCAGATGCATGTACACAAGAATTTTTGGCAGGACTAAGTACAATTATGGAAAGAGATGTTGAGAAAAGAGCAGCACAGCAATTCATAATTCCTTGCAGAGGCAATAGCCTAACCTCATGACCAACAGCTGCATTAAGAACAAGCAGCTAAGGAAAGAAGTCCAAATACAACATTCCACCAGCAGCTTAGGAAGAAAACATGATTATACAAAAGTTTGAGAAACATTTTAACCAATATATAAAATTATGTAACTTCATGACACACAAAGCTATCCTCTGCAGTCAACCATAACAGGAAGGAGTTCTTAGGGTGTATTCAACAAGTACCCTTCTAGTTGTCCAAAGCTTTGTCTGTTTAGAAGCAGACACCCTGTAGATGTCCTTTTTTGGATATCTAAATTTTTTTTCTGTTGCAAAAGGACTTTTGTTTTCTTGGGCATTTTAAGGCTTGTGTTTAGATTAACATAACCTTTGCATAAACCGAAAGTCCGTCATACGGGTTCAAAAGAAGTAGTCAAAGATCATTTCCCTAATCCCATTGCTTGAACTGATTTCATCAGGGTCAGGACAAGAATCCAAGAGTACATACTAACAATACCATCTTCTTACAGCACTGTACAAGAAAGGCTTCAGAAAATAACATCTGCACAAGACCTTTGGTACAAAAACTACCAGCTCTCCTACGAACATATTTTGTAGGCGTTGATAGGTAAATGCATAACAAAAAGTCCTGAGGGAATTTGCTGATGTAGTTGCCAAGCCACTCTCAATAATATTTGAAAAGTCATGGCAATCAAGTGAAGTCCCTGGTATCTAGAAAAAAGGGCAACATCACTCCCATTTTTAAGAAGAGTAAAAAGGATGAGCCTGGCAACAACTGATCTGTCAGTCTCATCTCTGTGCCAGGGAAGATCATGGAGCAGATCCTCCTGGAAACTATTCTAAGGCACATAGAAGACAAGAAGGTGGTATGGGATGTCATGGTTTTATGATTTTCGGTTATTGGTACTCCACATCATAACATCATGTAATGAATGTACCTGGTTCTCAGAAGAGAAGGACTACTACGTTCCCCACGGTACTTTGCTCCTTTGTTACCATTTTCCAGCCGGAGGGAAAAGATAAAAGCTCACAGTATAAAAACTCGCAGATCACGAGACCTCGTCCCTTTTCTGCCTTCTCTCGTCCTGGCAGCACCTTGCTCTTCAGCCATCTTATCGTCAGTAGTAGAGTAAGGCCTACCTTGATTTTGGGATATTCTCTCTCTCTGCATTGGATTTATCAGCTTAAATTGTAATTATATTGTATTATAGTGTATTGTTTTGCATTCCGATATTTTATTTAGTAAATTAGTTTGTTTCTCCTCAGATTGTTGCTGCTGTTCTTTGCTCTCAGGGCCATCTCCCTGCACTTTTCCCCTTTCCCCTTTTCCCGGGGCGTGGGCCCTTGGGTGCCCCGTCCCCTTTGTTGCAGAATCGGGCCTAACGCCCATAAACCGCTGACAGGGAGAACCAGCATAGCTTCACCAAGGACAAATCCTGCCTGACCATGCTAGTGGCCTTTTATGATGGTGTCACTGCATCAATGGACAAGGGAAGAGCCACTGATGTCATCTATCTGGTCTTCAGTAAGGCTTTTGACACAGAACTCACAACATTCTTCTCTCCAAATTGGAAAGATATGAATTTGATGGGTAGACTGTTCAATAGACAAAGAACTGGCTGCAGGATAGAGTCCAGAGAGTGCTGGTCAATGGCTCAATGTCTGGATGGAGATCAGTGACAAGCAGTGCCCCTCAGGGGTCAGTGCTGAGACTGATACTCTTTCATATCTTCATCAGTGACACTGACAGTGGGGTCAAGCGCACCCTCAGCAAGTTTGCTGATAACACTAAGCTGCGGGGTGCAGTCAACACACCAGATGGATGGGATGTCATCCAAAGGGACCTAAACAGGCTTGAGCAGTAGGACCAGGTGAACATCGTGAGGTACAACAAACCTAAACGCAAGATCTTTCACGCAAGTTGAGGCAATCCCCACTACCAATACAAGCTGGGGGATGAAAATATTAAGCCCAGCCCTACTGAAAAATACCTGAGGGTGCTGGAGGATGGCAAGCCGGACATGAGCCAGCAATGTGCCCTCACAGTCCAGAAAACTAACTGTATCCTGGGCTGCATCAAAAGAAGCATGGGCAGCAGGTCAAGGGAGGTGATCTTGCCCTTCTACTCTGTGCTGGTGAGCCCTCACCTGGAGTACTGCATCCAGATGTGGAGTCCTCAGTACAGGAGAGACATGAACCTGCTGGAGCACATCCAGAGGAGAGCCACAAAAAGGATCCAAGGGATAGAACACCTCTCCCACAAAGACAGGCTGAAAGAGATTGGGATGTTCAGTTTGGAGAAGACTCCAACATGATCTGATAGCAGCCTTTCAGTATCTAAAGGGGAGCTACAGGAAAGAAGAGGATAGATTCTTTAGCAGGATCTGTTGGGATAGAACAAGGGGAAATGGTTTCAAGCCTAGAGAGGGTGGATGTAGGTTAGATATAAGGAAGAAATCTTTTACAGTGTGGGTGGTGAGGCACTAGAACAGGTTGCCCAGAGGTGTGGTTAATGCCCCATCCCTGGAGACTTTCAAGGCAAGGCTTGCTCAAGCTCTGGGCAACCTGATCTAGCTGTGGATGTCTCTGTTCATTTCCAGGGAGCTGGACTAAATGATAATTAAAGGTCCCTTTCAACTTTAAGGATTCTATGATTGAGTGGCTGCTTATAAGTGTGCAGAAACACATATTACGTGTTCTTACAAGCTTCAACTTGAGGCAGTACATTTTAGAATTGGAAAGACCATGAAATATTTTTCTGATTCTCATCATCTTTCCCAAATGTCCAAGCCATTTTGCCTATGAAACCTAATGCAAATTCAAAGAACAGAGGTTTTCAATAGAAGTACTTGGGGATAATCCTGAAAAACCAAAGTGAATCTCAAAGTATAAAGTGAAGTGTCAAGTCCTGCACCTTGAGAAATAACTCCATGTACCCATGCACCCAGGGTCCATTTGGATGGAAATCAGCATGGCAGGGAAAAACCTTGAGTAGAATACAACAGAAATCAGAAATGCACCTGTGCATTTCTGTGAAAAAAAAAAAAATCTATCTTGGGCTGCGTTAGAAAGAGGATTCCTAACAGGCTGTGGGTGATTCTTCCCCTGCACTCAGTCCTCTTAAGATCACACTTGGAGTGTTGTGTACAGCTCTGGGCTTCCTGTGTAGAGGACATATACAGACATACAAGAGCAAGTTCACAGAAAATTATCAAGGAATTGTTTTTCTTATGAAGCTGAGAGCATTACAATCATTTAGCCTGGATAAGAGAACACTCAGGGCAGATTTCAGTGTGCGTAAGTATCAGATGGGAGGGTGTAAAGAGACTGCACCCATCTCCTCGTGGGTATTCAATGGAAGCATAAGGCAGTGAACACAAACTGAAATACAGGAAACAGTTTAAACAAAAATACCTTCGTTCCAAGGGTGATAACACACTGGAACAAGCTGTTCAGAGGCTGGGCAATATCCATCCTTGGAGACATTCAAAACTGGACTTAACAGCTGTGGACAACCTGCTCTAAGGAAGTCTAATTTGTGCAGGGCACTTGGACTAAGTCTTATAAGTTCAGATATTATATGGTTTTACAAAGAAGAAAAAAAAGTCTTCACATCATCTATTTCAGCAAGTACAGGCCACTCTACTATTTCTTAATGGTTTTTCACTTGGTTGCTTTTCAACCTGACTAAAGAAAAGCACTGAAAGTAGAAGGAAAGCCAGTTTCAGGCTTCCCTTTCTGATAAAAAGCCTTAAATGTGATACTGGAAAACTTCTATGCATATAATATTGTTATAGCCACAAGCTGAAGAGCTTTACACAGCGCTACAAGGAAGCTGAAATGCTGTCAACAAATACACCTTTAAGTGAAGTTAATGCAAGACTGCAGCCCATCAAAAAGAAATAGTGCCAAGAAAGATATGCTTTCTCTGCATACTCAAGCTTCAGAATTTAAATGCAATTGGCCATACTCCAGTATGGATGGTTCCTCTGAAATAAACACCGAATATCTGCTCCAAAGGAGCCTGATATTCTGCTGCATTCCATTTACTCTCCGCTGTTCTAGTAGCATAGAGTTGAGATGAAAAACTCTTCCCAGTGCCTATCACCAGGGAAGAATTAGAAATATGACCTAGTATATAACATTCTCTGCCTCTCATTTCTCTAAATGAATGAAAACAGGGAATAAGTTAGATAATGCCAGTTTCACCAGTCAAAGAAGTTGAGGTGCTGAACCATCAGTTTCTGCTGCCCATTCCCCTTGTTGCAAGAGCTGAAGTCAAGATTACTTTGCCAAGAACAGCTTTGGTTCAGTGGACAGTGCAGTGTTTACCACTGCCTACATCTATTAACACTCTTTGCCTTGCACTCTCCATCATGTAGAGGTCTTCAAACTCACTGGTAAAGAAATGCAAAGCATTTAGATATTTAAGAATACAAGCTAACATCACTAAAGGAAAATAACTGCTGCTGTTTTCTTACTTTAACTGCTTTTGTACTAGGAAAAAGCATGCAGACAAGAATTTATTCCACAAATCATTTTCAGCTTTCATCTAAAACATGGGGAAATAGACACTATATATTGTAAAGCCATAAAATTCATATATATAAACTAATGTTACATAATTAGAAGACTTCTAGAGTTTTATTATTCAACTAAAAAAATTTATAGGTTGCAAATCTATCCTGAAGTAAATTCCAAGTTACACCTTTGATTTTCACATTCTTATCACATATCCTGAATGATACAAGAATGGGAAAAGTAGTATGAGTATGTAACTGAATAAACTTTTGTATATTTACAAAGCCAATAAAAATAAAAAGCTTTAGATAGCTGCTTTTTTTTAGTTGAAGTAGCTGTCTTTACTATAAGATGTTCCTCACAAATGCTTTTATAGAAGATGATAAAGTAGCTTATTAGCAGACAAACAAAATATGATGCCTTCCTTGTCAACAATTTTTAAAACTCTTGACTGAACTACCACACAGGACTAAGCAGACAACATCAGCATGACAAATTTAATTTTTTTCTTCTTCAGTACTAGAGAAAAGAATCTCAGTTTAGAAAAGATGGAATAGGAGATGCAACTGCTGATTCTCTCTGCTGGGCCCTGTAAAAAAAAAAAAAAAGAAAAAAGAAATAGGCCTTTTCTCCCTGCTCTAGAACTACAAGGCTGCTCAAAAAAAAAAAAACCACCACACATCAAACCTAGTTTCAAATGATTGGTAGTATTGAGCAGGCTGATAATACTAAGCAGAGGAGAATATAATGATTTCATTTATTTAATAACTGAAGACAGTGGCAAGGAATGATGAGAGCCAATCAACTGAAGACATAGAAATTAGGGCAGTAATAGCTTCCTATTCACTATCTTCCTGTATTGTAGAGGACCAACACAGTTTTACCAAAGTCAGTGGAGATTATGCTTGCTCACATCAGAGAAGGACCTTGCTTCAACTATTTAATGATCAACAGTAATAGAAGGATTTTCTAAAGAACCTGTTTCTTCAAAGTCAGGAAAATGCAAAAAACTGTTCAGTTCATGTATAAATCTTGTACTGTTCGGAACATAGATCTGCTTGACAGAGGTGACTTATTTGCTAGGGGACAGCATTAAACAGAAAGCAAACTGAACTTAACTTAGAAAGGAAATAACATACACAGTTGTAGTCTGAGGACTAAAAGTTTCACTGGTGTCATGCTATTTATTAAGTCTTAGAAAACTACTGAATCAGTTGCTTCCTGAGTAAGCAACTTTCTCCTTAATCTCACTTTCTGGACATTATCCAATTTACTTGATTCATCACCTCTCAACTTGTAGCCCCTGTTGATCTTCAAAAAACTAGTCCTTTGGATTCTTTTCTTTTTGTTGCCAAGGATTCTGTTAAAATGAAAAAAAAACAAACAGCCATGCTTGCTTGACTTTAAGGAATTTGCACCAATATAGAACAGTGATGACTTACAGCATGTTCAAGAAATGCACACTTCCAAGCACAGAAGAAAAACAACCAGCCCTAGTTTTAAGGTGCAAGTATTATTTATTTTCTCTATGCAGGGAAGTTTATAAAAATTTGATTTTACTTTTTTAAACTCACTGAAAAGATTCCAGTAAGCTGGACAAACCTTACAGTATGCATTATCAAATACACTATTACAAGCCGGGTGGATATGGAAAGAACATTTGGAAAATTGACAAGGTTTTGCTTAACAAACAATACTGCAGAGGTTTTCAGGAGGAGTAAAATTTTCAAGCTAATCCTCACAGTAACTGGAGACGGTGTCACAAACATTATGTTTGTGTATGTCATATTCTAAGACAAATCATATTCTAAAACCTTCCTCTGATTTTCGCATCACCTAGGACAGCAGCCTGTATGTTCCACAACGGAGGACAACGTCATGCACCACACTCGGTTATTCTGGGTAAGTGTTCTCCTCATATCTTCTCCTGGACATTCCCATCAGGAAGGCCTTTGACCTGAAGGTGTACCCAGAACCCTGGATACACCTTGGAATCAGATGAATATCCTCATCAGCCTTTTGTTTGTTTTGTGTATTATTTATTTCTGACTGCAACTCTATCTCAACTGTCAGACATTTCCGTCAAATACTTCTAGAAATACATCTGTAGAAAATACTCATTTAATTAAATTAATTAATTAAATTAATAATCAGTATTTTCTGCTGAAAATTCTCATAAGAATATCCTACCTGCTCAAAATTTTATATATAGGCTTCCACAGAATAAGGATGTTACAAGGTACAAGATGAAACTTGTTTTAAGATTCACTGTTTCTCCAGTCACTACTTAATGTGTCACTGAGACTAAATTTCACTTCCATTCCCATGGCTTAGAACTCCATTGCTCTAGCCTTCAGCTAGAGATGCCCAGCAACAGAAGGTGTTCACAGAATTAGGTGAAAGGCAGTCACAGCTTCCCTGGCCTTAGAGCTTCCTCATCTTTATTAGGGCAACAGTCCTTCCTGGCATCTGTCTCTCTATAATCCTGATTAAAAATAATTCTTCTAGTCTAGTCTATGTTGCAGTTCAGATACCAATACTCAAATAGACTTCTACCGGGTTAGAAACAGATTAAGAGTCTGGCTCAAGATAATACTCTAGTCTAAGCAGGAAATGTTTAATGTTAGTTATTTCACTGTCAAGTGTGAACATCCTTTCCCTGTCCATGCCCTATAAAAAAGCCGAGCACACACCTTCCACTTAATTTGCCTTTTAGGAAGGCCAAAGACATAGTTTTAGTTCTACTATGACAAACTATTAGGTAGGTACAATAGATATAATACTTGTCAGAGGCAATGCATTTACTGCACAGATCATAAAACTCTCCCTGATTTCCATTTGATTTTGGGCAGGGAGTGAAGACCAAAACTCTCTCAAAATAGCAGTTGAAAATGGCAGCTATCATCAGAATACTGACCCCATCCATGGTCCATTCCTTTCCCAGATTGAGATTCCTGGATAGTGAAGAGCCAAAAACAGGACAAGTGAATTGTTCTAGCAGTGTAGGCTATGGTTCACAGCCTGCTGTAATGTCATGTAGTCTCAGAATGCAAACATCCATGCATAGCTCAAGCTTGGTAACAGTTAACAAAATCTTTCATTTTTCACTGCATTCAACTTTTGTATTTATCCTTTACTTACAGTATCTCAGATTTTAGTACTAAAGCCCTTGAGAAGCTTTTGCTTTCCATTACTCTGAAGGCACATAAATTTTTCCTTCTAAAGTAACATCTACCAAATTAAAAACATTGTGCAAAAAAATCCAGAATAACTTTCCTATCGAAAAAATTAACATAAAAGTACCAAATTAAATTGTCATATTTCACCTGATACTTCTATCTTTATAAGATGATTACATTTCAGAATGTTTTATGACAGATCAAATCTTGCTCAATTTTCAGGGAAACAGATTGCTTGTGCACAAATATACAAATACTGTGTATCTTATCCTACAATGACTTTACACGTGTCAGATGAGTGTTCAGATGCATCCAAAAACAAGTCTTAAATGGATCTCAGTTCTAACAGAGAAGAAAAAAGTCAATGAAAACATTTATGAAGCAACACATTCCAAATATTCAATCTAGTTTTGCTCTGCACCAAAAATTGTTCTGGAAAATATTTTGAGGATAACATTTCCAATTGTGAATTAGATACAAAGTTAATAATTTCAGATATTGTCCTCAAATGAGAATCATGCCTGAAGGCATGTTTTATAGGACTTGAGTACAAAACATAGAAGCCCCACTGGGTTTTCTGAAGAAATCAAGCCAAGGTGCTAAACTGAGTCACAACAGACAAGAAGTAATGATACAAGATAACTAATTACAACAGAACTAAAATCATTTTAAAATTGTACTATTCTTAATGGTATATTTGTGAACCACCATTCAAGACTAATTGCCATCAACAGGAATGTTTTATTGAGACAGAAGATTGATCATAGCAAAAAATGATTTCATCTCTCCTGGTGCAGGGTTCAGTTTGTCTTCAAATGCATAATCACCAGCTTCTGATCCCATTAGTCTAAATGTCTTTAAACTTTATGCTGAAGACCACATTTTTAGATACACCTTGGCAAAACACAGAACTCCAATCGTCAAGAAAACATTATGCCCATTTTATAGTTTACACTATATTTCGAAGGAAATAGACAACTAAAGGAACACAGGTAAGAAGGGCCTGAAACAAAGCTTTGCTTTACTCTCCTTTTCTCCCCTTGTGTATCTTTGGCATCTCTCCTATTACTGCCCACAATAGCAAACAAGAAAAGGCAAGAAAATTTATCAGGAATTCTAAGAAAACAATCAATTTCCTTCAAAGCCTGTAACTGAATACAGTCCAGATTATATCTGTAATTATAACACATTGCTTCCTCTCTTTTATGAAACTCATACAAAAAAAAAATTAATTGCAAAGCAAAGATCTTCAATCAAGCACAAATAACAAACTCAGTCTCACCTGTTGATTCTATTGGCTCCATTATAATCCTGTGTGTATGAGGCACTGTACCAACTGAAAGGTCAAGCTAGCAAAAACATTGCCATAGTGCAGTATAATCCATAGTTGCTCTTTAGGCGGGTCACTAACTGTGGCATGAAAAGGTCAAGTTGTCACGACACATTTGAGATCAATCATCCTTTTCATTCAACTGCTGCAAGGAGATTAAAGAGGACCAAACATTGGAGACTTTTCAGTTGAAATACAAGACATCCAAATGCAGTTTTCCATGGAAGCTCTATTACTGTATATATAAAGAATCTCAAAGTCTACATTATTCAAGTCCGAAAGGATTATTTTAATCTTATTTGGTGTCCACAAACTAAAATAACTTCAGAGAAAGACAAAACAGACCACATTAGTACAAAGCAAGCATCAGCACAAGAAAAATAAGGAACTGCCTCTTTGAGAAGGAACTACACATTTAAAAAATAGCATTGATACTTAAACTGCATTCAGTTTTATCAATCTTAAAAATCTTTATAGGTACCTTCTCTAAATTGTATTTCATCACAGACTCAGTAAAAAAAGAAAAAGCTCCTACATTTTTGTGCCTATGGTATTGGGAAGAGATGTTTATTGCAAGTCACTGATCTCTACTTGTTCAGAAAGAGATAAAGCATTTGAGCATCTCCAGCACTACGCATTTACCTCTTATCTGAGTTACTCACTGAGAAAGGACTGTTGATGGCAACAACATCTCCTTTCCTAAACTTCCCTTTGCTGCCATTCATAGACTGCTGTCTTCCTAACAGGTATGGGTGGACCCTCAGCAGCCTGTTTTAAAGGCTCACAGCTTTGTATCTGACTCAATGAAACTTTTATGAAGAGTACAGCAAAGGGGACAGATTGTTTCATTCATTCCACTCCTTATCAGATGTAAAACACTGGATAAGGGATGTAATATGCTCCCATTTAATTTTTTTTTTTCTGTTGTATCACTGCATATCTTCCTCCTGGTTGCTGTATCATTAGCTATTCCTGCAGGAACTGAACTTGCCTGAGCAGATGTGAGTGTAGGTGTGCTCTCAGGCCTACTATATGAGCAAAATTACCACACTAATTTTAGCTCACAGAAGTACTAAACTCAAGTACTTGTCCTGTGTCTTAGGCGAGTAGACTAGTAATAATAAACCTTAAGGCACTTAAAGATAAATCTGATTTTGATGGGACAGAAATTTAGCTGTGCACAACACCACAGCAGTCCAGAGAGTGCACAACACCATGCAGAATCAATGTTAGCAGCTTACAGGACAGAGTTCTATATTTCAGCAATCTGAGACAATATCTGCAACTTACAGTCTAGATCTCCAAGCCCAGCTTAGCTGAAGGATGGGCTGTGAGAAGTCTTCAGAATAATTCTGTAGGACTAGAAGAACAATGAAACTTTCCATATAGTCAATGATTGTAACAACAGACAGATCACAGAGCTGTATCTGTTTCTACATCATACTGCCGTCACTGAGGTTTTCAGTATTTCTAAGAGCATAAAGATGCTATGTAACAAACAGTTCCTCCTGACCTTTTATGTTAGTAGGTTTTCTGAAAGATGAAACCCACATCTCAACTGAGGTGAATTTAGATGTTAGAGTACTGTGCTTATTTTTTCATATTTTTCCTCTTTATTTCAACTTTTGCTCAGCACCTGTTCCCTCTACAGCAAACAAACATTAATCAGTCACCTTTGCCCTGACTGAATACCCCTGGTATAATAGTATGCTTGGCACAGTGGGCAATATTTGGAATGTAAGTAATCTCATACCAATCAAGTTAAACTATAACCTAAACTAACTTCAGTACAAATTCTAAAAGGTCCATCAGCTTTAGAAAGCATGAACTGCAGGATTTCTAAGCTTGGAATTACAGCCACCATGCACCAATAGCATCTTCAAGGCAGCACAAGGACTTGCATATTCAGAAAACCAACCTGCAAAAACCTAACTGCTCAAGTTCATGCCCCTGAATCCATCTGAATGCGGAATGAAGGCAACAGCAAACAGAAATCCCTGATGAGTTAAAGAAATGGGAAACAGGTGGGTACTAAGAGGGGCTGTGGTGTGGCTGGGCAACATGGAGCTTGCACCTCTGCCAGGCATAAAGAAAAGAGACAGGAAAGAAAAGATGAAGTGGGAGAATCCTAAACAAAGGTGTTCTGAATCAGGGAGTCAGAGGAGCGTAGGAGAGTATGAGCTAAAGCCTGAGGTGAGTTGGCTGCAAACTTGTTTTGGAGTGGGGATTGAGTGGGTGGAAGGCTTCAGAGAAAGCCTCCTCAGTCTAAGAGGCAGCTGAGGAAAATGGTACTGTGAAAACCTGTAGGGGGAGAATGATAGGGCATTTTAACTGTCACTCAAGTTGTTGATCACTTTACTTCTTCCTGTAATTATGCTTAAAATGTGGGAAATACAAGTGGGTTGTTAACCACTCCTTAGCAAGAAGCTCAAGCATGGAAATTTATGCCACCTCTCCTGTAGCTTATGCCATCATAACAGGCATTTGACATTCTTCACCAAGGGTTCACCCGTTACCATCCACTTCCACTTCTTGGGATAGCCTTTCTCTAGATGAACCCCCAAACATAAGTCACTGAGTTCATGAACTCCACTACCTCAACATGTACCTGCTGCCTACAAAAACAGAAGATATCAAACAGGAGGGGACAAAAGTCACTCCAGGAATAGGCTTTCCTCACCCGAAAAGCCATGGCATTTTTGCATAAGTCTGCCCAGACAGGCTTTCCCTTGCTCATAATGTCACCACAGCAAGCTCTTGCCTGCTGTATCTCCTCTCAAAAGCCTCTCACCCTCCTAGACAAGGAGTGTCCTCCTTGTCTTGCCCTCTCAAGACACGCCTAATCCTTCCAAAACGAAGCTGTGCACTGGAAAATATACCTCAACAAGGCTTTCTCTTTTCTTACAAGGAAGATGCAAACACTGTTGGACATTAGACACTCAGCAACATTGTCACCACATGATCTGAATTTCCTCCTCTCAAAGGGATCTACTATTCCTGGGAAAAGATTTAGCTGCTGACAAAGGGTCTCTTATTGAGATTATGAGCTCCATCACCACTCCTTTTGCTTTCCCATGCCAGTTCCGACAAACATTTCTGCCACCTATGTCACTTTCAAAGCACATGGACATTACATAGAGTCATCTGCCCCTCCTGGGGCTAACTAATCCCCTACAGAGGGGCTTTTCACAAGGTAACAAGCAAGCCTGTTTAAACATGAGGCACTTAGCTCGTGAATAAGTGTCCCCTCAACACAAAGACTCCCTTTTCATGTGACTAAAGGTCTATCTGGGCATGAAGCACAAGAACACCATAACCACTGCACCCTCTTCTTTTCACCTCAACCTCAAAGATACCTGCAACTTCTTGGCATGTGTCTTTCCACTCTTTTGAGTGTTTTTCTTCCTACAACACTGCAAGCCTACCCAAATTTCTCCTAAACATGAGGAATTTAGCATGAAAACTGCATAATACCTTCTAGTCTCCCAAATTTAGGACAGAAGACATACAGTAGTGTTTGCCTCTTCCATGCTATGCTTTCCCACCATCCTCCAGTGGATACCTTTTCACCAACTCCCATCAAACACACTCACATAGCTGCCAAACCCACAACATCCTCAGAACACACGGAAGCACTGACATCTTCTCAAGGGCAAGACTTCACCCTACCCCCATAACAGGTCCGCTTGCAAGACAAACCCACTGAAGCATGAGGCACTCAAGCTCATGAATATCATCACTGTACTCTCCTGCCACCCCCACCACCCTCACAACATATGGAAGCTGCACACATGCATGTGTCAGTCCTAGAGTAGGATGCTCTCCCCACGTGTTTCTCACAAGCAAGCAAGATTGCCTGAATACCTCTGTTCATGAAACCATGCTACTTCAGCACTTTTTTTTTTTTTAACCTTGCCACCCTAAAAAGCATCTGCTTCTTCCAGGCAAGCCTCCTCCATCCCCTGCTAAAGATCTCTTCCCCAGAGACAGCAAGCTCACTCAAATGCCTCTCATACACAGGGCACTTTGCACATTTCTGCCAGCTCCGCTGCCTTCACAGACCACAAACTCATACAAGCATCTGCTCCTCCTCAGGGTGGCTAATCCTTTCTGACAGGGAACATTTTTCCAAGACAAGTCAATACAAACACTAATCAGCTCATGAGCATCACTGTAGCCACAGACATTCCCACTGCCTTCACAAATGAAGGTAACATCTAAGCTAGTCCCCTGAGCCCTCCACCCCCTGTGGGAATCCATTCTCCACAATGAGGGACTTTTGCTGACATGAATCCAATGAACTTGAGGCATTCAGCTGGCAAACACAACTGCATGTTCCTGCTGACCCCATTACAGAAAAAGGAATTCACTCAACTATCTGCCACTCCTGAGTAAGGCCTTCCCCTCCCTGCAAGTAGTTCCTATCTTGGGAGGCTAAGCCCCTCCAAACACCTCTCAAACTTGAGAAACTTCACTTGGAAACAGCATCTCACCTTCTGCTCCACATCTACCCCCAACTGAAGGTGTGCACCTCAGTGCATTTCTCCTGTGCAAAGCTTCCTCACCATCTTCTGTGAAGTATCTTCACAAACCCACAGGTCTGCTCAAATGTGAGACACTCTGAGCACTATTGCAGATATATTCGTGCTGACCCCACAGCACTTTTCATCTGCTCATAAGCATGTACTGCTCTTGGGCAACACTGCACTCCCTTCAGCTGTCCATTCACACAGAAGCCTGCCCAGAAATCTAGTCCTTTCCCTTATGAGAAAAAGATGCACATACAAGCATGTGACAGATTGTAAGAAGGCTCTTCGCACAACACAGATTACTTTTCAGTAGCTTCCCTCAGAGAGGTGGTATTTAAGCTCATCTCACTGCCACCACTCACTACTGCTGATGTTGACTTCACAGTATACAGAAGTAGCACAAAAGGCACCATCCCTCCATATTTAAAAAAAACCAAAAACTATAAGCCCTTTTGGACAACAGGGATTTAAATTCTCCTGTCATGACCACAGCAAACAAATTGAAATCTGGTAGCTGTTCCTCTTCCACAAGACCCTGCTTATAAGTTCCTTCTCAATATAAGCACACACTCCAGACTTAAAACACTTATGATAACAATTGCATGATCCTGCAGCCTCCACAGCACATGGAAGCTGTGCACAAGTGTGTGCTACTGTTTCTGGAGAGTCCCCTCACCATCTTCTCTATAATCCCACTACTTCACAAGCTGCATTACAGCTGCACACTCCTAACTCTTTTATCACTCACACATCCAACATTCCTGTATAAGACTTCATTCCCTTTTCACATTACTGTAACAACACAGTTTATTTCACCTGTAAACACTTTCATTCGCACACATCAAGCCCCACAGCAAACTCAGATCGCACACAGGTCTCCACCCCAGGTGAGGCTCTCTACCCTTGGGGTTCCATTCTCCCATAACATACCCATACTGATACTTCTCAACAAGAAAACCATTGCTCATTAACACAAGCCCTACCACACACGCACTGCTTCTACCAGCATCACTCTTAAAGCTGTGGATCTCTCACCCTTCACTGAACGTTTTTCCTACTGCATACTCCTGCTGCCCCACTACAATTACTACACACAGCTCACGTACATCTGCCCCTCCATAACAAAACCATCCCTCCCTCTCAAGGATTTTTCTGTGAGCCAAACCACAGGCTTCTCAAGCAAATCTGCATCCTCCTATCAGGACTGTAAGCCCCTTCAGATGCAACTCTGCTGCCCAAGAAAACAGACCTCAATCTCCAAGACAGCACCTAGACATAGCTCTACTGCAGAGCAAATTCATTTTGTATCACTAGGCCTTTCCACTCCACTTTCTCAGCAAGCAGAAGCAGATACAACAACATCCTTAAAATCACCCCCCTCACACCTGTGAAAACCTCCTCAGGTTTTGTCCCTTTCCAGAAGGTCCTGAGCCTAGACAGCTGCAACACATGAGGCATTCAGGTTACAAACAGGTGTTCCATGTTATCCCTTCATCAGGGATCCTTATGCAGGCAGAATCCCCTCCTACATACACGCACCACTACCACACTGTAACTTCCAGCAAAAACTTCTGTAAGGTACACAACGGAGAGAGCAGACTGACCAACTAATCCAAAAATCCCCAAAGGATATATGTCTGTGGAAAGCTTAACTCTTACCCTACACTTTTTAGGGGAGAGTCAAGTCTCCCAGCAGCTTAGGAACAATATACAAGCCTATCGTACCTGACAATCACCATCAAGGAAAGGAAAGTAGCTCCCCACCATCTTCCATTTTATAGATAATCTCACTCCTTGCCAGTAGTTCTCTTCCTGAAAGATAAGGTAAGCACCATAAATAGCAACCAGTAAACAGGTGCTGACTGTTGCTGCTTCATGCGGCCTTGGGATGTTATAGCCTGCCACAATCACAGCAGAGGGCAGCCATCTTGCAATGGATTTCTGCTATCTGTGCCCCTGGGAGCATATGTTTGTAAGTAGTAGAGTCTTAACTGTGGAGATTATTTTATATTTAGTGCAGCATGGTAGTTGAAGGTACAGAAAATTGTGGAGTCTTAATTTAAGAATAGCTTTCCCCTCTTTTTTATTTTTATTTTTATTTTGCGTACCTCGAAAGTGAGGAGAACTGTTTTTGCTAGTGTGTTCATGGATACTGAAGAGATAATGCTTATAGCTTCCTTAATTTTACATTATTGTGTTTTCATCCAAATTAAAACAATTACAATTAAAAAAAGTAAACTTAGTGAACATTTATTTTCTATACCTTCCAAATGATTTGTCTCTGGCTTTAAAGGTCACATTGCTGCAGACATTGAGGAGCCATTTGAACACATATGCATTTGTATATATGAAAATCTTTCTCTTGTTGTTTTTCTAATGTGTTTACGGTTCAAAAAAAAAAAATGGTAGCAAGAGATTGCAAGATGAGAAGAGCTGAGAATAAAAAACAGTTTCATCACAAGGTCCTAATTTTTAATTCTTAATGTGTCACACTTTTCCCTTAAATTTTAATACAGGTCTGAGAATTTCAGAGAGATTTCATGGGTGGGATGACCATGCTGTTGTTATACTATATCATAACTTTACAGAAGCAATTGGGACAGAGAGTAAATGCTTATTTTGGAGGATATTATATATTATCTCATAGAAAAGTTCAAACGCTGTTTTATTTTATAGCTTCTTTCATTTTGTCAACTTTTCAATTGTCTATTTAGCAGTCATATTTCAAGGTTAAAGGTGTATGTTAAAAAGCATTTATTTCCTAATCTCTTACCTGTTGTACAGGATTGAATCCCATAGTGATGGGTGAGGGCTGAGATTATGAGAAAAACATGGAGAAAGTTAGTCTTATAATTACAGCTATTGTTTGTGATGAAGGGCCAAACCAATCCCACAAGCTTAGTGTAGCCATTAATTTCCATAAAATGAGATAAGTTTTCTATCTTTAAGGAAAGGTGAAACAGCCCCTAGAGAAATTTCTCAATGGGAAGTTAGTGGGTGTTATTACAGTGCTAAAATAGAGAACTTGTTCTGGACTAACATAAGGCAGATCATTTAACTTGGCAATATGTCTTCCTTGTAGAAACTAGTTCATTTCTTCACTGTAATATCCACCAATCAGTGTGCAAGTTCCAGGGCACTGAAAGCTATGAGAGCTTATTTTGAGTACATAAAAACTCAGGGCCTTGTAATAGACTGGCAGGTATGATTAAAAATGTACATTTTGTTGTTGCCAAAAGGCTAATTCTGTGATGTGCATGGATCAAACCCATCTCTGCTTTGTTTCTGAGGTAACCTTTTCCTGATTTTTCTTGCTATGCTTGCCTGATTTTTTTTTTAAAGGCTGTATCCCTTTTTTTTTTTTATTACTGCACCTTCCTAATTATGCTGCTGATGACCTTGGATAGAGTCCTATTTTTCCCTAGAAGGAGAAAGGCCTTAAGAAATGTAAAGTTAGAAGTACGTTATGTTGAATTTTTGCCTTAACTAATCTGGTAATCTATGAACTACTTAATTATCAAACATTCTGTTGAGATTAATCACTGAGAAGTTTCTACCTGAGTCTTCATTTTGATGTCGAATTAGTGATAGAAGCTTTGAGTTCCTTATGAAATATAGTTGAGATTTCATTTTTGAATGCAAGCACAGTTTGTATGCATACTACTAAAGACAAGAAATGCTTCAGTGACTTTTCTAGTCTTTTTTCAAACATTTTATTGCTTTCATTACACTGGGTTGTAGTCACTAAAATGCAACTAACTAGATCCTTACCAAAAAAACGGTTATCTAAATATTGAACAGAAAATATTGCACAGAGCAAGATGATTAGGCTTCACACTATTAAGTGCTTGGTATTGAGAAAAACACTGTACTTTGTGGAAAAAATGCAGAAGTAATAGTAAAAGTTGTAATAAGATCTGTGGTTGGCTTGGCAGTGGATGAAGAATCTGCAGACAGCTTTTAGATTTGCTGCTTTATGCACTAGCTGTTTGTTTTGTGGCAGACATTTTTAAAAACTTGCTTAGTAATTGCTAGTAAGGTGCTCTTACTGCCCAAAGCTACTGAGTGGTTGAGTGAATGCTTTATATACTTCTGCTTATAACAAAAGTGAGGTGAAACAAGTGAAGTACTAACTACTTTACTCTGGCAAGTTAGTGAACATCTGAGCTATGCTTGGCTCATAAATCAAGACAGAAGTTGGCCACCCAGATGGATTTCAGCATAATTCCTCTGCCTAATGCTGCTGGGCAGGGCACATGAGTTAGAGCCCAGTCCATTTACTATGAAGTTGCTAAACCCTAGCGGAGTAGAGAATGAGCTAGGGGTATTTGCACAGACTTACTGACACAGGGCTGGAGAGGAGTTTGCTTTTCATGGAGACTGTATTCACCTTGGTAGAGGTACAGTCCTATTGTTGAATTTCTGGAGAAAGTCTTACGTCTTCAATGTTTTCCTTTTCTGATGAAACAAGTGACTCTTTCAGTGCAGATTTTGATGTGTAATGTATGCACAAAAAAACCAAGCCAATCAAATACCGAGTGGATGCCAAGCTAAACTACAATTAAAACTGCATGTGCTCCATGAAATGTAAAAGTGACCTTTCAAAAACCAACTGATGGCTGAAAAAGCATTTGTAGCAGCACTTAAAATACATATTTTTAGATATTTCTGAGAACATGTGGCTTCACTAAAAATTCTCTGACTCTCCACTGGAACTACTGATTCCATTGTACATCTGTGACAAAATTAGTTGCCCGATTTGCACTTTTTGGTGGTACAGACTTGGAATTAAGATTTTCTTGGTATAATCTACGGTGAGGTTTGGAGACAGAGGATTAAAACTGCAATATATAATCCCAAGTTATTTGTCATGCAATAAGAAGTTATTGCTAAGCCTTTGGATCTGCTGAAGAAAATGCTTGGAAGTAAAGATGGAGACAACAAATTTTGCAGTCCAGGTAGCCTCTAATGAATCCCTTTGACAATATAATTCAGTGTTACAGAAAATTCTATTTACACTGACTTCCTTAATCTCTTGCAATTCAATGATATTGCAGGATCTTCCCATTTACCATGTTGAAAGGGAAAGAAGAATTGAAACAATGTTACTCCTGTTAAGTTAGGAAATGCACTTCTTTGGGAAAGAAATGCCAAGCATCTTTTGTAGTATAAAAGAGAATTTTGACACAACTGGCTGCCGGCTTCACTTGACTTGCTACCAAACTGGAATAAAGCATTGCAAGTAGTATATACGCTGTTCTGTACCTACTGACTGTGCAGTTAATGTCCAGGGGTTAACCAGGAATACAGCTGGAGTAAACTCAAAGCTTCTTAGAGGGTAAAACTGATGTAGCAGAAGCAAAGCTGGGAGGAGGATAAGTGTCAGGTCTGGTGTTTCTTTCAGGTGGATTGAGAGGTGAAGATGCTTCTAGGGCATGGTGCAGGTTTTTCTGAGTGCAACTCTCTCAGAAATCTGTCTTATCCTTTCAGAGATGACAGTAGCTTGTAAGTCCTTCCAAGGCTCTGTCATAATGGAAGTACGCGGTGAAGATATCGGTGCTTTTTCTGCCCTATACAATTACTTGCTTTGTGCCGTACAGTCCTCGTTTGTGACTAATAGTAAGTGGTGGAATACTGTGAACAACTGGGAGTTTGCACAGTAGCATTATTCAAACTAGTGTTTTTTTGCCAATAGAAACTCAAATGTATTTAATGCTATCGTATTTCCCTAGCAACGTTCCAGATTGGCTGGTAGACTCTGAAAGCCCTCTTTATTGTACTTTCTGCAAAAAAGCCTGACATAAGATTAAATAAACGGTTGTTGTGATTGTAAGCCTTTTAAAATGGAGTTTAAAAACTTTATCAACTTTGCTTTCTACAGCATACCCTTCTACAGATCCCCATATTGTACTTGAGTGTGCTAATAAGAATCTCTAAGACTGGAAAGACTGATAATCCCCTGAACGTATGAATGCTTCCATGGCTTTTTTTATTCTCAAACTTGTACTTTCTCTTTGTTCATTGAATTAGCTACTGTTTTGGTGTTTTGTTTGTTTGTTTTTCCTGAAGTTTTTCATTTTGACATGAGCATACTCATATAGACCCCCTGCTCAGAGCTCTGCATTCCAGCACTGTTGGAATCTGGATGCTCCATGGTTGATTTACCTTGAGGCTGAGTCCTATGAAAAAATTTTATAAACACTAATTTTAATAATAGAGTGCTATTCCCAATAGCTATTTAATTTTTTTAATGATAGGCACTGTGAGAATTATTTTAGAAGCACTTGCCATATAAGAACTACACAACACGGTCTTTAGTAGCCTAAAGCTTGGAAGAACAAACTTTCTAGTGGGATTGAGTTTGCAACAGAAGGATACAGCATAGAAAGGAGGCAACTAAATTTCTGCTATTAAATGGGGTGCAAGTAAATTAGTTGATGCTTTCTTGAAGCCCAGTTGCTGCTTTCCCACTACGTTCTGATAGTTCTCCAGAACAAACAGGGCTAGTTTCTGATATGGGACTGAAGCTCCAGGTGGAAGTAGCCAGTTACTGCTGCTAGCTTTTCACCTGTAACACATCAGATGGTATTTCTCAAGTCTCCCTCAAATAGTATACAGTGTTTTTAAAGGAAAAAAGCAGAGCCCTCACAGGGCAGACAGAGTGGAATGGGGAAATGACCTTATTACTGTTAAACTGTTGTAACATTTACTTGATCATTGCTTGTTTCAACTTAGCAACTTGTATCAATTTTACTTTATTTGGAAGCAATTTGTTTTTAAGAACCAAAGCTGTTAGAAACATGTATCACTTGACAGTCTCAGTTTCAACCCTAAAAAGGAGTTTCTAGTTGTATGGTTATCATGAGAACATAAACCAAAGTGCAGGGTAAAGATGGTGCACAACATTTCAGATTTATTGCCTCCCAACTGATGACTTGTTTGAACAAGGAAAACAGCTGACAGTTTCCGTTAACGTTGAGATTTTTTATTTTATAATGCAAGGTAACTTAAGTGCCTAGTTTTCCTTATTTCTGCTATGCATTTCTTATGACTTAAGACAAAATTGCTCTGTGCTTCCAGAATGTCTAAGGTTTATAGGCCTCTCCATGTCATGGTGTTCTCAAAGCTATTGCTCTAACATAAAATAAAGTACAGAAACAGTGGTAGCACCATGCACATACAGAGATTAAATAGTTTTTTTGGGGACTCATTTAATTCCTTTTGTAGAAAGCAGGTTTAAGATATTGTTATTGTTTAAAGGAACTTTATGCGGAAGACTGGCAGAGCTTGTCAGAACTCTGTTATATAAGTATGCTAATAACTTAAATTATTATTTATCTTGCCTAGAATATGCCTGTGGCCAAAGCTTCTAGCAGCTGTGAAACTGCTTGAGAAAAACATGGACATACTAAATCTTTCTATGCTAAAACTTACAGTTTAGCTTTCATAGATAAAGATCTTGTTTTGATAAAGATAGATAAATTTTGTTTTTATAGATAAAGATTTTGTTTTGGTGTTTAAAATATCTTTTGATCTATCTAATGTAACCGAGTGTTTTCTTTCCACTCTGTCAACTCTGGTGCTACTTGAGGCATACATTCTGATTTCAGAATAGCCTTGCTTTGGCATAGTGCTTTATTGCTGGGGAAAGATTCCACTTCATATCCTGCGATGCAACTTTCTCTACTGAATAGAAAAGAAAGTATATAAATCTAACAGATTTAGTTTGCTAATTCTAATCCCCATTCCTTCTGAGTGCTGATTTAATTTAGTCTGATTAGTGAATTGTGCTGCTGTTAAATTTCATTTTGGTTACTTTTAACCCTGCTGGAGGTTAGAACGTGCCTAGCTGTTGTCAATGCCCTGCAGTTAGGGCAATGTAGCCAAAGTTTTAAATTAGTGATGGTTGACACAATACAACTTTGTTATATATAAATTCACAAGGAAAACTTCAAATCTGTAGATTTATTTAAATAGCTGAATGTAACTTGTAGTTGAGCGGAAATGCTTTGTTTAATCTTAAAAAGGCAAGTGAGAAAACAAACTGATCCCTGGTGACTTTCAGTACATCAAAGGTAGTAAAGACGCCAATATTTGTAAACTGTACATTGAAAATTAGTGTTGAGTCATTTACTTTTTATAAATGGAGATGCTGGGGAATTTCAAAGATCCTCTGCCTTGCTTTCAAAACTAATGTGTGTAAGCTGAACTCCTTAGATATTGAGTGCTAGCAGTGGCTTAATTTGTCCTTGTACCTTTTCCCATGATGTTGGGAATCCTTGAAAGTCATTTCCAAGCTGGGTGCAAAAAAAGATTTGAGTATAGGCATCTAAATTCAGAAAAGTGTCTCTGGGAGCCAGAGCTCAGCTGTTACTTGATCTTCAGTTCACCTTGGGAACAAGGATTTGTTAGTCTGGGGATTATAGAGGGAGGAAGGGTTAAAAAAGGTTATCATGTTGTTTTTGCATGTACTGAGAAAGAATTGCAGCTTTGGCAAGGCTAAGCACATTAGTACCAGTTCAGACCAAAATGCAAACAAAACCCACATTTTCTCTGCCTGAAAACTAGTTCTGCCACCTCTGCTTTGAAAGCATATTTAACACCACCCACAGGTTGAGTTTTTAAATATTTTGTTGCCTTTGGTATGGAAGTATACATAAGAATGCTTTTGCAAGATTGCTATGGGCTAACAGTTTAACTAGTGCATTTAGTTGGTTGTCTTTCTCTAATTTGTGATGGATCTTAACTGTGTTTCCCACTTCATTTGTGATTCCATACTCTAGTAGGCTATAAGCTTTTCCTGGTTGCTTGCTGTGATCTCCTAACTGAGCTGGAAAATATACCACAGACAGGAACCAGGGCATCGGTACACAGGAGTCCAGGTTGTCACTCCAGCATTTGTGTATCTCAACTAATGACTATCAATGAAAAAAAACATAGCCACTGTCGCAAGAATCAGGTCTAAAAGGTATGCTAATAACTGTTGCATGTATGAAGATAAGATTATTAACTTAATTTGAGAATGCACGCTGCACAGGTGCTGAATATTGCTGTGCTGTGAGCTTTGAGGGCCTGTGGTTTGTCTTGGATTTGGTGTAGGGGAACCTCTCAGAGATCTATACTGGAATACTTAAGGCTTTAGAGGCAGATTGCTTGTTCTAAATAAATACAATATGCTGGTTTATAAACCACGATCATTGCTGAGTAATGTACTGCAATATCAGAAGGAGATGTATTATCTTTATTGTTAATAAGTCCTTATGAATGTCTGTCAATTTCAGGAAATGTACTGGTGGTTCCTCAGCCAAAAACAGACTAGTAGAGACAGAGATATGTTACATGCATACTTTTAATTACATTTTGTTGGTAATTTTATTTATTCAGTCCTGTAAAATCTAAAATAGATGCAAGAATGCTATTCTTGTTTAAGTGATGCAATTCATAATACCCTTCTAAGATGGATTAGGTAACCTTATTTAACTCTATCCTCTCGAGGTCTTTAATAACCTTAACATATCTGTCATTCCCATCTGCTTTAATTTAAGGCTGATTATGTTAACATGCCTTAAATCTGGAAACCACCTGACCATTCAATATTGTTTTAAGCAGATACAGCTTATAGTGTTTTCAGAATACAAACACAAAGCTTGCTATTGTGAAGCTAGTTGATTTTATTGGGCTTGCCCTTGTTTAGTCTACATGTGAGCTTGGAAAGCAGTTAGCCATTTTGAGAAGCTTTCCTTTGTTCAGAACCTCCCCTCCCCCAGACCAGCTCTTGCTGGCCTGCCACTGTTCCTGTAGGTGTCGATTTTCTGAATGTGTGTGCCCTGCAAAATGAGAGTCCAGCTGAAGGGAAGGCAGGAGCAGTGAGCTCAGCAGCTGGCTGGTCAGACTTGCAAGGAGCTAAAGTTCTGGTGCTTCACAATGAGTAACATTTTTGATTTATGCCTTATTGTGCATGTTGTGAATACCTGATGGGCTAGTGAAGGCTGCCATGCAGATTAGATAGGAAGGGGCAACACTGATGGATACAAGCAAAGGCTGCTTTATTACCTTGTCAGTATCTGACAGCCAGACTTGTAACGTTGATGTGCTGGAGTATTTTAACTTCCAGGGATTATTTATTTTCATTATTTTTGAATGCTTCACTCAGAATAGAAGAGATATGGGTATAGTCATAGTGTTGCTGGAGTTGGTTAAAGAACATAGTTCAAAGAAATATTTCTGTCATGCAAAATACAAGTTTTTGGAGTGATAAATTAGAGGGACTGTTAACTCTTCCACATTTACTGTCTCATCTCTTGAGAGACTAAAAGCTGGAAGAGCTGGTTAATCACGGGATTCTCTCATTCCTGTTTTTCCTAGATCCTGGCTTTGTTTATTACTGAGATGTGGCACTTCTTTTATAAAAGAAACTGCTGTTGGTGCTAAATGGCATATCTTGTTGCTGATCTATGTGAGTATATTTAAGCAATGTGAAAGTGCACAGTTGCTCTAGCAGCTGAGTTGAGGCGTGTTGTCCTGTAGTATATTATAGCCATGTAGGTGAAAGTTCTGTGGAAACTGACTGTTTCAAATGTGCATAGAAACATTGAATATGGCCACAAAGATTGTCTTAGTATAGTATTGTTGTTAAGGGTTATAATAGACAAGCAGGTATTAGCATGTTGAATTCTTTTGTTCACTTCCGGGAAAGTTTAGAAGATCTGTGGACTGTAAGTGAGCTTAGGCAAGGAGCTTGGGAGATCTCTCTCCTTGATAGTGAAAGAGATAACATACATCTGGTGATAGTGTCATAGGCTTTTTAGGAATGTGTGTTTCCAGTTCCAGCCTCTTCAGTTCATAGACTGTTCCTGTATGGTTGGAGTTTTTACAAATTACTTTCCTGAGTGATTGTCATAACAAAATTTCTTTTAAGCCTGTTCCTCAGAGTGAGAATGCATCTCCTTTATCAGACAACACTTTTTTCATTCCTACGTGAGCTTTTCTAAGCTATCGTTCTTGACTTTATATCTTCAGGTACTTGATTCTGGGATTGTAAAGGATGCAATGAAATGTGTTTTTACTTGTGTTCCTGTCCAGTGATTCTCCAGGATCTCTTTGTTAGGATAGCTTAATATATTTAGCTTTCATTCATTTCCCATGGCAGATGCTGCAAGGTAACTAGCCCTGTAAACTAGCTGTCTGCTGAAATGCCAGTTTCACACATAGATAGAAGCAGCTGATCAGATCTTAATTTTACTACACTGGGTTTTCTTTAGATGTCTGGCATAGCAAAGCTTTATCTCTCTCTAGATTTTAAACTTCTGCTTTCCATTAAAAGTAATGCCATGGTATTCTTGATATGGTATATCACAGAATTGTAGGGGCTGGAAGGAACCTCTAGAGATCCAAACCCCCTGCCAAAGCAGGCTCCCTAGACAAAGTTGCACAGGTAGGCATCCAGGTGGATCTTGAATATCTCCAGAGAAGGAGACTCCATAACCTTTCTGGGCAGCTTGTTCCAGTGCTCTGTCAATTTTACTGCGAAGAAGTTCTTAAGCACAATTGTGTGGAAATTCCTATGCTTCAGTTTGTGGCTGTTTCCCCTTGTCCTATCACCACGTGCCACTGAAAAGAGTCTGGTCTCGTCCCTTTGCCTCCCACATCTCAGATATTTATAGGCATTGATCAGATCACCTCTGAGTCTTCTTTTCTCAAGGCTGAAAAGACCCAGGTCACTCAGCCTTTCCACATAAGAGAGGTGGCTCTCCGCTGGACTCTTTCCAGGAGATCCTTGTCTTTTTTTGTGCTGTATCTATGCTGACTATGCATACATGATACAAAAAATTCTGCTGCAGAAATTCTTAATACTGAGGTGTCAACGGTTTACGGGCGTTAGGCCCGATTCTGCAACAAAGGGGACGGGGCACCCAAGGGCCCACGCCCCGGGAAAAGGGGAAAGGGGAAAAGGGTAGGGAGATGGCCCTGAGAGCAAAGAACAGCGGCAACAATCTGAGGAGAAACAAACTAATTTACTAAATACGATATCGGAATGCAAAACAACACACTATAATACAATATAATTACAATTGAAGCTGATAAATCCAATACAGAGAGAGAGAATGTCCTAAAATCAAGGTAGGCCTTACTCTACTACCGACGATAAGACAGCTGGAGAGCGAGGTGCTGCCAAGATGAGAGACGGCGGAAAAAGGGGCGAGGTCTCGTGATCTGCAAGTTTTTATACTGCGAGCTTCTATCTTTTCCCTCCGGCTGGAAAATAGTAACAAAGGAGCAAAGTACCGTGGGGACTGTAATAGTCCTTCTCTTCTGAGAACCAGGTATATCCACTACATGATGTTATGATGTGGAATACCAATAACCGAAAATCACAAAACCATGACATGAGGCACCTCTATTCAGTTCAGAGGTGGATAAATCCACTTTCTCCTTCTGTTAAAATATGGGTAACATTTTGCTTCTGCTACAAGATGGGTAAAATTCATCCTTTTCTAGGCATAAGCTGTTAGGAGAGTAACAGCTGTCTGCTTCTGAGCAGCTTCTGTCTCAGCACACTTGGGTTTTTGAAAGGCTTGTGTGCTTCATAAGATTATAAATTCCTTAGATGAGTTCCTAGACTTCACTACTGAAGCTGAATCCCTGGAGGCTAGGCAAAGAAAATGAGGTGCTAGATCCTATTCATCCAGCTTCCATGGAAATATGAGTTAAGCTGTAACACATTTCAAATGTTCTCTTACTTGGTATGATTAAATCT
The DNA here is from genome assembly GCF_002078875.1 of Numida meleagris. Lineage (NCBI taxonomy): Eukaryota > Metazoa > Chordata > Aves > Galliformes > Numididae > Numida > Numida meleagris. Next base: position 67,028,394 of record NC_034412.1, on the reverse strand, counting down.
GGATATAGAAGAAGTGGTTGACTTGGAGTATACTAGCTTTTGGTGCAAATTTTCATCCTTGAGAAATCAGATGATTCTTCAGTGTTCATCCAACTCGACACTTGGAAAATAAGACTGATTCAGGAATTTAGATTCTATCACCAAGCTGGTAAACAATACAAATCTCTATTATACATGCTCAAATCAATACCTAGTCTTATGTTTTAGATTTATCTGAATTCCTCTTCCTAATGTTTGTCCTCTTCCTAATGTTTGTCCTCTTCCTAATGTTTGTCCTCTTCCTAATGTTTGTCCTCTTGAGTTGTTAAAGTCAGTTTGCAATGTTAAGTACTTAAAATTAATAAGCTTAGAAAAGTAGCTGAAAAGACATTGACAAGTCTTTGCATAGCCAGATTAAAAATACATGCCTCAATGGAGATCTCAGCTGTTGACTTCTGATAGCTAAATTTTAGGGAAGACACACCCAGAAGGTGTTTAAAATTAAGTGAATAAAGTAGATACTTTCTCTGATAGTTCGTCATGTTTACTAGCTTTTAGCTGTTTGAGTAACCAGCTATCAGATACAATATTTCTGTTTAAATGCTTTGCTTTGAACAATACAGTTTTTGTAATCTATCCCGTTACTATTTGGGTAAAATCATAGGAAGTTTGATGTCAGGGAGGGAGAACTCATCTTTAGATGGAGCACTGAAGGATCAGTTGATGTCATAAACGTCTCTTGAGGCTCTAATGTAAACACATGAACTCAGTTAAGATGAAGCCAAATTTTTTATACGATTACTTTCACTTTAATGTGCTTATTAGACTTAGAAAGTGGTTGTATACAAATTTCATGTAAAAAATATTTGGATATTGAGTTCATTTTCTGTAGAAATGCCTACTTTCAATTCCAACTGTAATGGCATACTGTTTTTCTATATGCAGGTAATGCTTACAGTTGTGCTATGTAAGCTCAAAAACTAGACCCTATGTTTCATGGCAACAGACATGAGGAAACAGAGGTTTGCAGCCCTTGCCAGAAAATTTGAAACATACTAAATACTTCAAAAAAAGTGGGTGAATAACATTTGTGCAGACCTTGAATTCTAGTGCTTCAGAGTCCCTTAATAAATTCCTGTATGCATTTGGTGCTTGTGACTCCACAGTGGTATAACTCAGGCTTTTGGATATCCAGGAATTAATCTTTCAATATCGGCTTGTAGAATAACTGTAGGAATACTGTACAAATAAGTATTAGAATCACTACTCATACACAGGAAAATAATTATATTGTATAGACTTAGGTGTAAGAGTCTAGAATGTAGAAGAACAAATCTGTTTTACTAGTCCATGCAAGTGCTGTTCTACTAGAGTTAAAAACCATGAGGAAGCTTGCTGTATTATTCAGAAAATGATCTGTGTCTAGGGATTCTCGAAATATTTCTCAGCTGTTGGATCAGTTTTCTCAGTTTTGCTGGCAGGGTGAAAGTGTATTCAGGAGGAGTAGTGAATGAATGGTGTTCTTGGTGAATGGTGTAGCAGTTCTTTCAGGTTTCCCATGTGAAAGTTGAGGAATCTGTCCTGAGTCATAAATGAGATGGAGAAAAATTAAAATGTCCAGACACAAGGTGTTACAGTAACTTGGTGAAATAGAAAAGCTGCAGCTCGTACTAGATTTCAAGGACTGGGCTGGGCAAGTAGTGTGATGTGCAGGGAAGAGTGGAATTTGTTCAATATGCACCTCAATTTGCTGCAGCAAAAAAAAGTTCTAAGCAATCTCCACTGAAATAAGGAGCTATCGGTAGAGTTATCCTACTTGTTTAGCTCAGACTCCTAAAATAACTGTAATGAGTATTTTACCGTTAGTCACAATCCTTGCAGTGTTGCTGAGAAAAGCTAAAATAGACTGAATCCATACCATGTAATTACACTACATTTTGTAATTCATTTGCTCTACACTGACTGTGAATATAATCACATCTTATAAAATTAATAGTAAATGCTTTACTGCATCTTCTTATTATCCAGACATTTAACTAATGGCTGCTTGTTTACTCTATATTTCCCAAGAAGATGTTTTTCTTTATGCTGCCTGCAAAAATATACAAGTCCTACTCTGGCAAGGGCCTTTTGCCAGTTGCTGTGAAGTGCAGGCAGACAAATGAAGTACTAATGTCCTGTTGTTAGATATGCCAGCACCAAAATGATTCAGAGTATTCATCCACATATGGATTTACGTTATTCATGTACATAAACATTGTATGTAGTTCCAGGTATTAAGTGATGAATTTGGCCAAGAAGCTAAACCAGAATATAAAGGCAACGCAACATGATATGTATATGTACACTGATTTTACACCTGAAACTTATGCAAACGTTTTTTTGCTATAAGTTTTAGTTTTAGTTTAAAAAATAAGTGTAAATAACTGTAAACAGGTGCATGAGTGCAAAACTCTTTTTTTTTTTTTTTTAAGGAATTGGATGTTAGTTGACTACCCTGAACTGTTTGTTCTAGAATCCTATAATATCAGGTTAGGTGACAGATTTGACTGCAATGCTGAAAAAGAATTTAGAGCTCATTTCTACCTCTGCAACAGATTTTGGGATGTAAAACTACAAAGAAATTTGTTACTTAAAACTGAATACTATCATACTTGCTATAATGCCATTGCACTCTGTGCTCAGTTTGCCTTCACCGTCCATAAGGGAGAGCTGGAGCCTTGGTAGTAGGTCCTAAATTAGATAACACATTGAGCTGTCATCTGGCACTATTAGTGCCATTTATAAGGTAAGAGTTGGGTATCTTGACCCATCATTGCTGAGTTACAGTCATGAGGCCAGGGGAAAAAAACCTCTTGTGAAGTTCTAATAGAAATGGTTTCGATTTGAAAGAAATAACTTTGCAGCATACTGCCAGTGAGTCTAAGGCTGAACAGGATTTTTGACCACAAACATAGAGCTACACAAAAAGCTGAAACTTAAGTTTCACAATGTTTGTTAATATGTACATACTGGATTGTAGCAATCAATGTTTTAAAGAGCTCTCATTAGTTCAGTTTTGAGCTAAAAACAGACAAAAAATCTGAGGCTGAAAAGAATGTATTTCTTTCAATGGGTTGTGAGTTGTCGGATTCAGATTACTTTAAGCAGCTATGTAATGTTGCAAAGGTGTAATGCTAATGAATACAGATTCCAGGACAGAAGATACTCTGTGCTGAAGTAAACTGATATTCTCATGTTTCTATTAAACCTTTTCCCCTGAAAAGACCCGAGACAACATCAGATATTGTGGGAACTGGCTTGCTTTCAGAGTTTTGGTCTGGCCTATTCATATTTTGTGAAAAGGGATGAATTGAGGAAGGTATAAAAATATGAATAAAGATTTGTTGAATTGAGATGACTGAATAGACATATGCTTTTGAGACTAATAGCAATAAGCATCTTTTAGCCTTATATTGGCATTTGGATATATTCAGAGAACAGAACTAGCCTCATACAAGCTAACCTAGGACAAGAAGTAGCTCAAAAGCATTTATGCTATGCTGTTGCTAGATCAATTTGCTTTCACACAATCAGATTGCTTCCTGACCCTGAATGTGTGAGCCCTGAGAACTAGTTTATTTTCCTCTGGATATTTCTGGGGACGTTTTTTTTTCTGTGCAGACTTTTTATTTCATCATTCTTAAGGCAGGCCATGAAATTATCTCAGTAGTGAGAAGGAGTCACTTACAGTAATAGAACTACTGTTATTATTCTTTCAAATTGATATACAACTGAAATTTTAGTCAAAATCTCATTGTACAATCATTTTGGTTTCCATCTGTTGCAGAATCTTTTACCATCAGCTGGTTTGAGTGCTACTAAAAGCTGTAGCAAATCAGACTGCTATCCCTTAACCATACTGAATCTCTCAGTTCATTTCAAATAAGTGCCTAGCTTTTGCCTGGATGACAAACTAAAACTGTTAAAATGTAGTTATGTTAGTTAGCTATTTGATATGTCAGCTTGTCAAAGGGAAAACTATGTGTGGGATGGGACAATTTCTGGATTCCTCCAGTGCTGGAGGTGAAGAAGGCAGCAGAAGAATTCACCTTCTATCTGACACTTGCTAAATAGTATGGGCATGTTAAACCAAAATTTTAAGTTTATCTGATTTGTAATGCTAGCAGCAACTGGTTGAACTTGAAATTAGAAGCTGTATGAAGTGTTTTCTAGATTTGGTTTGCATAAACCAATGTTTCAGTTGGTTGGTTTTTTTTATAAATGTTATTTATAAAAAAAATATAGATAGATAATGAGCATAAAGTATTAAATATCCTCCACTGCAGGGGAAGGATGTGTCACCTTAATTTACTTAACTTGAAAGTAATTTTCTCATTTGCAACACCTTTCTGTAGAATGAGGCCAAGAAGGCACCTGCGTTCTGATATGGCTTTGGTAGAATACAGGTAAGACCACATTCTATGTGCAAGCATAATCAGATAGCTTTTCTACAGAGCTGGCATTCATGTGGGTGTGTAACCCTTTATGGTCATCCAGACATTAATGGATGTGAGTCTTGAAATTGGATCAGGGAAAAAGTACTTGTCAGATATTTCTAAGATTTAGCTTTAATGTACTGACTTTATGCTCTGCATTTTTACCTTCCTCTTGGGAAATATTTTCTTTCATGATGAAAACAAGAGTCAAAAAATAATTTTCTCAGAATAGTTTTTCTGAAAGGGATCTTTAATGATAGTGGATTCTCATTATACTTATGATTATAAAGTTGTTACTTGAGCCCACAGGATATTTCCTGAAAGTGTCCCATAGCTGAAAAGTTATTGTGCAGTAATATAACTTTAAGTGCAGCCTTTGTGAAGAGAGTTTGATGGGAAGAATGTATCAGTCACATGTGTAAGTCTTATATGATGCTCACTCATACATGAAGCTAAATCAAACAATTAAACAGTTTAACTACTGGACTGTTTATGGAGCTGGATGAGCAAGCTATTTTTAGCCCACAGAAAAAACTGCTTCCCAGACTTCAAGTTATAATGTAAGAGAGGGTATGTAGTAGCTCTGTAGTTTCTAACAATGTATAAGTATCTAGAGTCTAATCCTAGTGTGCTGAAGTTACCACCTTGCCCATGGTAGGGTGTTGGAACTGGATGATTTTATGGTTCCTTTCAACCCAATCCACTTTACGATTCCATGGCAGAAGGTTTAGTTATATAGAATAACTTAAGTACTCATTATAAGCCTCCAGACTGATGAATCTGGCATTCTGTATGCCACTCCATGATCAAAAGAAATCAGAAGCTCTACAGAAATGGTCATTTGAATATTACTTCAGTTTGATTATCACATTCTTAACACAAAAACCCATTGCTTTTTTAAAGTCAGCATATTTAATCTGATATTATATACCTGGTGTCAAGGACTCAAATGAGATGGAGGGCTGATTGAATAACAGGAAGGATTTGAAGGTTTGTTTCAGGCTGGACAATATGCTAATTTGTATTTCATGCAAAGAATTGCCTACTAAAAGTCCCCATCTCTGGATTCTGTTTCATAGTGACCTTAGCAGATGCTCTCTCTCTATGCAGCTGTAAGAACAAATTAGTGTCTCTATTAGTCTTTGTCAGAGTTAAAGAAATAGCAACTTTTCTTTCTGAAAAATCTCTGATATTGTACAAATACTCAATCTTTTTCCTGAGTTGTAACCAATATTTGCTCTAACCTGTCAGCTGATATGTGATATTGAACCCAAGAGTGACTGCTCACACATCAGGTGCCATCCTCAAGAAGCTAAACTCATTCTAATGCATGGAATGACTAGAACTAGGGATGCTGATGTCATTAAACAGAGTAGTCTCAGCTGGAGGCAATGGGTGAGAAGGCATTTCCTATGTGGGTGTGAGGCAATAGAATCACTGCACATTGCGGTCTTGTCACTATTCAAGCCTGGTGAACTCAGCTGCCTTGTTGGAACTTACGTGTCTACACTAGAGAGAAAATCCTGCCTGCATGACTCACTTAAAATGTGAGAGCTGCCAGAGGTCTGTAGTTAGCCAGCCCAACTATGTCAAGTTTCTTTGTTGCTGACTCTATGGAAGTATCTAAAGTGAATTACTCTGCTTGATTCAGGCTTTTTTTAAAATTGTTGTTATTCCAAAAGAATATGAGGAAACTGTAGAAGATGGTAGGTATGCTCACCTCTTCCAGAAGCATTTCAGACTTAAGTGGGTTTAGTATGTTAGCTCAGATGCCTACAAAGGAATAGGTATATCAAATATCCCTTTCCTGAATATGAGCATCTGCAGGAGATATGTGAATACATGAACAGAGTAATATGGAGTTATTTATTTTCAGTTATTTGGTTGTTGTCTTTAAGATTTTATGTTAATCAAGTTCAAAACAACTATTTTCCTCTTAAGGTAGGAAAGAATTTGGGGTTTTACTTGCTGACTTATAAGTAATTGTAGCTGACTAATAAAGTCTATTAGTATGGAACATGAACAACTTACAAATACTCTAGTAAGTGATCCATTTTTCCTTGCAAAAATCAGTATAAATGATATTTCACTTTCACAGTATTCTTGTGTGAATTCACTGAAATGATTATAAGCAAACAGGAAACTGCACATAAGTAAAATCAGAGGTAGCTATACTGTGCTTATATGAGTTTGTTGTCTTAACCAGATTTCTGTATTTACATATGATATTTTTTTTCAGTTATATTGAGTCAAAATCCTCTGGCAGTAGAGCATTTTCAGAAGTGCATTTAGAGAAACATTAAGGAGCAATGCATCTTGTTCTCACTGTATTGATGTGGCTAGTTAGAATTTTGATTCTAGCAATAATGGTGCTTATGTTAGGAAAGGCTGGTACTGGAATATTATTGCAGGAAATGTGTATTCACCATGAGATTTATTGGTGTGGGTCATGTGCTAGAAGTGCACCTGGCATGAATGTTCTGTAGCTTTTTTCTTAGCTTAGTTCCAGCAATAAAAATCAGTTGCACATTGCAGCACGTATGTGTTTGCTAGTTTCTGAATAACATCACTGTACTGAGTTAAGTGCAGTACCACAGCTCTGTGTCAAGATACAGTACACCTCAATTCCTCCCACAATGAAGTGTTATGCCAATTTCAGTGTCCAAAAGGAAGCACTATCTGTAAGTTGTGTATGCTCCAGAACATGAAGGAACAGTGTATATTGATGTGTTACAATACTGTAAATTGTTACAGAATTTGAACATCAGAGGATGTAGCGAAGAAAGCTTGATGACATGTTAGATCTGCTTTTCAGAACTGCTTGTTTTCCTAAGAGCTGCTCTAAGAATAAATCAAAAAGTAGTATGCATTAATCACACCTTTATGAGAAAAGTGTCTAATATCTGCACACAAATACTTTTTACTTTTTTACTTCTCCTTTTTACTTCAGAGGTACGTGTATCTTCATAATCACATGCATAAAAACAAGAATGTAGCAAAATCAAATTAAGAATTCTGCAACACTTCTTAAGGATGTGTTTTAAAGGAAACTGGGATCAATGGTGTCAGGAAAGCTATTTTCCCTGGGGTGCTCTCTCCAGAAGTGTTACTTGGTAATAATGATGGTCTTTCACTTACAACAGTTAGAAAATGTATCTGTTAAAGATAGAGTAACTTATAAAGTCAATTGTAACTTAATTCTGTATCAGGACTGTGTTTTGCCTAGTACAGAAAAAGCAGCTATGTTGGCTTCTGCTACTGATGGCAATGAAAATACAGCAGAATTTGTGAAAACCAGAGACTGTGGTAGCCACCCATAGGACTTTTCTCAGTTAATCTTCATATGGTGACCTCAGTATGAGGTTGATTCCTAGTGAAATTTTGACAGCTTGTCATTATCTGCTGGCAAGCTGAGTTGGAAGTCTGTTCCATTACTAGGCGTGTTACCTAATTCGTCAGAACTTTCCCTTTTTTGTGTGTGTGGAGTGGACAAGTCCCAGGAGACAAAAGGGGGGAGAGCTGTAAGTACAATATGCAAACACGGGAATGTTGTGGAAGGGAGGAAAAAGCTTTTTCTTTTGCAATGTTTTCTACAAACGTGTGGAACAAAGTAAACTGGGATACATTAATAAACATTAGAATACATAAACACTACACTGCTTCAGGCTAGCTAATAGATAGCTCCAAACAGGTATACTTCTCGTGAAGATTCATATTTATGATCAACTAGCATCATGATGTTCTCTGTTGGTTTTAATGCTTTAATTAGTCTGTTCTGTTTTTGCTGTCTGTTTTCTGTGACCTTGGCTGTCCTTGGATGGGCTTATTGTTTGACCCTGTTTTACAAAATGATGAGTGTATCTGTTGTTTGCAAGTCTTTGACCTCATTTTAGTCTTGTCTGGAAGATTTTTCTGCTGTATTTTTTGCGTGACCCTTGTTAAGCAATCTTAACAGATTTTTTGCTAGGTCATCTGTAGCCTCTTCAGCAAGTGTATCAGGGTCAGTGTATAAGGAGGTAAGTCAGTTCTGCCTCCAGCATGGCCTACCTTTTTAGAAATTGAGTTTTTCTGCCTAGCTGCTAGCAGAAGCTGGACAGATTTCTACAGACATCCTATTCTGATTTGGCAAGCTTGTCTAAATCAAGCTATTACCATCAAATACTTACACATTTGCTTTTTTGAGTAAGAAATAAATTATCCTGCAAAACTTTCAGTGACTGTCATTGCATGCAAACTGCTTATAAACAGATAATTGAGGAAATCCTTTTATGACACTGTATTTCCTGACTGATATTTGTATTCCTCTGAATTTGCATGTTCCTTTATGTGATACTTATTCTGAAAAGCTATGCCAACTTAATGCTGAGTTGGATTACTTTTGGATAATTGGTAGTTGCTCCTCTTTGTGAATCAAGTCACCTTTAGCATTACAGTGAATGCAAAACAAGTACTCTTATGCTGTCTATAAGCAAAGCACAGGGTCTTCTTTGGTCTTTGACAAGTTCCCTCCCACTATTGATAGGTGCATCTAGGAAAAGATGAGAAGAATCATGCTAAATATTTAACTCTGAATTTCTCTTTTCCTGATCAGAAATACTGATCATTGCACTGATCCTACCAATATTGTGGAACAAAGCAAATGGATCAGAGTGCCCTTGATCCCAACAGTGCTGACTAACATCCAGTGTATGCTGTGAGTTGCTTCATGCTGGTTTATGGGACATTTTGCATTCTCCAGTTCCTTGGTATCTGCAAACAACAGCATCCAGAACAGGGATTTCTCCAGAAGAAAACAAACAAAAAAGAATAAAACCAACAACAACAACAAAATTGCGGGCTGATACTGCTGATAGTCTGCCTGTGAATTTCATAGTGAATAAGACTTTAAATCGTGATGCATTTCTCATGGATGGAGAGGCTATTTTCTCTAGAGGAAATACTGTCAGAAACTGAGTGTTACCTGCAATGTTACCTGCTGGAGCAGGTCTAAAGAATGGCAACAAGGCTGGTGAAGGGCTTGGAGAACATGCCCTACTAGGAGCGACTAAAGGAACTGGGGCTGATTAGTCTGCGGAAGAGAAGACTGAGGGGAGACCTCATTGCTCTCTTAAAATACCTGAAAGGCGATGGCAGTGAGAGCAGAGTTGGTCTCTTCTCACTGGTGACGGGTGACAGGACAAGGGGAAATGGCCTCAAGTTGCACCAGGGGAGGTTTAGGTTGGATATCAAGAAAAACTTCATTACGGAAAGGGTTGTTAAGCACTGGAATAGGCTCCCCAGGGAGGTGGTTGAGTCACCATCCCTGAATGTATTTAAAAACCATTTGGATGTGGTGCTTGGAGGCATTATTTAGCGGTGGGTTGTTAGAGCAGTATGGTTAGGTTGCGGTTGGACTTGATGATCTTGAAGGTCCTTTCCAACCTGAGCAATTCTATGATTCTATATGTGACTCGCTGGGAAATGCCGTCAGTTCAGCACGGTACTACGCAGGCATGCTACAGCTGAGTTTGGCTTTCACAAGGATAGAACCTATTTGTTGGGTAAATCAGTTCAAGAGGCGTAAGGGACCTGCTGGGGAAAGTTTATTCTGCTTTTAAATGGAAAGTATCCTGAATGTTACAGTGTAGCAGTTCTTGTGTTCTAGCCCCAAGCATTTTGAGGTGTTCTTCAGAAGTGAGAGATTATTTAATAGTGTAAAGAGTCTGGGCACAACACACATAAGTCTGCAGTTTTTGCAAGGGAAAAACCACTGTTATTCATTTGGTGGGGAATTAGAAAAACTGACCCATCATAGCTATTATCTTTTTTATAAATTTCCGAGGACTTAGTTTCATGTTGATAATCTTGTCAGTTTCTTACTGTAACTCCATTTACTTCTTTCAGATAGATCAGATTCTGACTTTCTACTGTAGTTTTGATTACATACTAAAATCAGGCTAATTTCAGAACTGCAGGATGTATCTGAAATGAAGCCTTTGATTCTTCCTGAGGGGAAAAAAAAGAATTTTACCTGCCTTGTTTAAGGAATTAATGTTTTGATGGTTTTGAGTGAAATGAAGACTGTAAGAATAGAAGGTGTTACTGTCTGCCTTATCCTATGAGTTTGTACAATCAAATAACTGTAAATGAAAAGGATTTCATTCTAAATGAATGCTACCTAACTGTTCAGAGTTCATAGCATAGGGAGAAAAGTCTGGGTGTCTACAACATAACAATTGCTGCAGTAGATTTATTTATTTGTTTCTTTCTTTTCCCAGTGGCCATTATGTGTATACGCATAAGTACATTTATAAGTCACTCAACTAAATCTCTTGTTTTGTAAAACTCCAGAGCTTTTTGTAGAACTTATGGTTAAAATGCTTTTTATAATTGTATATTTTATTTTATTTTTTTCTTCACTGAGACCTTGTATTTTCAGTTAGAAAAAGCTTTGACATCAATGAGTTTTGTAGTTCTGTTACTACAGAACTGTAATCAGGTATGGAAATAGTAGGAACTTTCAATACCTGGGCTTTTATGGCACAATTATTTTAATGAGAAGTATGCAACTGAAAGAACAATTTGCCAGTTTCAGTTAAATTCTTATTTATGTGCACTGAACTTAGGAGCTATTTATGATCAATGGGTCAAAGTATGTTCTTGAATATGTTGACGCAACAGCCCTGTATGTTGTGTTACAGCTTCTGTACAAATTTGAAGGAAGAAAACAACCTTTTTACACAGTTTAAGGAAGCATTTCCCTTAAAGCAAGATGACTGAATTACAAATGCATGCTTTTTTACAGGGTGGATCACTGCTATCAATGTGAGTAGTGGGAATAGGCCTTTTAAAGAGAAACTTGTGCCGAAGGGCATTGATATCTCCTATGACTACCATTGCTAATTGGCTGGATTTTTGTTCTGAGCAGTTAGCCTGCTGTGAAGCATATGGTAAGTGGTTTTTATTTTCAGTATACTTGAAGAATTGTTTTGCTTAATGAACAAAAAAGGCAGTTCTGCTCACTTAAGGGCAGTGATTTGGATAATGAAAGTAACTCCTAAACAAAAATTTGTTGAGAAAGCAGTTACTTCACTTTAGGACTGTTTGCCTAGGGAATACTATGAAGAGCTCTTTGGAACCTTGGGAAGGAAGAACTAATCTAATAAATGAGGGAGAAAAAAGCATGAATACTGATTTAAAAAATAAAAACAAAAAGGGGTAGGCAAGGATTTCCATGTGGAAGAATGGCAGTTTGAGCAGATTGATGTATTTGCCTTTCCTGCCTTTGAATACTGAACCAAGTGAGGGCAGAAAAGCATCAAACAGCTGTATGACATCCCTGGAGGAAAAAATGTTGATGCGACTTTTCGTTCTAGATTTTTGCTGGATTTTTACATGTATGTGGGGTGGACGTTACCTTTCCTCAGCAAAATTTAAATTCCTGTCAAGGACAGTTGAAATTCTGTTTCTGTTCGACACATCTGTAACTTAAGTAATGCTAATCTCATGAAGGAGCTGCATTCTAGTGTCCAATAGTTGAAATTCCCTTCTCCTTTTTGTAAGGTAGAAGCACCATTTAGATTGGCTTCAATCCAGCAATGAAATGAGCTAGTTAATTTCACTGTATACTTTAAAACAGAACTTCTAACTGGACAAGGTTTATCACAGACATGCTGATCCTACAAAGGAATTATTTGCTATAGAGACTTTTCACTTCTGCTGATTAGAAAACAAACAAACAAAAAAAAAACAGCAACACAAAACACCAACATTTATGGGAGAAAACATAAGAAATTGGCAAAGGGTATCATCAGAGGTAAAAAAGCAAAACAGAAAACTAAGAACTAACAAAACATATTGAACTTAAGGTTGTCTGTGCATTTAAAAATCAGTCCCATGGGATATCAGCAATGAAAATCTCTTTCAGAAGCTTTACTTTTATGCATGATCAGTTTTCTGGGGTTTTTTTTGTTTGTTTACTACATATTATATTACATATTACATTTTCATGGAAAAAAAAATCTGAGGTCCTTTAATGGTTCATGTTTCAATGACCTCTACTTACTTTGTCCTTCTGCTTTCCCACTTTTCATTTTGGATCAAATTTTTATTCTGTGTAGCTCTTAATTTACATGTTTCCTGACTGTTCTAGATGGTCATAGATTTTTCCACTGTCTGTTTAAATCAGCAAGAAACCTCAGTGCTGATATATGATTTATCGGTATAGATTTCTGTTCTTCCTTAAGTCATCTTAAAAGTAGTCCTGCTTACAATTAGAGTTCACACAAGGGAAGATAATACATTACAGAGATATAGAAGCAGTGGGGATTTCTTTGTAATCTGGTTGTTCTACTGCCTGGTTAACTGTTAGTGTACCTTGAGACTCATGGAAAGCTCAGCTGAACTTTTTTTGAAGAAAAAGAAATGCTACTGGTATTTTGCAGCCTGTCAGTCTTCCATATGCGTCTTCCTTATCCACAACTTGAAAATTCTCCTGCCTTTAGCTGAAAATGTGATCAGGTGACCTACAGAGATTCCTTCCAAAGAGATTTTTATTGACTTCTTGTTCTTTCACTGCTGCGTTAAGGGTTGTAGTTTATTCACAGAATACAAGGATCTTCAGGAAAAAGGAGGAGGAAAATTGAAAAAAAGTATATACTGAATCTAAACAATGCAAATCTACCCTATATGATAAGGTTCAAACTAGGGAGGAGTCTCATGTAGTTAGTTTTGCTCAAAACCTTATCTGTGCTAGAAACTTAAAGAAAATGAGTGCAGCTGATGTGGTAATAGAGCAAATGCTACAGTACTGTGAACTGGGTTTGATTTACATAGTTATGTGTGACCTTGCAGATACTGAATATTTTTCTTCTGAGGAGAAAAAAAAAAAAAAGAAACATTATTAAACAGTAGGAATAATAATTTTAATTTTTTTAACCAGAAAATACCTCTACCTAAAATACCCTTAAGCATTATAGGAAACCATCTGCACTGACATTGATATTCTGTTAGAAATTTACAACATAGATATCAAAGCAATCCTCAAAACCTTTGGGCTTGCAGTGTAATAGTAATAAGAAAGCATTCTCCAGGATAATTTCTTCCAGCTCAATAAGCAGTGGCCTTACTGGAGGTAATATTCAGTAGTAAATGTTCTTGTACAGGAAATAGAATTAAACAAATCCAGTTTTCTACTTTTTTTATATCATGTTATCTTGCTTTTTTAGCTATTTTGCTGCATACAAATTTCAGACAATTATCTTGTGTTGCCTCTAATCAGTTTGTATAGGCAAACATGTAATTTATTTATGCACCAAAATCTATGTTGTGATAATACCATGGTTTTTTGGAAAGTTGTTAGATTTATCACGTTAATCTGTCCCTAACCAGTATTTCTCTGCCACCGTGCATTTAGACTAAGTTGTAACCAGCATGTACAGTCATTCAGGAAATCAAAGGCTTCTGTGGGTTTTTAGCTCAGAAAGTGCTGGCACTCACTTCTTTATGACACACCTGTATAGGTAAGATTCTGGAGATGTATTCCTTAATGATGGGTCCAGTCTAGAGTTTTACAAAAAGTACTCATTTTTGTTTATTGATTACAGTGCATCTTTACCCGTTTAAGTTTCTTCTCCACTAATGTTGAGCTCTTAGGGACTTGACTTCCCACATGTTCTCTAAGTCTGATTTCCCATTCTTGCTGCTGAGTAATTACACAAAATTTCTCCTAAGTTGTGCTTAAAGGAATAATCTTTTCTCAGTTTCCAGAAGATGAAGTGTTACTGCCTACACACAAGCAGTAGCTCTTGCCTTAATGCTCTTGTGTGGATTCTGAGGCTTCTATAGCTATTAGGAGATAAACACTTATGCATGAAATAGGGAGGGATGCAATCAGTTATGAACTCAAAATCCCTGAAGCTTCTGTAGTAAGTAATACTTTTTCCAAAAATGCATCCTCCATAATATTTTCCATAATACAAGTTCTTAATAAAAAATATTAAAATTAAAATATTAAAATAATAATTAGTAAGCTTTTATGGGTAACAGTGTCTTTAATCATGAAACCTGGAAATTGTTGTCAGCTCTTTGGACAATATATGTAGTTCATAATAACAATCACCACTTCATGCTCAGTTAGCACTGTAAGATGAGCAGTTGAACACAGGAATAGCTTGTAAATGTTCTATGTACTGAGCAGAAGCAATGCGGAAATGTTAAATTGCATGTATGTGCACTAATCATAATCGTGCACATTTCACATTGGTTTTCTTTAGAAATGATCAAGTGTATGCATCATCATTTGAAAGCTCAAAACAGACATTTTTGTTTAGCACACTCTGAAATTCAAGCTGTGAGTGTAACCTGGGCAAAAATGAAAAAAACGTATTTTATGTTCTACCATTTTTTTTCCCCCCGTTTTTTAGGACTTCTTATCATCTACATTCAAGAACAAACCCCAGTTCATACATAGAAAATAAAAAAGCCCAAAGATTGTGGTTACATTATAAAACTGACCTTGTAGCACTACAGCTAGAAATGTTGATTGTGTAGCTAGTTCCAAAGTTATAGTTTTTTGTTGTTTTTTTCTTCTGCGTGTTTTGGTTGTTTTGTTTTTTTCTTTTTTTAATTATTACTTTTATTGTTATTTAAAGGGGAGTGGATAGCTCAAGATATCAGATAGAATTATTAAGAGTTACAGCTGCTCAAAGGCTTCTGTACCTCTGTGGAGAACTGAAACTAAATGCCAGATCTGTTTGGTCTTAAGACAACCCATGGGATTCCCTCTCATGCACAGATGAAATTGGAGTGATGTTGTGCTATTTCTGCTAAAGATTTCTTAGAGAATACCTATTTCCAGATTATCTGTCACTCTGCAGTGTACTTACTATAGGAACCAGGTTTAGGTAATTTTGTATTATGCTGTTGAGTGAAAGCATCTAGTCATCTGGTGTCATGAATTTCAGCTCAAGATAGCATTTGTCACAATGCGGTATTGAATCCCAAGTTGTGCTTAAGAAATGACAGACATATTACAAGCTGGATAATGTCTTAGAGCCTCAGTGAAATTATCACTATTCTAAGCGCGCTAAGTATATTGAAAATGAATGATATTAGCTTAGGTTCAGACTATGTTAGTGTGATTGGAGCTCTTTTCTGCAGCTTGAAGATTAAGAATAAATAAGTATCTGCTGGTTTACCATATGTAGTGTATTTTCTGTCCTAAGGGCCAATGGCAATTGATAGTAGCAAAAAGTGCATCTACTTCCTGAGGAGCCTGTAGTTCTGAGCCAAACAAGGTGCCTTATCTGACCTTACATATCTTATAAATTATGTGAAATTTAGGACCTTCAGTTGTGAAACTTCAAACATCTTTTAAGATCGATGAGGGTAAAAAAAAATAAGGAATAATAAATAAAAATCATGAGGTTAAAAAAAAAAAGAACAAAACTAAAAGAGCTTCTGCCTTTCAGTTATATTCTAAAGTTTTGTAGAGCCTCAACATAGTAAAAAGAAACAATTCAAGCCCTATTTGGAAAGAGATGCTGTCTATATTCTAAGATTAGGATTTTTTTCTTTTCCTAAATTGAGTCAAGGTAGTCAGATCAGATCTTGGCAGAATGAGCTTACCTCTGTCACAACAATCCAGGAAGGGGGATAAATGGAAAAGATACTCTGAGCACTTTATTCCCACTCTCGCTTACCATGAGGACTTAATGTCAACTCCTGGGAAGTAGTAACTCGTGTTTTACCAGCTTCCAGCAACTTTTGAGCGTACCATATGCAGATAAGGGGAAAAAATACTTGCAGGGAGGGCTACAGATTTTTAAGTATTATACGTTTAATTTTTGAGTCGAAGTTATAAGACCTTATAAACTGTTCATCTGTGTTCCAGAGTTATTTTCTACAGTGAAAAACCCTTCTACTGAGAAAATACTTGTCTTCTGTAATTGTACTGTGTATCCATTAAACTGAAAGATGTCTTTAATTGTGGCCACTCAAATGCATTGAACATCTTTTCCTTCATCTAAACCTAAAACTTGGTCACTACAACTTCACCAGTCTTCCCATACGACATATAGCAATAAATTTCTGGTAGAGAATTGTCTGATTTGTCCTATGCATTATCACAATTCAGGAACAATTTTTTATTGATCCATTTGGTGCTTCCTGGAAAGGTTGAGTAAGAAATTGATCTCTGAATATACGGCATAAATCTCTTTTTTTATTCTGAACTACTTGGAAAATGCCTTCCTCCTTAGCAAGGAAGCGGTATGGGATCATACTGATTATGTTGTGTCTTGAAGTGTCATATTATTTCATGTGAAATTAGCTAATTTATCATCTAAAAACTGTGAAGGGCAAAAATGTTTGTTTGAATTTCAAGCTTTTCCCAATGTACAATGTTCCCTGCTATACAAGGAACTTCAATATATTTTTAAAAGATTTTTCCATACTTGCACAGATTGTGTGCAGGAAAACTTCAGGAAGTGGTTAAGCTTGACTTTTTGGTACAGAAAAGTTACAATTGCAACTATTAAAGTTGTTTTGTTTTTTCTTTTTTTTTTTAATGCCTCACAGATAGTGGAGAAAGAATAGTTTTCTGACATTTTCACTGAATTTGACCTACAGTTAATCTTGACAAACACTCCATTCTTTGGAAGCGGCCTATCTTCAGTTTTTTGTCTCATAAAGAGAAGTGCAAATAACATTAGTATCCCAGGAGTGCTTTTTACTGCTTAATAGAGTATTAACTAGCTACATAAAGAGGAACTCCAAGTAGAACTGTTGTGGAATATTAAAGACTGTCTTACATTTCCTTAATTCTGCAGAATACATGCTTTCTTTCTTGTATATCACAAATGTTTTCCAACAGATGGAAGTTCAATTTTTATGTATTTTTTATTTTTTGATTAAACTATCTGCCTCTTTAAAGACTAGGTCATTTCTTATACCCCCTACATCTCAAAGCAGTTGTGTTATGATGCTTGGGCACTAAATAACAGGACAGCAGTATTTATGTTTTGGAAAATTTAAAGTACTTCCTGGGAGTTCAGTAGGTCTTGTTTGTTTATTTTTTTTTTTAGATTGAACATACAACATCAGCTTTATTTTTGATGAGCTGGACTTTCTTGGTTGATTGCCTCTAAATGGAAATAATGATTTTTTTTTTACTGTCAGCAACGTTTAGTTACTCATCTTTTTGTCAGGCAGGGTCTGCTGTCTTGCTTGCCTTAATGGACATTTGTTGAGATACCAGCAGCTCAGTTCTTTCCAGTGCATCAGAGATGCCCTAAAACATAAGAGGAATACAGAATGCTATTAATGTTTCTTCTAAAATGAAATACCTGCATTTAGCGAACTGATCTCAAATTTTGTTAGCAAGTATATTAAATATAGGTGGTTACAGCAGAACTGGTAGGCAGCTACAGCACATTATTTTCAGATGAGTTTCAAAGACAGACTGTAAATTTACTGTTGTATTTTTCAGATTATGCACTGCAGGAAAACAGCTAAAACTAAACAGCAAACATAAAACTTGCATCACTGCAGGAAACCTGGGATGGACTTGGTGGATAGTAAAATGATTGTGCTGATATATTGATGCATTTTGTGCCTAAAGTCTAACTTCTCTGGTTTTCTGCAGTGAGTGTTGTATGTACCCAGTAACTGAGTAAAAAGAAATTAGATGTCGTATGCATGAAAGTGGAAACTATGCAATACCTTCTGAAAAGTACTATCTATTTTTATTATTTGGGCTAACTTGGTATTTATTCTCATGTGCACTCAAGTGATCACACACACAAACGTTCAGATTTTCAGATTTGGTTGATGGTTTCAGGATCAGGAGTAGAGAACTGAAGTTGTTGCTATGCCAGTGTCTACCTGCATGCAGAAACCTGGCATGCATTCACTTTAATTCTTGGAACTGTTGCTGTGCTAAAGCTGTGCTTCTGAGAATGGCAGGAAAGTACTGCATTCTTCTCAGGCAGCAGTTCAGATTTCCCCAGCATAGTGATATATTCCCTGGAAATGCTGCCTTTGTCCTTAAGAAATGTAGATTAAAACATTAAAAAAAAAAAGACATTGTAGTAAGCCATCTAATATTTGTCATACAACTAGATGCCGCTTACTTAAACATTTATGACATGAAAACGTCACAAATAATTCTGTATAGTCAATACAAAACAAATGTCAAGACAGAGTAAATTGGTATGTCAAAAGATATGATTGTGCCCCTTTTAGATCTACATAATTACATTTCTGTCCCACAAAATTTATGAATATTTATCTATACGTGTTGATTTCCCTCAGTTCACATTAGCTTCACAATTCACAGAAAAGTATTTTGGTCTTGCATAAAACATCCAAATAACCTGATATTTCATAAGGCAAAATAGATGCTGTGTTCATGAATCATCACTTAAACATGAATACAAATTTTAATGCACTTGTATTTCAGTACCGAGAAGTGTACATATTGATTCATTTAGATGTGATTAGAAGGGTATGTTGTTATCATCTGTTCTTTATTGAAAGCTTTCATGAATGCTTAATTTCCATGTGCACCTTTAAGAACCAGAATCTTGCTGTGGGCTGAAGTTTACTTGTACATGTCCTTCAGAGATGAGATTAACTTAAAAATAGAAGTTATAGTTGCCTATAAAATGCTTTATAATAGAGTTCTTGAACATTAGTGTGGCTGCAGGGGAGCCGCAATGATCCATCTTGACTAGGGGAGCTACTAAAGGCCTTCTGTGTCAGTGCTCTGATACACCATGCTAATCCATGTACAAAGGAATCTTGGCCACGGTTTGTCATGACAACTAGTTAGAACTGCCTGCACAAACTGTGACCTCAGTAATCTAATTATGTGAGTGGAGATAAGTCCCTGGCCAAGGCAATGTTTTTTGCCAATAAAATGAGTTAATGGAAAAATATAGGTAGACATACTTGCGATGGATTGTACCAGTCTGGCTGTATCAGTAATACTGAAAATCCTTTCACGTCAAGTCTGTAGAATATGGATCATTCTCGTGGGAGGGGCCATACTGTTGCTTTATTGTTTTTTATTGGTAATGCAGAACTGAGGGAAGTTCCTGAAAAGCAAGAATAAGGTTAGTGACGGATCAAAGTTTTTAGTGTTGTTTTAAATGTTTGTTTGTTTTAACTTTCAGATTAAGATATTTTAACTCAGATTCAAGATTGGCTAGGTTGAGCAGGTAAGTTACTTTGAAAATTGTTTGAAGACCTTTTTCTAGGCTTTCCCAAACATATTCTGTTCCTTGAAGCACATGAGCATATGGCAAAGCACATAGAAGGCAATCATTTATTGGTAATATTTGGCAAAAACATTGGCTATGCCAGTTACTCTGGATAGCAGTAAAGGCTTTGTGGCATCTCAGAGTTTTCAGGCTTTTTCAGTTTGACCAATAACACCTGCTATACTATCTGGGGAAATAAGTAATTATAGTTCAAAATGTCTTTAAAATTTTATGGCTAAAATTATTTGCCTTCTGTAAAGATCCTAAGGTCTCATCTATGAAAGGGGCATGGGGACAAGAAAGTAAGTTGCTTTTAAAGGAAAAATTAAGTGCAGAGCTGAAATTCAATGTTCCTTTTCTGATTATTGAAGGTAGCTGCCTCTCCAGGAGTGAGATGGTAACTCCCTATACAGCACGTAAGTGATGAAAAATGTAAATCCAAATTCAATCACTGTAATAGTGATAAATTTAATCTGTTTTGTGATGTTTCAGTCCATGTAGTCTTTGCTTTAGTAACATGTTCAAACTGAGTTCTTTCAGACAGTTTAATGCATTCACATAGTAGAACAAATTGCAGTGGCATCCCTTTTCAAACTAAGACTTAGACGCAGCTGTTATGCAAATTAAATACTCTCCCCATTTGCAGACACTGTTGAGCTACAAGTGCTGTGAGACTGGATTATTTTTTTCTGCCTCTTAATTCTATAATTAATGTAGTTAACTACAATGAGACCTAGGACAACTCAGTTCTTAAAATTGTATCTCATTAACTTAAAGGGTAAATGCCTGCACTGGGTAAGGTGCAAGAAAAGTTCTTTTGCACAGATAAGAACTGGAGATAGTGTTTGTCTTGTAGAATTCTTTTTTTCCCCAATTGTGCATATGTTTTACTGTAATTCTAGATCTGAACCTTGTTACTTCATAAGCCCTAGCAGTTTCAAAAATAAGTGTGCTGGTAAGAAGTATTGGAGGTGATGCAGAACAAAAACTGAAATTCACAATATTACTTGACAAGTATTTATTTTAACTCCCACCTATGGAATACTACGAGTGTAGGATATCTAACGAATGCTTTCTGGTGTATTAATAATCTAAATTTCATTATGAGACTGCAATTGTTTAAAGTACATATCTAAGGATGCTGAGGAGAACTAGGTTATCTGATTGGAAAAAGGACAAATGTTTGCAAGCATGTTTTAGGATTGTGTCAGCTTTCAGCTATGCCACAGCTATTTATAGCTTGACTAGTACCAATGATTTTGCTCTCTTAACCCAATGATAACAATAATGGAATCCCTTGATTAACTTGAATGGCAGCTCCTAATTGATACAGTTGTTAAAATTAACAGCAGTGCAAGAATTTTCTTACCTTGTGCTTTGTCTTATGTCTTAAAAAAAAAGAAAACAACCAAATCAAACAAAAGGATGATAGCCTGGTTTTTAAAAAATCATTGAGGAGTATTTTAATAAGACTGTGTTCAAGTTCTATTGAAAAAATCTGGTATTTTTAATATAGTGTAAAGAAAATGTGTTGCAAATAAATAAGGACAGTGTGACCAAAAATACCACCATTATTCTGAGGGCATTCTGCAGACTGTGCCTAGCACAGGCAAGAGAAATATTACTGCTTTCAGGAATAGCAGAGCTTCCCTGAAAGGGAGAATACTGGTCAAATTCATTCTTAAAAGGAATGTTTGAAAAATATACACTGAGATCAGGATAGATGTTTTGGAAGCAGTTAAATGACTTAACTACTGTTAATTGCATTTAAGTTGACATAGTTGAGAAAAACTTAGCATGCTGTTAGCAGTTCTTCAGGTTGACTGCTCCTCTTTCTGAAGACATCCACCATTCAGCTATGGTTGTTTTTTAAATAGTTTTTTTGCACTTGAATTTACTTTTGGCCACCAATTCACTACAGGAATGGCCCATTGAGGAGAGCAGAGACTGTCAGTCACTCTTCAGTAGCTTCGAAGAACTGGCAGAAAAGTTATTACCTGTATTAGCAGCTATTAAACTATAGTTTGTGAGCATCCTTACAGTGATATGAAAACAGCATGAAATTCTGAAATTTAAATATGATGGTACATTCTTACCTTACTTGGAAGACTTCATGGTAAATGTAAAAAGAGATAGTTATTTCTCTCGCTGAAGTAGCGCTGAGAGGAATTTTTGAGAGATGCTTTTGATGAACAACTATTAATATAATTCTGAAGCAACTGTGAAATCTGAAGGTGCTAAAATTAGTGCAGTGCTTTTACAGATATTCAGAACGGGTCCTTCTGACTTTAGCAAGCTAAACACTGACCTCTCTTCATACAGTTTTCCACAGATTGAGCTAGCCAGTTAGGACTCCTAACTATCACCTAACCAAATGTTAGTGCTAATTCTAGCATCTCTTGTAGGTGGAAACTCTAGCACTGGAAGAAGCTGAGTTGTTTTTCTGTTCTCTTTCGAAGTATGTTCTTCACAACCCAGACTTTCAACAGACTATATATAAATTAAACTGGTGAATCTCATGAAGGTACATATTGCTTTGTCTGTAGACCTTCAATGAATGCTAAATCACTGACAAAGTGTGAAATTCAATTTTCTTCTAAAAAAAAAAATAGGAATCTTCTCATTTGTTTGGAATTTACAGTACGTAGTTATATAATTTGCTGAATGGATGACATCACTGATAACCAAGTAAATCCTACAATTCTGTCTATAGTTTCTATTTGTAGTGTTCCGAATATCAA
The DNA here is from genome assembly GCF_002078875.1 of Numida meleagris. Classification (NCBI taxonomy): domain Eukaryota; kingdom Metazoa; phylum Chordata; class Aves; order Galliformes; family Numididae; genus Numida; species Numida meleagris. The sequence continues at coordinate 67,005,954 of NC_034412.1, read as the reverse complement.
AGATGAGACTGTATATTTGGCTTAATGTTTTTAGGGCAATATGAGTATAAACTAACATAATGTCTTTGAATATAGCACTGTGGCTGTCAGACCCAGAAATAAGGTTTTGAAACTTAGTTCTGACTGCAGGAGCAATTCAAGAGAAGTTTGGGAAACTGTGTCCTTAAAGTAGATATTCACTAGAGTCCATTTGAGGGTGGCTGATATAAATGGACATGTGCTCCTCAGTATGTGGCTAATTATGAATGGATACTTTTCTTAAACAACTAGTGTTCTAAAAGATCATGAGTTTGGAGCAAGCTATAGTAGGTGATTAGAAAACAAATAATGATGTGATCTAGTGCTTCAAAGGCTTGAAATTTTTTGACAGATTTTGGCTTCCTTGAAAATTCCTGATTTATTGCTGTGAGATCATGCTCCTGCAACTTAACCTTTCAAACACAAGAATTTGTTGCAGAAAACACATCACGTTAAATGTATGGCACCTTTGCTAATTTCCAAGTATGACTCTTTCATCTTTGCTGTGTTATGAGGGTCAGTGGCAGCAGCATAGAAAGACTTACCAGCCAACCAGAATATTCATACTCTTGTAGATTGAGGTGCTGGTAGTTTATCTGGCTTGTATGAGCTGACTGAGTTTCTTCTATGGAGTAGTGAAGGAAATAGTGCCTGACTAATTCAAGTAAGATACTTGATTGCTGTAAATACTACTAATTATTAAGGATACAAACCCAGTAAAATGGGAATTTGTCTACTTTGAGATCTGGGGTATTGGTAATACTAATGAGTTTTTGCTTGTCTCAGAAAATGTATGGTATGCCCACTTCTGACCTCAGACCTCTTATAACTGTAGTCCATAAACCTAGTTCTGACTGTTTTCCAGTTCTCACTGGAAGTGATAGAAGGGCAGCTGGGTGGCTGCAGCTGCCACATTTCTGCTAGTTTCAAACTTGGCAATGCTTTTAAAGCATATATACTAATACCATGTAAATCTTAATCTTCTCAACACAAATACTGAAAAGCTGGCTTGGTCACCGGGGTCCCACTGCTGGAACCTAGGGTGTGGTTGTGTTATTGGAGGAACATGCAGGAGAGATGAAATGGCTCCACATATTTTGTACGGGGTCTGATGCTAGCTGTTTCTATTTAAGAAATAAAGGACAAAGGGGTCATATTAGGAAATGCAGTGATTTCCTTGGCTTTCCTGTGAGTGCGTCTAGGATGAAAAGGCTTTAGCTCTTTCCAACAGAATTTATCAGCAACTTAATCTGGCTGTTTGGTTTATGATATGGTTAATCCATAGTCATAAAACTACTTTGACGTGGTGTTATCCTTAACAATTTTTGTGCTTCAGAGTAGAAATGAAAGAGCCTTGGTTAAAGTAGAGCAATTGTGTAGAGAATCCTTTGGCAAAATGCTTGCAATCGCCTCAAAGATAGTCAACTCTCTTGTAAATTTAGGTTTCCAGTTACAGCATAAGAAGAGATAAGTGCAAGTTCTCAGCATTTTTTGAAAAGAATCTCACATCAGCATGGAACACTAGATCAAGGTTTACTTGGAGGCTGGAAACAAGTATATTACCCTGAAAGAGGTAACTATCTGGAATCAGTCACTAAGTAACTGTTCTCTTAAGAAATTTATCAGTAATTTGATGGTAGCTGCTAATTACCGGCTAAAAAGTTTTTATCATAAGCTATGGAAGTTCTAATAGTTTATCTAGTTGAGCAGAGTCCACATTTGGAATAATCCTCAAACATGAATTCTGATGGCTTATGAAAATGTCTATAATGCATGTAGTCTTGACTTTTCTTTTAATGCCTCCAGCAGATACTATTGATGTAATTTCAGCCTCTATCACTTTCAAAAAAAAAAAAATGGAGAAGAATCCTGAAAATTGTGGCCTTTTATATATCACAAAAACAAGGTAATAAAAGTACTGGCTGTTTAAAATTCATGTCATTACTGAATGTGCCCCAAGGTTTCATGGCACTTTGAAAAATAAATTTTCTTACTCAGGAGATTAAATGACTATAACTTAAGTGTTTTAATGAAAAGTATTGGAAAGCAAAAAACCAAACCAAACAAACAAAAAAGAAAACCCTTTTTATTTAACAAGGTAAAATATACTTTAAACTTTTCCTGCTTTAAATCTTTTATTTCAGTAGGAAATACTGAAATATTACTTAAATTAAGGACCATTACTTAAATTAAGGACCACTTACTTAAATTAAGGACCTGATGGCAATGCACAACTTTGGAATTATTTTTTTTCCCCTCCACTTTTTAACTTCTGAATAAGTTCTAAATCTGAACGAGGGAAACTTTCACATTCACATAGTGAATGTCTACCTTCCAAAGGCTCTTGAAGGCTGCTTTTCTCAAAGGGAAAAAAATAATCACCATACTGTCATTTTAAATATTCTTTTCAATACTGTGAATCATGCTTTTTATATTATTTCCTTTTCAGTGGCTTTCAAAAAAAAAAGAGAAGAAATTTGATTCATCAACATTTACTCTGGGGACTCCATGATTACATTCAGATCAAAAACTTGATAGTATAACTCAGTACTTGTTATAACAATAAGAAGCTCTACTAATAACTGGATATAAGTGAACTTCTAAGCAGAAGCATCAAAAATAGTTAGTGTGGAATATGTCTTTTGCTCCAAACTATGAAAATGTACCAAATTTTTGTTTCCTTGAGACTGAATCACTAACGCTTATTTTCCTGACATCACAACTCTTGGAAATCAAATTGCCTAACAAGAAGCAATGTGCAAAGAGGTGTCTAGGATTTGTCTTTATTCAAAGCTCATGAATGATTCCGCAGGCAAGAAAATTTTCATTCTCTTTGAATTTCCATGCACTGAAAGGACTCATGCAATTTAGAGGAGTAAAGACTTAATAGATGCTATGTTTTCTACTCGTATCCTTGAATTTAGAGTCAAACTCTTGCAGTTGAGGATCTGCACATCAGAGTGGGAACTGGTAATGCAGCCTACAGATAACTGTTGAAATCCAAACTGGCTGCATGCTCCTAAATGTGAGAAACTGAATTCTGTTTCAGTTTGAATTAAAATATTACTGTCTCCATGAACATTTTGAAAACTGCAAGCTCTTTTCTTTAGAAGCTTGAACATTTCTTCAGTTTTGATCTTGGCCAGTGGATAAAAACTCAGTACCTTAAACAGAGGAACTCTATCTTTCATTTGTACAAAATAATAATAATAATACATTGCCAGAAGGAGGAAGAAGAGAGAAGTCACCAGCCTTTCTGATAACTCAATAAATAATTAAAAGGAAAAAAATACTTGGATTCATCCTCCAGATTAAGATGTAATAGATTTTTTTTCTGTCTGTTGTAAGAAGAGGTGAAGGAAAAAAGAGGTGTGCTGACTGATAGAGATCACAGTGCAAGCTGTTCAATATCCCACTGCTAAGACTGATGGAGGTACGTGAGGTTGTTGCTGGTATGATGTCAGATGTTGAAGATTGTCTGGAAAAGTTGGATCGAAAAATGGTAAAACATCCAGGAAGATGAGATTCCTTGATGTGGCTGTCATTGATCCACAAGACGATTTTTGACAAATAACTTGCAATATTACCTGCTTCACTGACTCAAAACTGCTAATATTTATTGTCTTTAAAATGTTTTCCCATTGTGTCAAAAATGCAAAATACCTAAGATTAAAACATTGTTCTAATTTAATTCATCATCAGGTATGCAGTTTTGAAGTTATTCAAAATCTTAGTCTCTAGAAATCCTGAGCTGCATCAGTGCTAATTAGCTAAAAGAGTAAGCTGAAGGCACGTTAAAAATGATTTTTCTCATGCTTACATCATGAAGTATTTATGATGTCATTGACATCATGAGATAAATAGGTTCTAGATGCATTTACACAGCAAATGCTTTCACACCCAGTAAAACATTTGGGAATGGTAGATGATTTAGCCTGGAAGAACTGCATGCTTCATTGGTTTTGCAGTTTCTGTCCATTTTTGGCACTGGTGCATCTTTCTCTCTTATCCTGAGATGACAATTTGCTATTAAAAAAAGAACACTGAGATTTTCATCTAGCTTGTCCTGTTTTGTGACCTTCCTGTGAAGTAGAGATGAAATCATAGAATCATAGAATGGCTTGGGCAGGAAGGGACTTCAAGGCTAGCAAGTTCCAATCCCCCTGCCACAGGCAGGGTTGCCAGTTGCCAGATCAAGTGCTAGACCAAGTACTAGATCAGATTGCCAAGGGGCCCCATCCAACTTGGCCTTAAATACCTCCAGGGGTGGGGCAAATGAAATAAATTCCTCCTTTTTAGATACATTCAGTAAAATCCAAATAAGTCATTGGCAATTCCAATTTTTTTATGGAAAAAGTTACAGGTCCATCACAAAATAGTTGTGCCATGCCACACTACTGTCTTGTAGCCAGAGCAGGAAAAAAATATTCACCTTTGTGCCTTTTAATCCTTAATGTTGTTATATTGGGACGAAAAGTAGTCACTTCACTTAATGTACATAAGTACTGTAGCTTTAAATGAGGAATGAAAATAGTGAGGAATGAAAATGATCAAAGGTGGTCAGTGATAAAACCTACACTGTTTTTTATTTATTTTCAGTTTGACTGTGTTGAGATTTCCAATTAAAAGTGTTTGTGCTTCAATTCAAAAAACTCTTTGGGACTCTGAGGGGAACTAAAAAGATGAAGTGTTTCCATTCAGGAATATCATTTTGCGAACGACTGCTTGCTAACTTCTGCAAAAATGTGAGCCAGGCTTCAGTATGCCCTGTGAAGCTTGTGCAGTGCAGTTATGTGCTTGAGCTAAAAGGAAGGAAAGTTGACAACTGTTATGCATGAAGATTACTAGCTTCAATAATTATTTTTCTCCCTATTTTACTAGCCTGAAGTGTTACTAATCAAAACTATGCTCATTTTCTGGAGGTCCTACTCTTTTGGTTTTTCACTAGAAAAATGCATTTTTAGGAAACTGGCAGTAAATCATTTGAGGAAACTAGACATTTTTTCCCAAAGCTGTCACTCTACTTCTATAGTATTGCCTGATATCAGAGAATGAAAATATCCAGGTGGTTGTTATAATACCCTTGTCACACAACTCCTCAGCGTCAAAAAAATCCATGATTCTCCTCTGTAGTGTCTCAGCATTGTTTGAGTGCTGAATGGATGTATAGGCAAATGTTGGAGCTGATAGCATTAAAACTGACTGCTGCAGAACTGCCTGGGAGACCTGCACATGAACTATTTACACCTCAAAATCAAAATTAATTCTATACATAATCTCTCTGCAATACTCTGTTAACTGACTAGAAAACTGCCAAATAAGTATTTTGCTAAGATTATATTGTACGTATCCAAGCTTACATAAAGGAAATCCTGCTTAACTTCTTGGTCTGTTTAGGAATTTTTTAGGAAAAAGTTGACTACTTCAGAGGAGGGTATGGGCACGTAAACACTTTTTGTCATAATTCTGAGGTTAAAACTGAACTACCTGGAATTGAGTTGCCTTATCCATTTTGTGGAAAGCCAGTAAGTGTATTTCAGGGCTGGAAATTCCACTTCACTTAATGTACAGAAAACATCCCAAGGGAAATCATAGTTTTTCTTGAAGCACTAGGTATCCTGGTAACATATCAGTTCTCAAACTCACTTTGTGTTATCCAGCAACAGTAATAGTTATAATAAGACAAGGTTATTTTCATCTTTTAAAGGGGTATTTTGTAAGACTTTGGCAAGAAATTCCCTTTTTTTTTTTTTGACACAGCCGTCTGCACTTTACATTCTGTATGCAGTTTGTGTTTAAACTGAGGTTTGTAGTATCAAAACATTAACAGGCATGCCTGAAAATTTTCCAAAGGAGTTCAAAAGAGAGTAGGAATTCTGTGATTTAGATGCGTGTTGTTTTTTTTTTAAAAAAAAAAAAACAAACAAAAAACAAAAAACTCCTCACTCCTCAAATGTATTAATCGTACCACCAAACCACATAGCAAGTGCCAAACAGTATTCTTCCTTGGAATCTTTTCAGCATTAAAGATATCTAGCATAACTTTATCTAGTGTCTTACAATTTGCCTATTTTAAAAAGATATCTGTTGTGTTGTTAAATGTAGCCAAGTTTGATTCCTAGGCAAGGCTTATTTGTGCTTTAGTCACTGACAGTTTCATGACCACACTCCAGAGATGTGACAGATATTTAGCTTCCGTGTGCAGTTGGTAAAAGCTAACCTTTCTAACAAATAATTGGAGTCAATTAGGTGCCCCGCCTACATCCTTTTCTTCACTGGGGGGGAGGAGGGAAGGGGGAAGAAAGAAGTCATGCTTTTCCTTATTTTACTTTTGTGGCTGATTAAAACTAGTAATACAGTGCAGAAATTTTCTCTGTGACTACAGTGTTGGAAAACTACTATAGATTTTTCCTAAAGGTATTGTACCTCTTGCATGAATGCTATAGTACTAACTTCTAAAACGATGAGGTACTTAGAAAAAAAATATAGTTGAGGAAAGAACCAGTTGAAGTGTTTCAGGGTGAAAGTTGACTTTCCCTGTTGATTATCAGCACAACACTTACAAATACTATTATACCAAACCAGGTATTTGAAAATAGTATACTAAATGTCTTTCACTTCTTAGACACTAATTGGACAGCTATGAAGATCCTAAGAGCATTGTTAACAACTTTCTGAAACATAGCTTCAGACTGATCTTCCACGAAGTTTCCCTCTCATAGTACATATGGAAGTCCTTGCAATCCAGTTCTTGAATAAGTGAGCTGAGATAAGTAGAAATATGGCACTTCTCAATCTGTATTTCTTTGGCCATGTCCCTTATCTTGTGTGAGAGTGAGACTCAACAAATACAGCCTTATTAAGTGGCTAAATAACTTGAAATATAATTTTGCTTCCAAATATATTTTTATGCTGTTAAATTCTGAAGTTGTATCATGCATCGTATGTAGTGTGGTGCAGTATAGAAAATACACTGCTCATAACATTTTTCTACCTTTGTTGTAGAAGCCATTTACTGAGTTTGGAAAATAGATTACAAGCTTATGATGTTTTATTTATCAAAAATGGTGATAAATGGGTGAATTATCCACATGGGGGTTTACAGGAGGAGGTATTCAATTAATGATGATATGCCAGTCAACAGTTCAACAACAACAATCTGCTGTTGAAGAGACTGATCAAGGAATTGATCCAGTGAAACTGAATGTCCATGTTCTCTGTAGCATTTTTCTAGAGCTAAGTATTCTTTCTAGGGCGGGTGGTTTTTTTGTTAGTGTGTTTTTTTTTTTTTATTTTGGTTTGTTGTGCTTTCTTGCCATATCTAGAAAAAGCTGGGTTTTATCAAATCTCTCAGCTGTGTAAACAAGAAAGTGATAAAAAGGTAGATATTACATATTAGTTGGATCATTCTGAGCTTATTCTATGCATACTGCTTCTTGCCTTCTGTATCCTATCTTTTCCTGAGGTCGCATATGCTATGTATTCTGACCAAGGAGAGAGATTATGTTGAATACCGCTTTTGGCAGTGAGTGGTGAGTGTGCTAAGCAGAACTGCATCAACTGGTAGTGCACTGTTCATCTTGGATTTAGCCTGCTGAAGAACTGTAAAACAGGATGTCATGTACCAGGGTGTTTTATTATGATTCTTTTACTATTTCTGTCTTATTTTTAATAGATCACTTAGTGGATTTTACCTTCTTAACAAAGGTTTACTCTAATGAACTGTGCAAGTTCACTGGTCCAAACCTCAGATCATCATTCTGTAGACAGTATCTGTTTTTAATATTTAATGTATGTGGTGCTGTCCTTTAAAATCCTTGCCCAGCTTTGAAGTATTTTAGTTGCTATAGAAACAACATCTGTGATAGGAGCTTCTAAATCATAAATACATTTGAGATGTCTTTTCTTTCTTCTTGTGTGTGAATACAGTAGTTCTTTCCCTCCCACTCTACACTTCATTTGCAGCTTCTTTCAGAAAGTGGTGCTGAGCAAACTCATCACTGTTGCCTCCTTAAAACTCAATGCTAGGATAATTCAGTATTCAAAAACTTCTACATTGCGGTTTCTGATGATCTAAGTTGAATCTTCTGTGGAAAAATCAAAGTTTTGTGCGTTTGTGCCAGAGCACAATAAATAAATGGTGATCTTTATTTAAAAGCCACAGCTTGAGACTTCTTTTTTTTTCACAGAATTGTTGAGGTCTGTACTGGAGAGATTAGAACTGGTACAGCACCCCAGGTGTGGCTTCACCATCCCTGAATGTAGATGAAGGGTAACTTGTCTCGACCTCTTGGAAATATTCATCCTAACGCAGCCCAGGATGCTGTTAGTCCTGTTTGCTGTAGGGCCACACTGCTGGCTAATACAGGAGAAGATTAATGTTGCTATTGAGTTGTTTCTCTTGTAATGTTTCAAGCTTTCCTCTTAGTGCCAAGTCTAGTTCTAAGATTCTATGACAAATTATTTCCTTAAATGTGAAATGCTTGGTAAACTGGCAGCAGATTTTAAATAATCCTATGTCATTATTTGATACCTACTGCTTTATATCACTCTTCAAGACAAAAAAAAAATTGAAATGAAGTTGAAAATTATTGAAGGAAAAGTAGGAAATGAATGTTAAGTATATTTTGAGAAGCCTAATCATGGCTACAGCTAGTAGGAAACTGGAGTCTGGAAGTCTTTTCACAATAAGTAGATTCACTTCTAGGATAAAGCCAAATTGGGCAAGTGGTGGGCTGAAGTTCCTAATGTGTTATTCTCTGGAAAATACTTAAGCTAGCAAAAAAGTACAAAATGTTAATTTCTTAGCAGAGGTAGATGGTGCTATTATTTGTTTAATCGTTCTGGAATGTTTTGGCACTGTTTCACTTTGTAGAACAAAAGAAGAAATGACCTCTTCGTGAAAAGAATGCTGTGGATAAGCTGATAGGTACCTTATCAACTTTGCTTTTGTAGCTATGCTAGCCAGACATGTTAATGTGACATAGACATTCTCTGCTATGGTATTTATACTTTGTCAGAGGTGTTTTGGAAGTCATTTGTGACCTCATCTGGACACAGAGAGGCTGCAAAATTCTCAGAATTGATAAAACATAAGTCCACTATAAAATGAGCTTATTTTATACTTCCTAGCTTTCAAGAACTTCAGAAAATAAGTCTCTTTACTAGCTTTGTACCTATTTGCTACTGATGCTTTTCTGTGCTTCCTAAATCTGAAGCACCATAGCTGATTGGTATTTCTTTAAGATTCTTTTAAGCTTAGGTTTCAAATAGCTATTTTTCTAGGAGCACTGTGTGGGAGATCAAAGTCCTGCATGCAAGGTGTATGAATTCTAATCTGTAACGAAGAACAAACTTTAAAATGTACTCTAGTTAGCACTGAGGAGTGTGAGAGGTGGATAGAACTAGCCCAACAAGTTTTCTATCACTGAATAAGCCAATCTAATCAGGCAAGAACATTGTAGTTAAGAGCCATGAGTATGACTCTGTGTTTAGGAAAGTGTTCTTTATATTTAGTCAGCTGGTTATCATCTGGTCCTGAGCATCATGCAGTGCTGAAAGTATGAGGCCCAGGGTGGAGGGGGCAGGAGCAAGAAAGATCAGTTGGGGCTGACTTTCCTTTTTCCTTTTTTTTTTTCCTACTTCAAATTTTAAAAAATTAGACAGGGCAGAGATAAATTAAGAAACAGATTGGTATTCTGGGCAGTAGTGCATGGAGTAGAAAAATATGAAAATATCTATGTGTGTCAAAGAGGTTGAGGCTATAGGGGGGAAAAAAGAATAGATTGTGATAATTTGATCTTATATATGTACATATAATGCAATACACTATATTATATGTATACATAAAAATTAGACATGATTCAGCTATCTGCATATATTTTCAGTTGCACCGTAAAGAGAGAAATGTTTGAACTGTTTCTTATTTTTGGGGGGCTTAGTTTCATACAAGCCTGAAATAAGATCAGCAAGGATCTCCAGGCAGACTGGAAAAGTCTTTTGCAAAGCATTTTTGCCAGTAACTGTGGGCAACGCTTGAAAATCCATGATCCCACTCTGCTTTTTTTTTACCAGTAAACTCTCATTCCCATGCATTTTTTTCTCACAGTTGATGCTCATTACTTGATTAAAGGTTACAGTGTCCTTTCTCAAATAGAAGAGGAATGCATGCTCTAATTACTAGAGTATGAAAGAGTATACTATAAATGTAGTGATAATAAGGTGCAAAGAAATGATAATGAAGGATGGAGGAAAGACAATAATGGACTGCCAAACGTGGATATGCATGCCTGAACCATTCTGGCAGAAGCCAGAGAACCATTCTCTCAAGAAGTAGCTGCAGATATTCAGCAACAGTTTAAGGAAGAGTAGAGCTGTCAGGGACAGGGGAAGCTGTTGTTTGGAAGGACAGTGTCTAAAAGCTCAGGAATATGGCTCTTAGGTCATAGGTGATATAAAAATGGAGATGGTAAGTGTTTTGGATTCATGTATTATAAATGGAGGAAAGAGAAAAGGCTTGGAAACTGAGTGAAAAATATCAAATAACTTATAGTGGTATTTGAGAAATACTCACGTACAATGTGTTGTTGTAAGCTCTTAAAATTTCAGCCTTGTTAATGTGAGATCGGTCCAGTTTGGGTTTTGATAGCATTACTGCTCAAAATTTGAGAGGAGCTCACTTAGCCTTGTAGGTATCTGCAGTTTGGGATGGAGAGCAAACTTCACTTTAGGTAGTGCTAGAAACTAGATGGTGAGAAATGTTCTTCGGAATTTAAATTGGCTTAATCTGAATTCCAGTTTAAGCCTATGAATTAACATAAGTATCTAATACTACTGTCTGTATATGGCGCAGTCAGGACTGGAAGACTTTTAAGTATAAATTGACTGGACTATTAACTATAAACTATCTACAACTATAAACTATTAACTCTCTTGGCAATGTACTCAGTATATTCCGAAAATGCAGTGTATTTCTGTGGTTGCTTCTCTTTTTCTGTTTCACTTTAGATTACAGTTGATGTATCTGCAATATTTCAAGAAACAAGAGGATAACTTCTACAATGCTTATTCATACAGAAGTTGTTCCGAATGTTTGTTATTTTCTGTTAAAACTGGAGCTGAACTACTGATTTCTGGGAGAGCATGGTTCTTCATGAACTCAAATTCACATTTGTTTTCTATGAAATGCTGTCCTAAAGAACTGGAAACAGAACATTCATATATATTGTGGTTCCCATGAACTGGTATCTGACCAAGATACTGTAAAATGTCAGATGGTTTGTTCGAAAAAGTGACTTAAAGTCACTTAAAGTGGTGACAAATTAGATAGGTATTGTTATGAATTATACATTAAATAATCTAACTGGTAACCAAACAAACAGAAAAGGAAAGTAATGAACCTCTTTTTCAATCTGTTTCATCATTAGTTTTAGCTGTATTTTAAATAATTGAAAATTCTACCTATAGACAACTTTTAAAAAGTAGCTTATAATATTAGTCAGATTCTATATTTGAGAATAGATAGTCATACCTTAAGTGCTACTCTTGAATGAAATTATGCCAGAAAGTAAAATATTGATAATGGAAGAGAAAATAGTGTGGAAATTGCTTGAGGATTTCAATAACTTCAATACTGCAGTACGATGTAACAATACTGCAGGGATCTAGTCTTCTTAGGCTAAAGCACTTTCATCTTTAATTGCAAAAGGGCTTCAGGGTTTCCTTTAAAACTTTTAAATATTTGATTTTAGGAAAATCAGAGTTACTTTTTTCATCTCTTCTATCCTATTCTATGCCTCTACTACTTACACGAATAAGTAACATGTCTCAAAGGACAACTACATAACAAGGATAGACTTGTGATAAAACTTTTCCCAAAACACTCTAGAAAACATTTCTGAAATGCATTTTTGATAGTTTTGTTTAAATATGTCCCCCACTTTCAACTCTTATATCAACTCGTTACTCTGTACAACCTACATAGAATTCGACATCAATATCTTTGCCAAGTATCTCATTGAATAAGCAGTACAAAAGTTGATCAGTAGTTATTTGTGAGAACTTGAAAATACAAAGCTAACAGCTGGAGCTGAACTCTGTGTTCAGCTAGCTGGAGGAGGTACAAGCTTCACTCCTGATAAAATTAGCTCCTGGCATGTCTGAACTCCTGTACACTCTTCTGAAGACTGTGTCTCACGTGGTTATTGATCCTGATGACCTAGGATGACCTAGGAACTGGACATCATGTTTTTTCTAGGCCTGTGGTCACCTGCATCCTTGGACAAATTATGTTAATTAGTTTATATTTCAGCTTACTTAATTTTGTGTTTAAGCAATTTGATGAAACAAAATTTAAAAAAAATCAATCAATCGAGGAGTTCATTTTTTATTAATAATCATGCCTTTTATTGTCATGGTGACAGCAGTCCAATTTTGCCTCCATGAAAGAGCCTTCAATTTAAACATAATATCAAATGATTACAGAAATAGAAAGAGTTTCTGAAAGATCTGCAATTTCTAATAATATTCAGGACTGAATAGTAGATATTTTCCTATTAGTGAAATTTATCTATGAACAATTTCAGCAAAGCAGAAAACAAAATGCTAGTTTTAATATAGTAATTTGTTGTTTAGTAGGATCTGTTCTTTTGCTGTTTCCTGTCAGTGGATGCCAATACCCTTTATTTGTTACAGATCATTCTTTTAAATCTATTTTGGAATGCAGCAAAGTTGCTGAAGCTAAACTTATTTTTCATAATAGCATTTTAATGAAATGTACGTAAATAGAATTGATCGAAGGTCATAAGATTGTGTTGTTGCTTTAATGAAGGTATAATTTTGTGTTCTATGAAGCTTATTGGAGACATCTGGAAACAACGAAGAAAAATAGCAGGAAGGGCTAAATCACAGTGGTGAATGATATACTGATACAGTATCCATAGATAAGGCTAAGAATAATGCTTGTTATTTCTGTCTCAAAACTGAAGGCTGTTGACCATGGGCTAGTGAAGGACTACTGAGCTTTTTCAGCTGTTTTTTGAAGTTAGCATCCATCCTCCAGGTACTACAAGGAAGATCAGGAAACTCACTTAAATTCCCATTTGAATGAGATTGAGTTAAGATACCAACCCATGTTCTATTTCGAGTCATGTTTAGACCACTGCAAGCAAGTGGTTATCTTTAAGTGCTTAAATATTCATTGCAGGGACAATACGGCTGTATACTTTGCACTAGAATTTTTATGTGACAGCAGTAGACAGGCAGCCACCATTTCAGCTTCATGGACTTTTCCCAGACACATCACTGTACCTGAGCAATGGGTCTTGTTCAGTTTCTCCAGTCTGGCAGCAGCACTCTGTGTCTCATTCCCATCCTTACTGCCGTGATTTAAGTGGGATTTGCAAGGGGAAAAAAAAAAAAATGGACAGGATGTGTGGAGCATGCAGCTAAACTTTCTCAGACATCTGTGGAGCTTCTCGGTAATCTCGAACAGGTTAGGTTCTTACACATGATTTAATGGTTTGCTGAACTGGAACCATAATCTGCTCTTCAGTGAAGTCTCCTCTAACTTCTCCCTAATAGACTATGTTAGCAAAGAGAAGGAAAGGTATTGAAGGTCCTGCATGTGTACCACAGACAAAAGCTCCATTGCTTTTAACTGGAAGTATGCCTGTGTTAGAAACATACAGCTAGAGCCCTGAAGATTGAATTAGTACATAGTCTTCTTCAAATAGTTCTTTCAAAATAACTGCAAGAACCCTTTTTCCCAAAATACTGTGCTTCGACTCTGCATAAGGTAACATTAAATAGAGATAAATAGGTGTGGACAAGCATCTTGAAACCTTTTCAAGCTCTAACCTATTGTTGAAATATTCACTACCTCTACTTTTTCACCAAGTAAGATTTCAGTCTGCCTATAGAGAATGCTATAATGGCAACCACAGCATGCTAGTGCTTCAGAGTGAGGGAGACCTCACTTGTTTCCACTTACTGAAGAATATTTTTGTAGAGTCAGTGACTTTGTTAGTGTGCTGAGAAGCAAGGGACTGGATCTGCTGTCTCCTTCATGTTGCTTATTAACAAAAAAGTTAGTGAAGTGAACATGGTGAAATGCTATTCTTGCAGAGTGGTTCTGTTTTAATACTTAGTTTATGTGTAAATAATTACTTCAGTAGTTTAATGTTTTCCAGATAAAAGCTTCAGAAACAGGTTGCCAAATCAGCAGACTTCTGATCAGAAAGTACTGTTGGACTGTAACCATGGCACAAAGTATGCATCCCACAGACAGTTCTCCTCTTATTATTCCTCTTACTATTACCTATTTATTATCATTTCTTAGTATAAAGGACTTCAAGAGAAACTAACACGAGAGCACCAGGGTAAAGATGCTGTGCAAAGAAATGTGTAAATCTAACATAGCAAGCCTTAGATCTCTGCTTGTGACTGTACTGAAAGATAAGTGCCCAGTAGCAGAAATGGGGCTTGGATGGGTGAAAGAGCAGCACAGCTTGGTCTTCGCTTTGTGTTTAGGGCTGGTAAACCTTTTGTAGCTGTACAACATGTGGAACTGAACCAGGAAAGGTCACAGTTTGTATAAACTACGCAAGTCCCTATTAATGGCTAGGAAGGGACTGAAATCAACCATTCTCAGTCAATACTCAGTTTTTGCATATCAAATACAGCACGCTTAAATACTTCAAATGTTCTAAAATGTTTTTTAGAAGGTTGGGTTGAAGAGTGATGTGAGTGGTTACTAGCTGTTATTTGTGTTAGGTGGTTGAGAAGGGAGACAGTGACCAGACAGGGTGGGAACTTCTACCAGCAGTTCGACCTTGTTCAAAATTGCCTCCTCTCCTCCCTGCACTGAGACATGTATTAGTCTAAGTAGGGTAAAATCGTTTCATGAGGTGATTAAAGTGTGCAATCTTCTGAAATTTGCCAAATAGGCAGCAACCTTTAATCCATTAAGATCAGCAAAGTCAGGGTAACTGTGATAGCTTCCGTGGTTAATTCTTTGTAAATGAGCAGGGCTTCATCCCCTTTGTGTTGCTGTGTAACGCTTGTTTCCCCCTTCCTAAATCAAGATTTACCCCGAATGCTTCGCCCCATCAAACAGCTCCTGTGCTCAAATTCAGCGCATCCAGAGAGCGCTGGACAGCACGCGCTCACACGACGCAGCTGGCACCGCGAGCCTCCATTCCTCGCAGCTCCTCACAGCGCGGGGCCGCCGCCGGGGGCGGGTCGGGCGGTGCGCGCTGGGCGGGCCGGCGGTGGGCTGTTGCCATGGCTCCTGCAAGCCGGGGCAGCACCGCGGGCCGGCGGCGGCGGTGCTGAAGGGACCAGCCATTTTGCTGGTGGAAAACAATGTGACGTGGTGTGCCGGGCTCTGCCGTGCAATAAACACGCGTCTCCTTAGAGGACACAGAAGAAACGGGCACGCGAGTGAGTAATGACAGCGGGTTAGCGCGTGCGAGCTGCCATTTTGACAAGCCGGTGACTGCTGCTGCCACCGGCTGATCGGAGGCGGAATGCGGAGCGATAACGCCGCATATCTGCTGTCAGGCAGCCGAGAGGGTTTTTGTCTCGTAAAGGCGAGGCCGCCCCACGGCGTTATCTCGGTGCCCGCCGTGAGGGCTGAGTCGGGGCTGGCGGCCCCGCGGCTCGCAGCGGGCAGGTGCCAGCCCGGCCCCGCCCGGCCTGTCGACCCCGCGGGCTGCGCGCCGAGGGTGTGCCGCCGCGCTCCGCACAAAGGGAAGCTGCCGAGCATCCCGGCTCTGGGGAGAGGTATGGCTTTGCGGTGACTGGTTCTGCCTTGAGAAACTGTATTCCGAGCAAAACCGCTAGCGAGAAATGAGCTTCGTCAGGTACCTTTGTGTTTTAGGGATGGTTTGGTCAGAGACTTGTGTGGAGTGATGGCTGAGTGCATTGGTCTGACTGCATCTTGTTTTAGTGTCATGTTCTATGTAGCTGTTGAGTCAAAAGATTGCTTTTAAAAGCAGATGTAATCATATGTTTGCATTTCCTGCTAAAAGGGGTTTTCTTTTTCACTGTGCTTTGTACTGTCAGGATAGTGTGGGATATAATGCATTATCAAACTTGCAAACATATTTCAAAAGCCTCAAGTCACTGAATTCTTCGTGACTGGAATTGATGCATTGTGCTCAGCCTCAGCGTAACTAGCTTTAAATTGTCTGACTGCTGCTGTGCAATATGTAGGTCATAATAAGGTGCAGCTTTTTCACCAGCTTTCTGTGGGGCTGCATGCCCCAGTGCTGTGGTTGATTACTTTGTGGTACTGGCACTGGTAAGAGCAGCGGTGATACAGCCAGCTCACACCTCCCATACAGATATGGCACATACCGTGCTGCATGGAGCACAACACGCCCATTGTGTCCCTCCGCTCGGTGCTTGGTACAAGGAAGGAAACCAGCACTCCACATGGAGCACAAGCACAATTAACAGCACAAGGCGGTTAAACTTTTATTGAACGATCTCAGCGGCAGGCTTTCTGCTTAACAAAAAATAAATAAAACCATGAATGCAAATGTAAGGCAATCATTGAAACAGAGTAAGTCATCTGATTAGGGCTGTATATTCATACTGTAGATTTTCAATGCAAAATGAATTGCTCTGAATAGATATTAATCACAACGCATCTGTTTTAGAGATTAAAACTACAGTTAGAACTAAGTCAGTAAAACTACAATCCTTCAATACAAACTTTTATAGTAAAAGTAGCATTTCATGAACTACTAAATGTTTTCTCACTAATATAATTCTTTAATTACCTAATACTGAAATGCATTTAATTATTTTGGCAGTTGAATACTCTGATTTGTTTTGCACCAAGAGAAAAGAAATAATTGGTATTAACTCTTAATTACGTGGTTTTCAGTTACACTGAGATGAACCATTTGTTTGGACAGTTGAGTGGGCATGAGATCAGGAATTTGAGGTCTGGGATCTTTATAGTTAAATTAATAACCAGTGTTCTGTAATTAGGAGCCAAATTCCAATGTGTTATTTCTGTATATATGTGCTGCAAAGGTATTTAGACAAGCATGGTCAGCAGCTATTCCCCAAATGAAACGCTGCATTTAGAAATAGCAGTTTATAAATGGATTGCTAGCATGCATTTTCCCTGTTAGAAAAGCTCTGTCTTCCTCAAATTGTTTCAGGATTTTGCTAATAGGTGAATGCACACCCCAACTTCTTTTACCCGTGTGTAGAGGTCACATAGTAAATTGTTTAGAGATCCACTTTTTTCTGTGTTCTATAAAGTGGAATGAATATTTACAGTGTAGTCCTACATGAATATTCATGGCTTTAATTATGTTGAAAATGATAAGCTGATCTAGCATTTCCTTTAAGGTGTTTGTAGGCCTCTAACAAAGAGATAGAGAGCTTCTGTTATTACAGTAAAAAGTACAGACATAGTAGTATGCAAAAAGTCAAGGATCTTACAGCTCAAGCTGGATATATCTCATTTTGAAGAATTTATGGTGTAAGAAAGCGTATGAGGACTAGCTGTGACAAATCGCTGAACAGTGTACAGCCAGTTAGGTACTGATAGATGCATCTTATTAGTCTCTATTGTTATTGAGAACAATATTCTGCATTCTTTCCATTCTGTTGTTCTCCCTTTGTCTTCTTTCTCATATCAGTTCCCAGCTTCCCTCTGTTGCCTTACTGTCTCTTTGGCAACATCTGATCCCCTCTGAGGTATTTGTAAATCAAATTGGTGACTGTCAGTAATGGCCATGGAGGTGCTGCAATGGAATATGGTTAGGAGGAAGAATTTTAATGAGTTAAAGGGAAGAAACAGCACCTAAGTAAAATGTGTGCCAAATACGGACTAATGGTACGTGATATAAGGTGTTAAGGGGGTAGAGTCCTCTCACAAATGTTGAAATCAAATGGGCATAGAAGAGGAGGAATGTTTTTCAGCTCACAATCAGCTGTGTTTTTTAACAGAAGATTACTAAGGAGACCTTGAGAATAGTATGAGACAAGACAAATTGGATATTTCAGCAGTGGAGAGGTTGACATCAAGTTTCAGTTAAAGCGTACAAGTTTTTTTGGATTTCAGTAGAGCCATGATTTCAATCCAAGAAATTATTGTACTTGATTTGAAAGTCTGTAGGTTTTGCAAAGTCTGACTGTTTTGGTCTGCAGTTAAGTAAATAACACAAGCTGTCATGTTTCAACATGAGTCACTTCAAACATTTTTGAGAGAGATGCCTCTTGAAGGTGACTCTGGGCCCATGTCTTGTGATCATAAACAGATTACCAGCAAAGCAAAAGTGGGGAGATCAATCCTAAAATGTAGTATCATAGTAGCGGGTGCAAATAACAATAAAAATGAAGAGAGCGACCAAGGGAGATGAAATAAAGTGCTGTAACAGCTTGGTATGTTTGTTTAAAATCATTAGATTTGAACAAACATTGATAAGCATCAACCAACCATGTGGTCTGTGGAGCACAATAACCTTCTAGGAGTGCTAATGTGGGAATGTTATCTGCCCTCCACCTATGAGCTAGTCCCTGAAATGCCCTGGGCTTGCATATATGACCATCATGAGAAACGGTACAGATGTCACATGCCTAGAAACCACCCTCAGATATCAAATTAGGGTGCACTGTGGAACAACCGAACGCTGCTTCTATATTGGAAGGATCATGTATTGAGTATGATATGCCAATGATGAGGGTTCATCAGGTAAATTACATCAAATGTGGCCTTGGAACAATAGTTCTGCTCCAGTGAGGCTGTCTGCATAACATGGACATAAAAGCTGACAATTCTTGGTTGTTTGTAAATTTGAATTTCACAAATACATAGTTTGATGGTGTTGTATCACGCTGATATTGATCCTTTTCCATACCACTATTTCAGTATTGCATTATTGTTACTCATTGACAGAATGTATTTTCTTCATATTCTGTTGGATGTAGTGTAGAGCTTTCTATTAGGGAAATGATTGTACCGTAGATACTCAGACTTTGTTCATTTTTCTTCAAATAGCGTGGCTTCTTTACACGCGAGCATTTTACTGAAGGTGTACTACCATACAAAAAAAAAAGCCTCAGTGAGGTGTTGATATTTCTATTATTGTGAAGTACCTTAACTGTCTTGAGGCCAGCCTAAAAACAAAAAGCTAAAAAGACTTTCAAAGGCACTGATGTGATGGAAAACCTCATGGATGGGAAGGATTATGGTCTGATAGTGGACAGAAGTACATACTTAAAGGGCAGCATGTATCTCTGGGTAAAGGCATGCTGAATTACAGCATTTTAGATCTACTCCTGCTTTGTTTTTTTTTTTTTTGAAGCATTAAATGTATTTTTCTGTTCAAATCTATTGTTCCATAACAGCATAGTTAATGTGCTGTAAAGCAGGAAATTCCAAAGACTGAGCCCTTTCTCCTATTATTTCTAGCTTCTGTCCGAAATACTTACTTTACATCCTTCTCTGGTCAATAATGATACTGTTCTGATTCATCCATCCTTAAAAATCTCACCAGACACCATTAAGGGGTTGAAGAGGACAGATGTGGTTCTGTGTTCTTAAGTAACCTGAATAACATGATATGTTATTTTAACAGTTGATGCTGAGGATCCCAAGCCTCAAAGGATAGTGGTTGAGGAAGGGGAGAGAATAAGATAGCGGAAAAGCAATGCTTCTTACTCCCAGTCCAATCAAGTTATACAATAAGCTTTTTCATTAACCTTTTCAACAGATAACTTGAATAATGTTGAAACATGGAATAACAAAAGCTTTACTTATTTTTGTAGGGCATTTGTCCTGCATTATATATGTGTAAGTATTGAAGCAATGTATGACTGAATTGTTTGATGTATAAGTTTAGCCGGAGTTGCTGACTAGCTAGATTTGCCTGCAAATAGTGAGTTTTATTTACTCTTACTACCTCGGGATGCAGAAGGAAAGGGAAGGGGTGCATGAAGGAAACCCAAGGGGATCAATAACGGCAGTTTTCAGAGCTGAAAAAGCAACATTTTGCAGGCTTATAAGAGAGTTAAGAGGCATTGATGTCTCAAGGTTGTGTTTATTTATAACATCAACAGTTCTCCTGATTGGAAATCAGTAGTTATGACTGAAGGTTGAAATAGCTGGAAGAGTCCTTGGTTGTTTTTTTTTTTTTTAACAGTTTGGAAACAACAACAACAAAAACACAGTTCCTTAACGATTCTGTTTAGTGGAGACAATAAGTGAGTTCCTGGTTCAACCACAGTGATACTGAAAGGCAGTTTTAGTGCTCCTAAGAGGCTTAGGTTACATGATGTAGCCCATGATGGGAAGGAGTAGGAATTGTATCAAGAGCAAGATAGCCATGGCATGTCCTTTTCAATATGTTGCCATCTTGTCTGAGGAATCAACTCTAGCCTGAACATGAAGTTTTATCACCACAGAGTACATTGAATGTTACGTTGAATAAAGCCATGTATTTCTCTATGGGAAAAGTATCAGTAGGCAGAAGAGTGTGAAGCCACAAAAAACGTGTCACCTTGCAAAAAGGTACAGATATTACTCAAACATCATGTCCATGGTAAGTGATGAAGGTGCAGTAGATGCAACAGATTTTCTTTTGGCAACCTGGTCCTAACTATACCTGATGTAAGACCATAAAAGATTAATAAGTTTGTAATGACAGAGATCTGATGGATGTTCTTCATAAAACATGGTGACTCATCTTTAGACTTAGCTATAAGGAATACCAAAAAAAGAACAGAAATAGAGATTTCAGAAATGTAAATTGTGGAGGAGAGATTAGTACTTCAGCTTACCATATACAGAAAAGACAATTATGAAAATAGGGTGGTCAGATTTATATTTTTACTCAAATTAATGAGATTAAGTACAAAACCAGGGAAGACTACCACAAAACCTATGAGAGAACAAATTTCAGTTCATGCAAGCATTTAGACTACTTCTGGTCTCCTGATCAGAATAAAATGTGAATATATGTAGAATACTTTATGAAATCAGCTACCAGCAGCTATTAACTGTTTGACTATAGCAAGGATATCCACTAGGACTGACTTCCTAAAAGCCAGTGTTTCACCAAAGTTTAGCTTTAGGAAAGGGGAAGAGGAAGCCTGTCCATGATTCAGGTCTCTCAAACAATTCTGACGTGTGAGAAATGCATGAACTCGAGATTACACACATTACTGCAGAGGTCTGTGATTGTGAATATGAACAGTATTTTCACTACTAGAGGTGCCCACAGGGGGAACATAGCAACCCACTGAAATATAACTAAGTGAACTAAGTGCAGGGTGGACGTAATAAAGTTGTATTTTTAAACACTGTTTTTACTAATTATATCTTGATATTAAAAATGATACACAATAACTGTAAAACCAGAATTATTTCATTTTTTCTAAGCGTAAATCTAATCTGAAACTGAGATATTACTGGCACCAAATTTTGAAACAGATGCAAAATGAGATTTGTAAGGTTTGTAATGCCTGTTTCTCAGTGAATTTCATTTCATTTGAGAACCTCGCTTTCTCTATTACAAAGATAATGACAACTTTTATAGTTGAATTGTGATAAATAAGGAGGACTGAATAATTGATGTGAGGTGATTATTAATTGGTGAGAACACCAAAGAGATTATGTTATTGGAAGGCTGGTCAGTAGATCTCCAGCGCAGATTGCTTTGCGCTCTCCAGTGTAGCAGAGGAGTTGCTGGATTAGAAGTCCCCAGCTTTGGCTCGGTATACTGTTTTCAGGTACCACGAGACATTTATGCAACTTTTGAATTTCAAGAAGACTGTAGCTTTTAAGGCAATCCTGAACTATAGAGACCCACCTAGATAAAGTATATAGTTAATGTTTGCTTTCTATCTTGGAGCTCACACTACTGATTTCTGTGCAGTTTGTCTTTTACCCTTCTTCAAATCTTAAGCAGCTATTGTCTGTTTCACGTATCAGCTCTCTACTTTCTTTCCTATTAAAGATATAGTAGGGATTTTGGAGATGAGCAAACAGTAGCTTCCCAAAGGGGTGCCAGTGAAAATTATTCAGCATTTATCACATCAGTCATATATTGATCGTGTAATTCTAGCCTTTTATGTATCTTGCACATTTTAATGAGCAACTTCTGACAGAAGCTAACAATTGCTAGGAGTACATTTATTAAACTTTATTTCTAATTAACCAGGAACTCTGAGTAATGACTCTCTCCCAGATAATCAAATTTATGGTAATTGCACTGTTTTTCTTCTGGTTAAATCTGTAGTTCTTAGGAAGCCCGAAGAAATAACAATTTCAATGTGACCAATGCAATCATATGGGTTACTTTGAATAAACAAAACATAAAAGAGGCTAATCAGAGGACACGCGATTGTAGGAGAGGTAAGTGAGGTGTTGATAAGTCTTGCAGTAGAATGAAGACCAAACCAAAGACTTTGTTTTGACATACATGCAGATAATCAGGTGAATTCAGTTCTTTAAGAGACCTCTTCAAGGATCACTCAGCAGAAATAGATTGTGTAATCTGAACCTTGAAGATTATCATTTTACTTTTGAACAAATACAAGAAGTTTTTAATTTGTTACCTGTGTAGCTGTAGCAAACATGCTTTTGACAGTGGCATTCGCTTCACAGGTTTATGGTCTTGGGTAAAAACCAGGTTCAGAGCATACTTTATTGTCAGAACTCCTGCAAACTCTAGAAAAAATGTTTGCAAGTCTACACCTACATACTATAGTAAAGTATTAGGGAGATGCCTTCCAGCCTACGGAAATTGTTTTCTTATAAGCAAAGTAAAAATGTTGTGGACTTAAGTTAATCTAGTTGTAAATTTGTTTACTTCCTGTAATATTTAGTGGTGTAATTATCTTAAATAAATTCTATTTAAGGTGTAGATTAGTCATTGTTTAGCTAAAACCGCAAGTGAAAATAAACACATCAGTAGGACTAAGTAAAATCTATGAGCTGTACAACAGCAAATCTGTTATACTGTCTCTATGTGGACGTGTTCTACTTCAAATTCTGACATGCACTCTCTGTATCACAGGAGAAAGAGCAGATGAGTTATTTCCTA
The DNA here is from genome assembly GCF_002078875.1 of Numida meleagris. Taxonomy (NCBI): domain Eukaryota; kingdom Metazoa; phylum Chordata; class Aves; order Galliformes; family Numididae; genus Numida; species Numida meleagris. The sequence continues at coordinate 66,982,864 of NC_034412.1, read as the reverse complement.
GTGAATGAATAAAAAGGCTGTCACCTCAGTTGTTATCTGAAAGGAAACTGCATTTAATAATTGTTTCTATCAATATTAGCTCATCACTGTGTAAAGAAAGGATTGAAGTTGACTTCTCTTTGTAGTAGATGCTTAACATACTAGGTGGAACACACACGATTACAAAAGTAAACTGAAAAACAAATGTATTAACGAATGGTTCTGACCACTCAACCATAATACCAGTAGTTTCCTAATTTCTTATAGGAAGCTCAGCAGAAATGAAAATTTAGAAGGGATTTGAGGAACAAGCAAATAGTAGCTTTATAGATAAACTTGGGAAGTATTCTTGTGGTAAAAGGATACTGTTACAAACGAATGAAAGTGTATGTGGGAAAATCTGTGCAGAAGATGTACAAAGTTGTGATGAGAGCTTTGGGAGTTGCAGGAGGGGACGGACAAAGAATTGAGAAAGCTCTAGACAGGGAAGAGATAGAAGTAAAACTGCTGTGGTGGAAAGGCAAAGAGGTAGCTGTGTGCCTGCTAGTGGAGCTAGCTCCAGAGTAGACATAGCAAAAAAGCCAGAGTAGTCTCTTGGGACATATTTTACATTGATCTTAAAGCAGTATTACTGAAAAGCAGGGCCCTGGATACTGTAGTTAAATTGTGTTATGACAGAGGCCTAAACAACAGCATTCTTGATAAGGGGCAAACAAAAACAACCGTATTGTTCCTGAGATTGAAGGGAAGCAGGTGTGAGGAAAAATGAGCTGGATCCTTAAGTAATTAATGTCATTATTTGCATTCTAGTCAAATTTCTGTCTTACACACAGTATGCCAACACATACCATGGATTTTTCTTCTATTTTAGTCTCTATATGTACATTTAAGTATTTTGATTCTTTTGCAGATATGAAAACAAGATAATACCCTTCTGCCATTGAGTCCTTTGTGTTGCATTTGAACTTGGACACAAATAGTCAAGTCTTCGCTGCTCACACATTAGAACAAAGTATTAGATGTTTCAAATAGATACTTGTATGTCACTATCAAAATGAGATTGTCACTGGATGTCTTCCAGAAGCAAAGGAATAATGTAATTCCGTGAATAGGGGTCAGGTAGCAGGTAATTTGAAGGCAAGTGAAACACATCTTGAGGATGTTGCTGTGGTGCTCAGTTTATCTGACCATTGTAAAAATAAATTAAATGCTTTCCTATTATTTTCCTTATGAGAAGTTTGTTTAATTGTCAGAGGAATCAAATAAGCTTAAATTGTATGTCGGATGGTCCATAGCAGAAGGCAAAGGAATACAAGGAACTAAACTTGTTTTGAACACTAAATTTGTATTAAGTATACTTCTGCTGAAATGTTCAAATGTCCTTACTTGTGATGCTTTTGTGTACAATGCCAATTTAACAACGTCGTTATCTCTGCATTCTCTTTTAAGAGGTAAGATAAAAATCTGGAAAAGCTTAACTATCTGGTGTAAATTCAGTAGAGAAAACTTACCTTTCAACTTTTAGAATTTCTTCTCTATGTGTAAAGTTTTCAAGCCATCTTAGAAACAGAGGATAGCAGAAGGCACTGACTTCATCCTTCAGTTTCAAGTATGATTTTTTCTGATCTCGTCTGATCTTTATGTAAGGACTGGAATTGGGAATTTGTTTTGACCAGGACCAAGCCAATGAAAAATCAAAAACCCTGAGGCAAAAACAGATCATCTGAGCTTTTATAATTAATAAGTGGATGACTTTGAAAAACAGAGGATGTTAAAGTTCTTGGGAAGTAAACAGTTTCTAGGAAGGGAAATCCATGTTTCCGTATGTTTTTTGTTCAAAGAGGAAATTACCTAATAAATGTACAACTTTGTGGAATAACTGCTTTAAATTAACTATTATTTCTAGTTCGCACATACCTAAAGATCTGCCTGAATGTGAGTGATACTTTCATTTCTGCTCTTCAAGTTTTCTTCCATATAACTTCAGCTGCCATGGATTTAGGTTCATGATACGATACAGAGGTGCTGCTTCCTTTAACACAATGTGCAAAGTAAGTGTAGTCATATAATTTTAACTGTCAACTTGTTACAGTTCGAGTGTATTCTCAAGAGTTTTTCTCTGTATTCCTTGTTGGTGCTGGCCATTGTTCTGTCAGTTTGGATCTCCTAAGGTCTTTTCATAAGGTGTGTGCACAGCTTCTCTTGAAAAGCATATGTAGTCCATGTACTTTGCTAGTACTGGCTACCAAAATCTGAGATAGACATAAATCTAAAGTAACAGTTTCTTGCTATTCAACAGCTATATTGTTTAAGAATTTTTCTATGCAGGGAGAATACTTATGGTGAATAACATGATTGCAGTTCTGAATTCTTTATTAATGACTAGCGTTCATTACTAGTCAGTAATGAAAGTGTGCTGAGGGAGGAAAATTAGGAAGTTGCTTCAAAAAAATCGTTTGTATGTCACTCTCAAATACTGTCTTGTCATTGTTGTAGTTGCTACTTACACAAGGGTTTAGCTCTGTTAGTGAAAAATTAGTGGAGGCCTGCAGATAAGTCAGCATTGAGCAATTAGCAATGCAGGTGTAGCATTGTGCATCACCTTATACACATCCAACATGAGCTTGTCTTCGCCCAGCTAGGAGAAGCATGGATATAGCTCAAACAAATGTTTCAAATGAATAGTGTGTTCAACAATTAATGGTACTATAGGGAACACAAATAGCAAATAAAAACTGTAAAAGTGCCCTCATTGTCATGTAGCAGGAGTTGAAGCAGTACATAATAAATGACTGTGTACTTAATGTGCTTCTGTTAACAAGAAGGTAAAACAAACAGAAGATCAACACTGATTTCCTGAGTCATCCTCCTGGTGGGCAAGGGCTAATTTGGTTGTAGAGTATCCACTGGGGATTGTTGGCATTTTGCTAGAACTTCAGCTTTGGAAGCTGAAGAACTTCCTAGAAGCAAAGTCTTCCTTTTGCTCGAAGCTGCCAGCATGAGGAACTGTCACATTTCTAGGGAAATAATTATTTTCAAATAAAGATTTGAACAGGAATTGAACAGTTTTCTGTTTAGGGCCTTCCTGTTAATCATTATATGTCACACAGAAGAGGAGATTAATCAAGGCACTCACCACCAAAAAAAAAAAGCATCATTAAGTAGATTTCTGCTGTTATATCATTCCTCTTCTCTAATACATTTGCAAAATTTATCTCTCAAGAAAGTTACAACTCTCTAATTATTTGGACTGTGTGGAAAGCATCAATTTCAAAAATGTAATTGATTATCAAATTTTTTTAAATAAAAAAAAGCAGTTGGAAGTTCTCTAGGATGTGAGATGTTATTTTCTAGTACAATTCCAAGCCCAGTCACTGTGTGCAGTTAATAAAATGCTGTGCCTTTGATCTTTCAAGACAGTACGAGTGTGCAGCTATGCAGTAACATCCAGCTCTACGTGCCCATTGATGATATTGATGTAACCAATTGCAGGTGTACTTACATGCTGAATGCTTACCTTGTGATGTGTGGATTGGAAGAAAAACACAAGGAAGCTGCTGTCTGCATCTCTCTGATACTGACAATTTGGTATATGCTAAAGCCTACTCTTGGGGTTGTTTTTAATTTCATAGTGCCTTGAGGGCATGGTGTTTCTAGCTAAGATGTACAGATCATTTCTAACTTACTAGAAGTCTAAGAGTGACAAATAGCTTTATTGTGATCAGAGAGCAACAGAAAAACATTTAAATACTTTAGCCTGACCACAAAACCAGCTTTGTGGTCATGGGTTGGGGGGCCATGCCACCTTTAAAGAAAGCGGTGATTCAGCTGTACTCTTGAATAAGACGATTCCTGATGATATAAGAGATTTTGAACTGCAAAAGTTCAAAAATGCAAGACTCAGTCTGACTGCATTTTCTTTAAGTCCTGTTTATCATTTTGGCACTCAAATTTGCTGTGAAGTCAGTGTGGCATGAAATGTGAAGATGCTGGCACTGGGTAGCGCTGGGCCTGCTTTTTCTTAATGAGCATGTTTGGAATTTGAACTTGATTCTACTACATCACCTGAACAGCAGATCATTTCAGACATAAATTACAGCAACATTTCAGGCTTAAATTACAGTAAGGGAGACCACTTAGTGCTAGGAAAAAATTAATGCTAAAGATAACTAAGCAGTGGAGTGTCTATAGAAGTTGAGATATCTTTCTTGTTGAATGCCTTCTGAACCAGTTGAATTGTGTCTGTCAGGAATGATATGCATACTGTTAATTTTGCTGTTGTGAAGCAGGTGGACAAAATGACCTAAAGATCCCTCTTTAAGCCTTTCATGGTATGAGGGATTATAGGAGAATTGACTCAAATTTTGTCTGCTGCTTTGGATACTGCCCAATGTCAGAATGGTTTGTAACTTCTTGCAAGCTGCTATGGCCTGCTTTGCATAAGCCAGATCTATTTTCACACCCTTTGTGAATAACCAGCCTGTCACTGAAATTCTATCAAAAAGTCACTTCATAATCAATCTATAGAAACAGCTCTGGCAAAGGCATAAGAATATGTAGTCTGAGGAAAAAGCATGTTGTCACAAGGTGAGTTCAAGTTTTCTTCAAGTTCTGCCAGAGCATGGAACAGATTAAGCAAAAGCATACCGAAGTTCTAGGAACTGCAGTATTTGTCCTCTGGCCTTGGTGCCCTCAATCATGGCATACCTAGCCAGCTCCCTGGTCAGCTGCAGGTGTGTAGTGGAGCCCACCTCCCAGAAAAGCATGGACAAGCATGCATGTGCTTGCTACCATTTCCAGTGGTCCATTTAATAATGTCATTGCCAAAGGAGGTCATGATATCAGTGGTCTATATAAAGATACCAGTATAGGGATAGATCTGCTTCAGGCCATTGTACTGGTGGTTGCAGTGATTCTTCCTTCTACTATTCTTAAACTGCTCGTAGTTCTCATTTGAGGTTTTCATAACAGCATTCCTGGAGTCCTTGTAAGCAGGAGATCGCTTGGTGAACTCAGGCAATTTGGCAGCACCTTTTCTCACCAGTAAACAACCTGAAGATGAGCAAAGGTGGAGACAGGGTCGGTCCAAGTGGCTTCAGTCTAGTGGTGGCGTACACCTGGGCTCCTGGAATAACTATCTGCTTTGCAGCCCTAGGGATCAATAACTGTCACGACTCTGTAAAAATTGAGCAGCAGTCTGAGAGTTGGATGTGAAGCAATTGTACGTCAGTGAGCTTTGACTGACTTCAGTCATTTTTATGTCAATATGTTTAAATCAGAAGTAAGAAACCTAAATGTAAATGTTGAGTCTTGCTGAAAATGAGATATTGCTTTTGAACACAGACACTTGAAAATACCAATAAGAAAAATTATCAAGCTTCTGCCAGTGTTAGTTTGTGTTCTAAAACACTGAAGTGTAATCTACCTGTAGCCAGAAGCCTTTAAAGCTTTGCACAACTACTTTTATTTTTAGGTCTTTGCACACATGCTTATGTGTTTGCAATTAAGTGGATTGTAGTAGCACAGTAGATATACTGACTAAAGGAACAGTTAAGTAAAGATGGCTCTCACCACTGCTTTTCAAATCTGTTGTTTGACTTCTAGTGTGAGGTTTTGTGCTCAGCTCATTTGACAAGTAAAATTCCCTTCTCCCTGGGATTCAGACCCTGAAAACTTCAGTTGTAATAGGCCTGCTTTCCTCTACTCTCTATGCGATGAGTAGCAGAAAATGTTAAAATTGCTTGGTTGGTAAAACTTGGACCATTTGTAATGTAGGTCTCTTATTTTCTTTCTTTACAAAATTGACAGCTTAGCAAGTTTTCTGAACACCACTGTGTTAATTATTGAGAAGCCTAAATTCCTTGGTGGATTTAGTCACGGTAATTGAAACAGAAACTTAATTCAGAATGTGGATGTGTAAAGCTGGCCTGGCTGTTTAAGAAAGAACAAAATGGCATTAGACCTCGTGATGTTCTGTATCATAAAGCTTTGTGAAAGAAAAGGAGGGAATTTGATCTTGCCTATCTTTCATGAATTTCTACTGCTTTTCCTCGACCAGCTACCTTAAGACTGAGAGAGGCAGTCATGCACAGGAGCAGGCATGACCTCATAGTGATGGCATTGCTTCACTGAGAAGGGGTCATGTTCTTGTCCATGGGTGTTAATGTTTCAACATTACTGGAGGAGAGAGTGTCATTCAAACTTTGCTTTCTCCCAGATGAATTATCTTTAAGCTAAATAGTCTGGTTCTTGCACTTGATATAGGTAAGTTGTTGGTTGTTTGTTTTTTTAATAACATTGGATTTGGACTCAAAAAATTAATGTGAGCATTTGGTAGAACAAACCCAGTCATTTGAGTTTAAAAGTTGCAATGAGTTTTTCAGGTGTAAAGCCCTTGCTCATCTATGTATCTGAGTTTTAGGCTTTATAGCTAAACTACTACCTTCCCCTCAAAAATACCCCACAAATTTAAACAGTAGCTGAACATGTTTCAGTAGAAAATGATTCTGAAAGACAAATGACCTTGTACAAGGTTCTTGAAACAATGTACTAGCAGTGTATACTGGGAGCACGATAAACAATAGGCTTCTGTTCTTTATTTCCTGAAAAAGGCCTTTTCATTTTTATTTCCTCATATGTTTTTAGCTGTTTACTCATGGAACAGGGGAAGTTAGTTTTACTAATGAAATAATGCTCTTAGCAGGCATGTCATTCTTTAGGTCTAGTTTAACAGCAGTAGCTGCAGTCACAGTAGTACTTGTTACCTCATTAGGAAAGCAGTAATATGGTATGGAAACTGACATAAGAATTACAATGACCAAGAAGAGGCTCTATATCTTTGGATAATGTGCTTTTAATAATTTATTTGAAATGAGTGTGATTTTGTTTTGCTTGTATCTCCTTATATTACAGTATATTTGTTTGCAGTTAAAGATATTTTAATTTTTAAAGGATTCTATATTCTAGAGTACAATATTAAATGCTGAAATAGTGCAGCCATTTTGGTAATGAACATAGTTTTTGTTTTGGGATCTTAGATATCAAAAACTAAATGTGGGAACATAAATGAAACTCAGTCTGGTTTTTCAAAGGTACCTGGAAGATGTGGTACTGGCTCTTTCCAGCTTCTCTTCAAAGAACAGGTTAATTGTCCAGAGATTTATTGTCTTGATAAGTATAGAATCATTAACATTGGAAAAGACCTCTAAAATCAGTAAATCCAACCATCAGCCTGACACCGCCGTGTATATAGTTGTTTTTCATTTCAGTAAATTAGTGTACTATGTATCCAAGAACTGTAAAGTATTACACACATTCATAGATGCTGAATCTGTATAAAATCCTTTGGCATCTTCAGAAATATGCTAGGTGACAATTTGTGGATTTATGAGAGTTCTCGGATATACCCAGATTCCTGAAATGCCAACTTTAAGATGTGTAACAAACTCAATTTAGTGTAATAGCAGAATTCCTAACTTACAGAACACCTTTCACCGAAATGTCGCTAGGGGCTTCAGTCTTATATAATCTTTTCTTATCTTATAGTCATCTATGTGTATCTATGGCATCTATGTGTAATTAGATATACCATCCTGAACAAGAGAATGGCCATAGTGATTCAAAGCTCCATTGCTTCTTAGTAGTGAAGGCTACTGAAAGTACATCTGTGATGCGTGAAAATAGGTTCATTCTTATTTGTAAGATCCTTCAAGATCATGTGTGTCTAAGACATTTTCAGGACTAGCTGAAGTCCGAAAGAAAGCACGTGGTTGATATGCTTATTTCTGCTTGCTTTTAGCTATGAAGAGTTGTTCTGGTGAAGCAATGTGAGTTTTATCTGTCACAATTGCTAATAAACATAGAGAACATTCTTCCTGTAACAGAAAAAGTTCCCAAAAGTTAAATGGTAGTTTTTGACTGTCTTACCTTACCTATGTTGTCTGAAACTTCAAAGTAATTAGCAGGTAGAACAGAAATGTTTAATGTTTTCTTAGCCTCTGTCTTTCAACATTCATGATAGGCTCTAACGCCCCTGGAGCCCTGAGCTGGAGGACTATGACTGTGGTAGTGATAAACTCCCAACCAACACAAAACTCATGTGGGATTTGCTGCTCCACCTAAATGCATATAAGTCCATGCGGCCCAATGGGATTCATCCCAAGGTACTTGGAGAGCTGGTTGATGTCATTGTGAGGCCTCTCTCAATTAATTTACAGCAGTCATGGGAATCAGGAGAGGTCCCAGTTGCCAGCGTTGCCAGACTGGAAGCTGGCAAATGTTGCCCCAGTTTTCAAGATGGGCAAGAAGGAAGACGCTGGTAATTACAGGCCTGTCAGTCTCACTTCGGTGCCTGGTGATTGGAGATTATTCTGGGAGTTACTGAAACAGCTGAAGCACAGTGCAGTCATTGGTTGCAGCAAGCTTAGGTGTGTAAGGGAATAGTCCTGTTTAACAAACCTAATTTCCTTTTATGACAAGGTCGCTAAGGTCACTCACCTAGTTGACCAGGGAAAACCAGGTGACGTATTCTTTTGGGATTTCAGTAAAGTTTTCAGTACTGTTTCTCACTTTATCCTTCTGGGCAAAATGTCCAGCATGCAGCTAGACAAATATGTAATGCAGTAGGTGAACAACGGGCTGATGCATAGGGCTCAAATGATTACAGTGAATGGGGTTACATCAGGCTGGAGGGCAGTCACTAGTGCGATTCTGCAGGGCTCCATTCTGAGACCAGTTCTCTTCAGAGTTTTCATCAATGACTTGGAAGCAGAAGTTAGTAAGTTAGTTAGTGGACAACTTGAAACTGGGAGGACCTGTTGTCTCCCTTGAGGGTAGAGAGGATCTGCAGAGAGATCTTGACAAATTAGGGAGCTAAGCAGCCTCCATGTGCATAAAAATTTAACAAGAGCAAGTGCTGGATTCTGCATTTGCGATGAGGCAACCCTGGATATATGTACAGACTGGGAGATGACAGGCTGGAGAGTAGTCCCCACAGAAAGGGATCTGGTGGTTCTGACTAACAAGTTGATTCTAAGTCAGCATTGTGCCCTGGCAGTCAAATGGGCCAACCGTATCCTGAAGTACAACACACCCAGCACTGCCAGCAGAGCATGGGAAGGGATTGTCTCACTCTGCTCTGCACTATGCAGCCTTGCCTCGAGCTTTATGTGTGGTTTGGGGCACCACAATATGTGAAGGACATAAAACTGTTGAAGAGTTTCCAAAGGAGGGCTGCGAAAATGGTGAAGGGTCTGGAGAGCAAGATGTGTATGTATGATGAACAGCAGCTGAGGTCCATTGGCTTTTTCAGCCCAGAGAAGAGGAGGCTGAGGGGAGGGTCAGGCTGGGTGTTAGGAAAAGGTTCTTCACCAGAGGGTGGTCAGGCACTGGAACAGGCTAGGCTCCCTACGGCAGTGGTCACAGCCCCAAGCTGCCAGAGTTCAGAAAGTGTTTGGACAACACTCAGACATAGGGTTTGAATTTTGGGTGGTCCTGTGTGGAGCCAGGAGTTGGACTCAGTGATCCTTGTGAGTTTCTTCCTTGTGTATTCTCTGATTTTTAATCTCTTTGTGGTCTTTTATATTAATTTCCCAGTATTTTTGCACAATGCGAATTTAAGCTGGTTGTTTGGGGGTGCAGCAGAAGGGGACAGGAAGATCTTTGTTATGTCACTGAATGGCATGTGGAGTGCCAACAGCTTCAGGTCACTAAGCTTTCAAATAGTACTGGTGCTGAAACTGGAAATTTAAGCTGAAAACTAGAAACAAACTTCTGGCTTCAATCTTAGTAAACTTTTTTTCCTCAGATGTTTATGCTAGACAGATATAGTACACTTAAATACAAATAGAAGTGCATTCTTCTCAGATGAACCTTTGTATAAGGAAGGCAAAGCAACTTTAGGACTGACTAAACTCAAGATATACATTTTAACATTAAAACAAATGCATAGTGATTCATTTCCTTAGGTAATAGTCTTCAAGGCTCCAAGTCTGTTTGTAACAGTATTTTTCTTTATCATCCACAGTGCTTGTTCCCTACCCTTTCTGTTTCTTTAAATAAAATTTGGACAACGAACAAAGGTTTTTGCCATGAATTTCCTAATTTTTTTTAGCTTGGGTCGGTAGGCTGGTTCTTCTGTATTGCATTTTCATTTTGATTGTAGGCAAGCCCATTGCTGCTGAAAATAGCTCAAATGTGCTTTGAACAGAAACAGTCAGCAGCTTAGCTTCTTTCTCTTTCTCTTGCAGACTCTTGCATGTGAGTTTAATTTCTTGAGAGAAACCTTCATAAAGGGCTAAACAAACAAGATCTACACATACAGAAAGTCCTTACTTCCTCTGCACTTGAGACGCAACTAAACTTGTCTGTCTGGTAAGTCATATTTTTCTAAAGGATTTGTCCTTCTTCCTGTCCTTATGACTTGCATTCTTGAGTTTCTGATTAGTGTTCATAGAAAATCAGCTTCTGTTTGTTAATAGTTCTGCATACAGTATGTATAGAAGTATGAAGACCTCTATAAAGGCATTACTGTGCTGCTTTTGCAAACTTGAAAATACTACCTTATGATTCAGTAGGATGCTTTGGGATAAGAGAATTTGTAATTTTTATTGATCTAGATCATTCTCAATTTGTCATAATGAAATCATTTAGTGATTTAAAGCAGAATGGTGATTGTTTCTTTCTTGAAATTATTTACCTGTTTGGATGTTCTGTACTTAGTGAATTAACTTGAGGATTTTTTATTACAGAGCATATTGCTTTGTGTTAAGTCAGAGTTTGGAAATGAACTTTGCTAGCACTTCATTCATGACTCATTGCTTGCAGGTTAAAATTGTGTAGATAGAATAGGTTCATGTTATTAATGCAACAATGTATTTTTCTTGGTAGTATGCACCTATGTCATAGGATGGCAAACATACTTGTCAGTCATTTATTTGATAATGTAATTCTGTAACTGTCCCGTTCATGATGTTTTTTTGGGTTACAGAGTTTCTTTGTTTTTTAACTCTACTGCTTGAAAACTTTTTTTCTTGGATTACGGGGTATTAACTGAGCACAATCCAAACAAAACAGAGTTGGTTTTGTAATTTATCCTCTGTTTTCACTCTTCATAGTGATTCAAATGAAGAAAATTTCTGAAGTGCAAAAGTTTGTGTTTTTTTTTTTTTTTTTTTTTTTTTCTTCAGTGCTATGGCTTTAAGCAGTTGCCTGGCATAAATGGCAGCCTATGTATACCCAGTCCATCTGATCACAAACACTGGCCCTTTGGTTTACCACAATTACTATGTACTTGGATATTGCATGTCCTAGTTCTGCATAGTTCATTTTTCAGTCTTTGCTCTTGCTCTAAAGTTAGTTTATTTCAAAAACATGCTGAAAAGTAGTTCTACATTTAATGTAAACCACCAATTCTGCATTTTATTTTCATAGGAATAGAAGAAAGTAGATCAGAGTTCTTACATAAAATTTGTTTGGGGATTTTCTGCTTTATTTATATTTTAATTAAATTCATGATTTTGGACAAAAAGAAGTTCTGAAGTCTACATATACATTTCATATTGCTTTTTTTTTTTTTAGTGTGTGAAGTATGAGTTTTCTTTAATAGCTCTTCAAAAATAGTAAAAACGAATCTGGTTGAGATCATTGCAGGAATGTTTTATTCTGGTATGAGAATCCTGGACTAAGTTCTGCTTGATCTTCCTTAGAGTAGCAGGTATTGATGTTGTATCCATCTGAAACCATAGGTCTTTTGGTACCAGTCTCATTTTCTGCTTCAGATGAGACACTCTTTCTCCTTTTCTGTCTCATTTTTAATTAACTCATATTCCTTTTGCTTTAAGATTTTTTTCTGGTCCTGTCTTACTGTCGTGCATAAAGCTACTTCCCTAGTCCTGCAGATCTATCACCCTGTCCTTTTATTTCCGAAGTTCTTTTGACCATCCAAGTATTCTAGTGAATACTTCACTTACATTGATGCTTTTCCTGTAAAAATAGTTTTTAGTCTGTGACTTATTCAGAAGAATCTGAAGCTTCCAGAAAAACTTGAGACCCTTCAGAGGCCCTAATAATGTAGTTATCAATTGAGTGGATGTGTATAAGGGAAGCAGTGTAAAAATTTGAGACCAAGACATAGTTGAAAGAGAAATCAGGCTGCATAATAGACAAAATATTTAACAAATACTTTCAATCAAAGCCAGCACTTGAATTGTGTAAAGTAAGGATCCAGGATGTCTTATGAATGGTCACTTTTTCCTTCACATTACTTTAAAGTTGCAATATAAGACCATGTTTTTGTTTGGCATTTAACTTTTGACTGAGTAACAGGACTGACAGACAGGAACTTTTATTTGGCATACTGGCACAACTCAAATTTTAACTGAGTGAACTTGGCACTAGATTCAACTAAAGGGAGAGGAAATCTCAAGAGAGCAATGGAATTTCTTTCTTTGCATAAGTATACCTCTGCATTCATGGGGAACAAACAGTAACATTTTGTGCAGGTTTCTGCTTTTGACAGTGTGTCTTTGTTCACTTCCCAAAGGTGGTGCCAAATACACTGGGAAAAAAAATAAAATGAAAAATGCAAATACAAGAATTTATTTAATTATATGGTCCAAATGAACACTTTAGGTCTGGAACTGCCTAGCACTGTTATTGGTAGTTCTTTGTGTATGAAGAATAAAGACTCACTTTGAACAATTTACATTACGTAAATAAATATGCTCTGTCCTTACTGTTTTTGTAAGTTTAAATAGAGGAGTGGGAGGCAAGTGCATTTATAAGCTTTTTATGATAGACTTATTTGATCAAAGAGAATCTCAGAAAGTGTTTCCTTCTTGTCCATATAAAAGTTTCTCAACCAATGTACAGTTTTACTTGAGCTGTTATTTCAAGAAATGGTGCTGATAAAGATCTTAGATTAATATACTGCTTATTCACAATGTGTCAATGTTGCTTTCACAAAGTGGTGTAAGTTCAATTCTTTTATTAATGGCAACTGGATTTTATGGTATCCAATCTGCCCAGTTTCTGATCTGTGAGCAGAATGTCAAAGGGGTGCAAGTTCAAACTGTGTGGATTTCATATGGGCAATACTGGAGAAGATAAAAGTGTTTTTGAAAACTGGAGAGCAAAATCTGATGATAAAGAAAATTAATCTGAATGATAGGCCACCTTGCAAATGCTTCCTTATATTTGTCTCGGATTGGGAGTGTATGAATTTGGAAGCACCTGAGAGAAAATGTGTGCTTGTGTGAGACCCAGCACTTGTTTCTGCACTGGACTTATGTGGCCTTGTATTGTTCTGAGATAGCAATAGACAGCTCTGGAAAAGATTCATTATGTCATTCTGAACCTTGCTAGTTGCTAGAGAGGAGTGTGATTTCGATGGTATCCTGGCACACTGGTTGTCTCAGACAACAACAGACCAACCAACCAACCGACAAAAAACAAACAGTGGCAATGCCTCTGATAGACCCAAGTGTGCTAGGATCCAGCAGGATTCCCAGTTTCTTACAATAGCCTGTGCTTATCACTAATCTGTGGTTTGAGGAAGAGGATAAAATAAATCACTTACACATAATTAAGTATAGTAGTAATCATCTTGTGACAGAGTTACTAATTTTTAACCATGGTGTCAAAGCATTTAGTTGCTTAACCTTTCTTAAAGAAGTTCTCTTTTGAGATGAGCATTTTTCAGATTCAACCTCAATACTATTCATTTTTCATCTTAAAAAAAAAAAAAAAAAAGTAAAGGTTGCCAGTGAGAATCAGGGTTTTTTTTTGTTTTGTTTTTTGTTTTTTTTGCATTTAAACCAAACAGAAGTAGTTTAATTTTCAGTTCTGCCTTCAGCTTTCAACTTTATTTGACTTTGTACTTAAACAGTATTGATTGGTAATAATGAAGTAATATGGTACATAGTAAGGAATATCACTGTTTAGCCACCTATGTGCTTGTACTACAAAGATAAATGTGCTTATACACTGCCTCTTTCTAAGTAGGCACATAACCATACATCTAATAAGTATGCTTTAATCTCACATAAGACATTGCCTGCTTATGTTTGTGTGTAAGACTGCATTTGTCTCTGTATATTAGTGGCTTAAGAATTAGTATGTTTCATTAGTGGCTTACTTTCCTAAATGATTAATGATGTTTAGAAGGCTATGTCTTCTTTAATACTGGAGGCAACTTGAGCACTTAGGCTTCCTCGACTCTTGAGATTGCTAATTACTTGTTCCACAGAAAGGTTTTTTTCTTCCCTATTAAAAATCATTTAGAAAAATTGCTTCATTTAAAAACACAACTGGATAGGTTGTTGGTTTTTGTTTTAAAGGGAGCTCTTAACGTGTATATATCTCTTCCCTAGTCTGTGCCAAAATAAACCACCCAGCTAGGTGACAAATGTTTTAGTGGCTCTATCCTTGTGAAGCTGAAAGCATCATCTATGAGTTACTGTATACAAGAAGTCTCTGTTTTAGAAGTGCTCCATGAGGATGCATCCTGCATAGGATTCCCTCACTTGTGTGATTCTACTTAATAGATCTAAGAGAGCTGAGAGTGAAGTGCTACAAGATGCAGCTGGACTCACTATATGTGACCCTAAATCTCTATAAGTTATTTGGATCTTGTGAAGAGCAGCAGATCTCTTCTCTGCAGGCTGGAGAGTTAAAAATCAAAGTAGAAGAGAGAACAGCAGAGATAATAGGCTTCCTACCTTATCCTATCTTATTTACTTCCCTGGGAAGAAAGAAAGCAGAAGAGGCAAGAAAAGGACAAGCTGTTATCCATGTGAAGGGACTGTGCCTAGTCTTTCAGTGCTGTTTAGTTCCCATCAATAGACTTATTTCTTTCTGTGTTTTTTATAGCCTTCAATATATAGAATTTAATGTGTAGAAACTTTCTACAATGTTTGTTAACCAAATAAAGGCAGTAGGAACTTGCTGTCAGAGGCCATTGGATCTCTAAATGGTGTAAAGTTACTTTTTGGTTTCTACATCCTGTTTGGGCCCTGCACTGAATAAAGCTTTCCAGTGTTTAAGGGGAAGGCTGATGGTTGATTTTTGAAAAATTACAGCTCTGACCCAAAGTAAGAATTTAAAACAGAGAATAAAACTTTAAACTTTGTTAAAAATGAGGAGATGTAGTGAGTATTTTATACTTAGAATTATTATGGTTTAGAGTCTGGGAACATTCTAACATACTTAAAGACTGCTTCTGCCTTTGTGAAAAACAGTGGTTAAAACTGGCCTTAGCATTCTGGAAGCAGAATTAAGCTAATACTGAATGTTTTTGAAAAACCTTTCTTAAAATATTAAAAACAAAAATAACTGTAGCCTAGAAGCCTTCTTGCAATGTAGGAACGGAATGTTTAAAGCTAGATTGTCACTTCATACTGGCATCTCTTGGAGTAGCTAACAGTGATAGATTCACATGGAATATTTTACTGTAATGGCTTTGCAGGAAATGAAAGATTATTAAAATTGAAGGAGTGTAGCCTTTGATCTACTGTTTGAATTGAAATCCAGATTTATCATCTCAAGGCTGATGCTTCTGAAAACATACCATCAGCAGAGGCCCATTTGAGAGAGGAGGACAGAAAAAAAAAACTTGGAAAATCTCAAAAACGTAACTAGATGAACCCTTCAAGAGAGTATAAATGTGCTGCAAACATGTGGTGCTGAGTTGCTTCCAACTCTACCACTTGATACTCCATGCAGCTTGTGTATGCTAGTGGCAAAGGTTGCTATGCACTGCCCTCCAGCTTTGAACTGAACTTCCTTCCTTTATGTAAATAGAATAAACACAAATCCAGTGACTTGGAAATAATTTTGTGATTTATCGCTTTGTAGCGGCTGACTGCATGGTGGTTTTATAACAAAACAGTTAAGTGACAGGCGGCAGATCAGCATGGTGTTGATCTGTCATCCTGTGATCTTGGAAGTCTCATCCAAATGATATCCAATGTCTAGGTTTCTGTACTGAGCTGTGCCAAATATTTCCCTATAAAACCAAATGATCGATCAAGAAACATTTGTGTCTGTGCAGATATGTATTAAAATGCATGTAGTAGTAATAAGGAATGGCTAGAGCAGCTGAAATGAACCCAGAACAGACTTCTAACCAGAATCTGAACAAATCCTGTGCCAAAATACAGCTTTAATTTTTAAAGTTTATAGTTAGCGATAGTATATGCTTAGTCAGAAATTTTATTAGAGTTCCGCTATTTCTAGTGGAAATCTTGACTCCTTGGAGTAAATCCTTTACAGGCCAACAAACAACGGTGTAAGCTGGAAATACATTTGAGTCAGCTGGTTGAACTATTATTACAAAATATTTATTCATAGAATAATACCTATCTGGCAATTAATCTGAAAGACCAGAATGGACCTGGATAAAGGTTGTTCTTTTTTCTAATGCTATTGAACTGTCTCTAACAGCTGCCACTATGGATTTATAGAATATTCTTGAGTATTCAGTGTTAGAAATATCTACCTGTCTGGTCAGTTATTTTAAAATTACTTCCCTGTTTTGTATGAACTCAAATTATTATCTTTATGCTTTTGCATTAATTGCTAGATTTAGATTGAGAGTGCTCAGAAACTGATTGGAAAAGTCTAAATTTGTTTTTCTTTTGAGGTTTCTGGGTTTACTTTTTCTGTTCCTGTAGTCAAAGATGTACTTCCCTTGATCACATGCTCCTCACCGAAGAGAAAGGAAGCAGGTTTTAAAATAAGCATGGTTTTCTGCAAAGACTGCATCTTTATATGACAGTAGTAATATTGGAAACTTATAAACCTGGATTCTCCATAAGTAGTTGTCAACGTTTTATGGGCGTTTGGCCCGGTTCCGTGACGAAGGGGACGGGGGATCCACGGGCCCACGCCCCGGGAAAAGGGAAAAGGGAAAAAGGGTAAGGAGATGGCCCTGAGAGCAAAGAACAGCGGCAACAATCTGAGGAGAAACAAACTAATTTACTAAATAAAATATCGGAATGCCAAACACCAAACTATAATACAATATAATTACAATTTAAGCTGATAAATCCAATACAGAGAATGTCCCAAAATCAAGGTTGGCCTTACTCTACTACCGACGATAAGACGGCTGGAGAGTGAGGTGCTGCCAAGATGAGAGACAGCGGAAAAAGGGACGAGGTCTCGTGATCTGCAAGTTTTTATACTGCGAGCTTTTATCTTTTCCCTCTGGCTGGAAATGGTAACAGAAGAGAAAAGTACCGTGGGGACTGTAGTAGTCCTTCTCTTCTGAGAACCAGGTATATCCACTACATGATGTTATGATGTGGAATACCAATAACCGAAAATCACAAAACCATGACAGTAGTATCTCTGATTCTGACACAGTAGGCACTGAAAGATATTTTGTTTCCTTGTACTCATTGCTCTTTTACTCAGTTTTTAATTTCCTCCCCCTTTCAGTTTGACTCTTGCTCTTATGCATCCGTTCAAATCACATAGAAGTTGTTATACCCAAGTGAGTTATCGTGCACAGTAATGATAGGCTGTGTTCCACAGTGAACAGAAAAGGAAATCTTAACAGAATTACAACACAACACCCTGCATGAAGTGTATGCACCTTATCTATTCATTGACTTTTTGGACAATCTTCCTGTGTGTAAATCTTCCCTTTTTCATTTTCCTTGGTAACTACAGTATCTCAGGCAGGCATCTGTAATATATAGCTCTTTATTGCTATCACTATGTAATTTCACAATTGCTGAATACTTTTCATGTTCCATTGCGTGTTACACATAGTAGTACTGAACAGCTGTAAATTGCTTTCTAATTCCTTTCTGAAAAGTCACAGCAGTAGCAGTGTTTCTCAAGTGAGGAAAAAAATGATTACATGGATTAAAATTTCATTAAGTTGTGTAATGAGCAGTAATGATTGTATCTACTACATGAACTGAGTCAATGGAAATGTATTGATTCTGGCATAGCTGTTCAAATGATACAGAAATTTCCATATCTCCTATATGAAACAGAAATTGTTATTGCAAATTCATAGTAATATACAAATATCCCTCACTGCTATAAATGTGAGGAACAAAGAAAATTGTTATGCACTGCTTGAACAGAACCAAGCAAGTGGTGGTGGCAGCCCTCGCACTGAAATCTACTAGTACTTGTAGTCAGTAATAGATTCCTAGAGTGACCATCCAGATCAGTGTTCTGCTTTGGGCAAGTGGACAAATAAAGAAACTCAAAATTTAGTGTAAGGCCATTCAGTTTAGACCCTGGTAGCTGGCTTGGCCCTTCATATGTAGCTGTGGTATTATTACAAACTATGACATGCCAGACATAGGTCAGATTCAGTCAGCTCAGAGTTTCTTAAATATTTCTGCTGTTATTGGCTCCATGTCATTGCTTTTCATGCTGATCCAGATAAAAGTCACTATGTGATTATTTTCTGTGTAAAGTGTGTAGGTACTTCAATTACAGTAAATTGTTCTATTCTGTGTAGAAGCAAGGAATTATGAAAGCATGTTATTTTGAACTAGACATAAATTACATCTTTTTAAAATAATATATTTTTGTGTCTGTAAACAATTTGTGAGGAAGCAATCAGCCCAAAAAATAGACAACAGCATACACATACCTAGGTTACTAGTTTGAGCGTAATCCAGGCAAGTCATGATCATAACTGTTACCATAACACATATCTATTTGATCTGTATGAAGTCAATTAAAGGCTTTAGTCCATTTGACACTTGTGCTTCTAAGCTGGCAAAGCAGTCTATCCTGTGTTGGGACTGCATGGAATTCCAGTCCAGCCATGCCCTCTTTTGTGTCTAGAATAAGCAAGGAATTTAAACTACTGTATCTTATCTCTGGGATGTTTTCATTTTTACTATTTATTCCAAACATGTTTTGTGACATAAATCCAACACTTTTTTTTTCTAGGCAATGTATGAAGCTTAATTACATTTCAAAGTCCAAGTCCTCATTTACGAGACAGCGAGTGGTCTAGTTGCGATTGCACTGGATTTGCACATGGTTCTAAGAGATGTAGCTACAGACAGAATATGGAGAATTAAACTAATGTCTCATATCTCAAGATCTGCAATATAAAGATCTCCTTCTGAGAGATGAGATGTCTTTGGATTTTTGTAAATAGGTTTATTCGTGATCATAATGACCTGCATGAGAATTACCTGATTTCTGAATTAAGTCCTAAACTGAAATATGGGCAGAGACGTAAGGGAATAGAAAAGACAACAAGTTAACACAACAACAAAAAAAATCAATTTCTACATAAAAATGGGCTTATCTGGACACTTCAGGTTACTCATCAAATAGTTTTCAGAATAATTTTGCCTTGACTGCTGCAATAGATATAACATTGACATTCAGATTACGAGGATTTTTTTTTTTCTATTTAATGCTATCTAATGGACTACAGAACTTGATAACCTTTGCTGAAAATAACTTCTGGCTAGCTGGAGCCATAACAAGACAGAACTATTTGAGGGCATGTGGTGAAGGCTCAGCTGCTTGGACTGTGTTTATCATTCCATGGATATGATAGCTAGACAACTAGAGGCAATAAAAAAATTCAGTGATGAGGATGAAATGTAAAAATAAAAATATTCCTTATTTTTTTTCTAATTACTAATGTACTTAATGAATATTTCCACCTTTAAAACATTATTACTCAAATGATGTTTTTCACTGATTATTCTGGGGTATATTGCAATATTGTTATTTTTGTCTTCTTTGTGCTTGTGATGACGGCTGTGAGAAGTCAAACTGAGTCTCTAAGTTCTTCAGTCTAGAGTCAAGTCAAGGCCTTAATTTTTTGCATTGACTTCATCATCTTCTCTCACTGCTACTGTTGTTCGTCAATGTTCAGTGACAGTTTAAATTTCTGGGTTACAGATGCAAGCAGCCGATTCTAGGTAGGTAATATAATTCAGCTCCCAGTGAAGAACATATTTAGTATTGCTTTTATCATTGAAATTATTCCCTTCACTTTAGTATCTGCTATGCCTCCTTATTAAGAGTCTAGTGAAAAATAGTTATCCTGTAACAGAGATAAATATTGTCCTAATAAAGAATTCTACTGGAAATATTACTTTTTGCTACTTTATATTTAGATATAGTGGAATGCTGCAAAATGTAAGTAAGGAGCTGGTTCCCAAGTCTTCCATTCAGCAAAGTAGTTCATTTGAACTATCACTAGAAAGACTGTAGGAATGTCAATGTACTTAATCTGGCATGGGTCAAGTTGAACTGCTTGAAGGGGCTAGTGAACAGAGCTGACAATGACACTGCTTATTAGCAGATTACTTTTAGAAACTGCGTGTTCAATATTTTTGTTCATTTGGTGCATGAATTTCATTCCATTTGTGAAGGAAAATGCATAGTTATTGTTTAAATGTGACAAAAATTGCATGCACCTGTTATCAAAATGAAGATGGATTCAGTATACTTTGAAATAAGTGTGTTTGTACCAGAGAGGCCTATAAGAGCTGTTAAATGTTTATTAAAAATTGAGACAATCTTGAAGTCGGTGTTCTGTAGGTGTGTGAGATTTTGCAGGCTTGACTGTTACTGCTGAGATGATGAAGTGGAATGAGTGTTGGTCAGGACTGGCAGAAACTTTGGCTGCTTTTGTGACCAAGGAGGTTTTGGTATCCTAGACTGTATGAGGTTTTGAACTGAATCTTCTTTAATTCTGATGTAATTTAGTATTTCTTTAATTAAAGCCTGCTCTAAGAAATACTGACCTACAGTGTTATGTTACTGTTAAATATTTTGCTTGTTCACTGCCAGGATACAATCATATTGCCAGAATGAGCAGAGGACTTTGTTTCATTCGTGGACGCCTTTCGTACAGTAATCTGTTTTTCTGTGCTGATGTTGTGAATATTATATATTCACCATATACCCTATTAAAGGAAACACTGTCCAGTTCTTCCATATTTGTACTGATAATACTTCTATTTCAAAAGAATCCCACTGAATTATTGGGAAATATGTGAACCTGAGGGAAGAGTGACTGAAATTACAGTAGGCTGATCTTTTCAGCCTTATTGCTATGTTATACCAAAGTAGGCATTTAAATCTAGGAGTGACTTTAAGGTAGGCTTTAGCATTCTGGAGTCCTTAATTTTAAAATAGGTATAACCTGTAAAAAAAAATATATATATATTACAGCCTTATTTCAGCAACGGTATGAATTGTAATGTTTTTCTATGGTAGTGTTCCACTGCACCATTACAGCAAGTGTACAGAAAATTAACTATCCAGATGACTCAGCTCCTCTTCAGAGGATCTTCAGCTGCAGAACCAGCATATTACTTTCTGATACTCTATGAATAGCAGCATTTTGTCTCATTTATATTATTTGTTTCAAATGTTATATCAGAAAACCTTAGAAAATTATTAGACTAGTCCAGCATGATGTAGTGTTATTTGCAAAATATTAAGGCAAACTGTCTTTCTGAATTATTCAGTGTTATGTCAGTGTGAAGCATCTTGTGTAGCCAGTCAGTTGTCATTCCCAGGCTTCCTTAGCTTGGCAGCTCTTTGGAATGATAAAGTCCTCCTAACCTAGTCAGAAATAGTAGGTTGATGGTTGACGCCAACATCTCAGACAAACACTGCTGCCTGGATAGATGCTAGTTTCAGTTGACTAAATAGGCACAATGCACTGCAGATGTAATGAACTCTTAGCCTCTGCAAATGTCCAGACTGAATGTGGAGTCCATGTGAACTGCAGGCCAGTTACTAGTACATTGTCATAATCAATTTTAAGTCAGTGTAATACTTATCTAGCTGAAAGTGTGTGTTCAAAAACGGGTGTTCGTTTTTGGTCTTCCTAGCAGGATTGATTCTCATTTGAACCAGTAGATGAGTCCAACTCATCCCACATCAAGTGATCGGAAGACCCGAGGTAAGGGAAGTGAAAGCAACAAAGAAAAGAGATGCATCCTATACAGGGTTGGACCAAATTTAAAACTGGATAACTTGTCCTCAGTAGACTTTGTGGGAAACAGAAAAATGACTTTGTTCTCTTCCTTCCTATTTGTTTCAGATCAGTAATCTTAACCACATCTATACTCCATGGAGTACTCATTCTAAAAATCCTCAGATGTGCAATTTAACAGGATCTGCATCATGAGGAATAGAGTTTAAATTCCATTAACATTTCTATTACGTGCTCCTTATCATTAACTTTTACAGCAGAAGTTAAGGGTGGTGTTGGCAAATGCTAACACTAGCCTGCTTGGACTGTGCTCCCAGGGTGGCTAATTGAACATGTGAATGATCAGTGTTGTCAAAGGACTGTCTAGATGCTGACATTTGCTTTGGAAGAAATTTGGAGAAATTAGCTGCCCTCACCACGAGTTAGCCTGAGTTACTTCCCTTAGTGCCACTGCATGGCCCACACAAACATTTTTCTCCCTTTACCTCAGAAGGAGCAGATGATCTAAAGATTCAGGGCAATCACTGATATATGGTGTATACTGTCATGACTGTCATGCAGAAATTATCTTTGCCTGGGCCTAAGCAGCCATGTGAAGTGAAAACATGCCATATGAAATTTCTTTGCAACTATACAAAATATTTTTCCAGTGTGATTTACTGTCTGTTTTTTCCCAGCACTTAGACTTCTCCAGTCTGAGATGTTGTGAGGCAGGGCACTGTTTGAAGTGCTTCACAGCTGGCACGTTTAACTGCAGCTTAATGCAAGGGACCTGCCTTGTCTCTCAATGTGTTTGAATGAGCTGGGGACCAGGATATTTAATGGGGAATATACCTACAGACAGTAATTTGGAGGCCAAGGTCTTGACTTTTCCTGGACTTCCTCTGACTTGAAGTCAGTAATGAAGGATAGTATTTAAGGAAAAATTAGGCAAGTTTGTTTTTTATATTGTGCCTTTATTCTTTTGTTCTCTTCAAGTAAACTCTTTTTTGGATGCTGAGGACCTCTACAGCTTGATCTACATGAATAAAATTGCTAGCTGACTTCTTTCTCTGCTTCAGCAGAGGCAGCACAAGAGCAGTACACAGATATAAGTAGCCATGAGGTACAGTATTACAAAACATACCAAAGTAATTAAAGAAACCCCTTGAAATAAACAACATCTTCCCATATTGTTAGTGTCTTTTTATATCTGCTGCAATTGTGGGCTAGGTGATCAACATGATAACTTTATGTAATATAAAGTGCTTTCTTCAAACAAATCAGGTGAACTACGTGACCTCATGTGAAGGAAAAAAATGTGGTTTAGACATTAGCCATTTTACATCATTGCACAATAAAAATTGGTAGCTATGTGGTAAGCCATGGGATATTCAACACAGTATATAACTGGGATGATTGTCAGCTTTCTCAACTCTCTGGGCAGAGTTAAATATCCACTTATTCTTTTGTCAAGGCAACTGTGTACTACCCCAGACAGTAGGTAGGGTAGTTACAGGGCTGCTATTAAGTCGTAAGTACAGTCACTCTCATGGTGCTTCTGTGGCAACATTGTTTTCGCTGGCTTTTGTATCGAATCATAAAATAGAGCTATACTAAACCAGTCTTTGGCTACGTAGTTACTCGATACATAGCTCACTAATGCAATAGTAGGTTAACCATTGTTATTCTAAAATAAATCACAACCATGCTTTCTGCTATCCAGAGAGGAGGAGAAAAAAAAAAGAAAAAACAGAAAAGGGTGAAATACAAAATTCAAAGTACAAACGTATCAGAAAAAACAGTGATAGCAGTACACTCCAACCCCTAGTAAAAACTTGCTCCCTAGTAAAAACTTGCTCCCTAGTAAAAACTTGCTCCCTAGTAAAAACTTGCTCCCTAGTAAAAACTTGCTCCCTAGAAAAAACTGGGAAATAAATGGATTCAAGTTACTGTTCTGATAATTTTGCACTGAAGTTAAATAAATAAAAATCAATATTCCTCTTAAAATATAAATATGGCTTTGTGGACTTTCTGTAATACTTTATGCAAGTTGGATACATGAAAAATTTCTGTACTGCAACTTACTCATAAACGTGAAAGTGGCTTCATATGTAGACCCTATAAATCCATATTTAAAGTAGTGTCAGATACTAAAAATCAAATATTTTTAGACTTGTAGAGTGCATACTGAATTTGCTTATTCATATCAGTCACAGTAATGTTTTCCACTGCAGACTTCAGTCCTGACAAGTTTAGAAATTTCTGATGCAACAGGTAGGAAATCTAACAAGTTTTCCAGTAGGTAAAAGAGAATGTGAGCAAAGACAGAAGAAAATACAAACCAGACAAGGAAGAAAGTCAGAGACAATGTTCTTCCCTCAAGCTGAATTGATAGATTAAAACTAGTCTAAATAATTTATGTAAGGCAATTCTAGCAAAAAAAAAAAAAAAAAAAGTGCTTAAAACAAACTTAATCTAAACATTCTAAGTTGTTTCATCAGGCATCTGCAGTAGTTTTGATTTATTTTATTGCATGCATGTAGCAATTCCAGAAACAGCACATTTCAGCAGTATTGCCAGTATCAGCCATTTAACAGAAGGCAGTTAAATACTTCAACATAAAATCCTTTAATATGAAATTAAAATGGAATATTAAACCTTCTGTCTCTGGAACTAGCCTAATTTCTGAAAAAGGGACTAGTGAAATATATTTTCAAGCTTTGCCTAGACGCTTCAAATTTAAACAGAGATGAAATCATGAAGTGGTACCAGAAGAGCACCAGAAGTTATACTGTGAAGGTATGATTTGCTGGAAGAAAATGTACCAGCTTTTAATGGTATGGGCTCAAGTCCCCAAGATAAAAGTTCTCTCGAGCAGCACCAGAAGTTGGAGTGCATGTGATACTTGTTTCTCTTGACATGATGCCACTGTGGAGTGGGTGTCAGGGGAAACTGAATCAAGGCAAGCATGCAAAACCTTTCTGTTCTGGGGCCACCAATTAGTGCCAATTAAGATGCCAGTTCCTTTTTTTTTTTTTTGATAGCTTGGAAATAAGCTGTGGTCAGACAAATCCAACCTAGCATTTGAAAAAGAGCGTCTATTTCTTAAAGCAGGAAAGATAACTGTAACTGTTCAAAATGAAAGATGGTGAACCTGAGTGCGAACTGTAAAAGATATCTGGCAAAACAACTAACAAAAATAAGCTGTCTCTTCAATTATAAATGCATAATCAGTTATAGAATACATTGAGAGTTTACTTATGAATACTTGGATTTCATTTCAAGTGAAAATCATTAGCTTCAATTAGGCTCAAATATTTATTAAGCATTGGTAGATGAATTGAGTGTATTCAGTGATGGAGAAATTGTTTGTGGGTAATGTCCTGTAGTAAAAACATGAGGCATGCATGGTTGAATAAACCTGCACAGAGGTTTTTTTCTTGGAATGTTTTTCTAATAAGTAGAAAGTTTACTTACTATGTCATTTTTCCACTGAATCAAAATTTATTTTAAAGACTACCCTTTTAAAGTGATAACTTAAATTGCCTGGGAATGTTATATCTCCCGGTCTGTTCTAAAGTGTTACTTGTCAAATTTAATGAATGCAAGTATTGGAAAGTTGGTAGGTGAGATGATGTGTTTTACACATGAAGATCTTGTGCAGTGTATCTTCAGTGTTCTAGTGTAGTAGTCCATGATAACAAACCAAACAAAAATGATGCAATTAAGGTGAATGAAAAAACGTATCAGCCAGCGGTGGTCTGGACTTGCTCATTGCTTGTGTAACATTCTCTAGATGTATGCTGAGCATACATCTTCACTGTAAGATTCAGAGGGAGGAATTGAAATCATATTCTTGTGTGGAGGGTCAATTCTAGAAAAGTGTCTCCAGATTCATAACAGTGATCAAAGGGCACTGTGACTCCTTTTTAATTACAAAATTAGGGCCAGCATTCGGTAAAACCCATGAAGCACTGCTTAAAGGAAGTTAGTTTCTGTGATTGTCTCCAAACCTCAAAGAAATTATCTTTGCAAACTAATGAAGATAAAATTAAGCATTGAAGTCTGTGGCATTCCTTCAAAGCTTTAAATGTTAATGGAAGGATTGGAATTGGGTCAGCTATTTGCCAGTGAGATTTATAACAATGCTTAGAATACCACTGAAGTTGTAGAAAGCAGTTGTTTTATGCCTCTGAAGTTGAGGAGCAAAAGAAGAACAAATAGTATTTGTGAGTGGCCTGACAGCTATGCATACAGTATGTTAATGACATCTGAGTTTCAATCTCTTAGTCATTAAAAAGATAACAGACTGATTTCATCCCTGCTAGTAAAGTGATGAGTTCGAAAATTAGAGCATCCATGCATGAGATCCTGAAGTGCTAGCTGTTAAAATCTTCTCTGAGTAACTTCTATGGTTGTCTTTGTCAGTGTCCCACATTGCTGAGCATGTAACAATTGAGAAGAGATCGCAGGTTTTCAGGTTTAATAAGGGTGCTGTAATACAAGTAGGGTCTTTGGATGGAACAAACACACACGGACCCTTAGGTGTTCTCTCACTGGTTAAATGCTTTGTATGGTCTGTTTGTGACAGCAGCATAGCTGTCTGCACTCATATCTCCCAAATGCATGTAATCTGGTAACTAATTTAGCACAAGGACAGGCATAGTATTAGCATGAGGCAACTGTAAGCAAGCCAGACTGTAAGTGCTTGGCAGTGTTGTCACTGAGGGCTCTTTATGGTAAAAAGGTTGGTTCCAGATTCTCAGGAGACTCAATGCATGTTTTGTGTGGTGTTTTTCATCCTGTTGAGCATGGTTCTTGAGTGCTTTCTAATTAACTGTATTAACTCTCCTAGTGCTCTAAGCTAGTGACATGGGGACCTCAGAATGATACCAGGTCAGATAAGGTAATTGCTAAAGGAAAATAAGGGTGTGGGGAATTTTGTGGCCCTTGAAAACAAAGTGTTTCTGAAAAGTGTTTAATTACAGAATGGGAATGTTTTTTATTAAGTTTTGTACAAACATTATTCTATTTGAACAACTTGACCGGAGATACAGCAGGAATATGTTTTGTAACTTAACAGTGCTGATGCTCAAAACAGATTTTTGAAGTTTTTATAGGAGGAAAATTCAGAAAATGCAGAAGCTGTATGGCTGCTAGTAGTGGGCATAGAGATTTGTGCATGGAAACTTTTGTATCTGGGACAGAATAGTAAAAATCAACAGATACTAAGAAGCTTGCCAGGTCTACCAAGTCAAGGCAAGTATTTCATGGTTTCTGGTGTCATACATAGGACTGAATTATATAACCATATGGAGGAAAAGGAGTTTATTGTTAGTCTGTCAGTGTTTTAAGTTCAGTCAAACTTGTCAGTGCAAAACCTATTGTCTTTTACAAGTAATGGCAGCAATTATATTTACAAGGTAGACATTGAACTTTGAAGTTTTCTGTCCACCATCGCCAGTTTTGGAGTGAAGAGCCTATTAGGAGACTCCTCAAATCTTAGGACTTCTTCGTGCATTAGAAGCTACCTCACGTTTTGGAGTTGCTGATTGCCTAATGCTATATACAACCAGATTCCTTTCTCTTTTATATTTACCAAAGTGAATCTCGGATAAGAGATTTTCTCTAGTTAAGTATGTTATCTATTTCCTAATTCCTTCTCATGAACATCTGATGATGAGGCACTCATTTCATTCAGCATTTCTCAAAACAGTTCATTTCTAAATTACCTCTCAACTGAAACGCATCCTCTTTGTAGCAAATGTCAGATAGCTGTGATCTGCAGGCTGGTCGATGTTCTGAGTTACAGATCTTATACAGTTATTTTAAGGCTGATCTGCAGGATATTATGTTGCATTGATCTTTAAGGAGAATTTAAGTGAAGAAAAATTCACAATTTTTATTAAAGAGAAGGAAAGAATATACTGTAGAAAAAAAATCTAATTTTTAAGTAGAAAATATAAAAAATAAGTAGCATTGAAGTTGCTGATATGATGAAAGTGTGCTTCAATAGATAGTAATTATCTTTCATTTAAAAGAAAAGAATAAAAGAGGATCTGCAGAGTCTTTTTTTCTGGAGGCCGTATTAGAATTTCTAAAATCACACCCTTAGGACAAGAAAAATGTGAGAACTAAAATCTCTGTAAAGCTGAAACCACACTTGTCATTTTTTTTTCAAGAATGTCCTTTCCTTTAGAAATATGGGCTTAATATCATCAGTGCCCAACAGCTACTGTTCTAAAACTTCTCACTGAGGACAGCAGCTGAACTAGTAGCACTCCATAACTAAATGCAAATAAGCATGTCTGATGAGCATCTGAGAACAATAGCTGGAAGGCAAAATTCATGACAGCTGAACTAGTGAATATAAAGACGGTCATGCATAAGATCTGCAAAGACCTACACTTGAGGTCATGTTGTGTAGATAGCTTGTGCAGAGGCATACAGAACATTTGTCAAGATCCAGGATGCATGTTCAAACATGGCCTGTAATTATACAGACCATTTCATATATATGATACTAATTGCATACATCATTTCTGGTGTGCTAGCCAATTTGCTTATCCAAATACAGCATTTACATGTGATTTTTCTTTGTGTATATGCAAATATCATTGCTAGTTTTCATCAGAAAAGCAGTAAGTGCATGTTGTTATACGTACTAGGGTGTACTCATCTATGGGCTGGGTCAAGGCTGTCCCAAAATTACACTGAACTATTACAACCTGGGAAGGATATACTTTGGTTATGAATTAAACTGTTGGAAAAAAAAAAGCACTGAGGTTATCTGAACCATAAAGTTTCAACTGTTTTTTTTTTTTTTTTTTTTTTTTTTTTTTCAGTTCTTGTGTATTCCAGGAAGAGCCTATCAGAGGACTGCATTGATTTAAAGCAAATTCTTCATTAACAAGGTATCGGTGATATTCTGTCCTATTTTACGTGGCTGATGAAGCACTTCAGGGCTGTAGCTGTGGCTTGGCATAAAAATATATGACCTTGACATGTTCTGAGCCACACAGTTAACTGGTCAATAGGAAATCACTACACAATGTAATCCTGTATAGTCACAGGGGCATTATGTTCCCAAGCACTAAGATGTAAAAGCTGAAGAGTAAAATGATTTTTCACTATTAGAATGTTCAAATAAACTCTGTGTTTCCATTCTGTTCTGCATACCCTTTGTTGGCAAGTTGTACATAAAGCATTGTCTGATAACATAAATTTCAAGTGGTCAATGGAGCAGATGCAATGATACATTAAGATATTTTATTAACACATGATTCTGGCAAGTTCAGTTGAAGGGCTTTTTACCTTTGTGGTGTAACTTTTTGATCATCTCAGAGGAACTGGCTTAAATTTTGCGAGAGTGACTTGTGTTAAGAATTGGAGCCCTTACCAGTTGTTGTTTTTTGTATAACTTAAACAATGTACTCTGGAGTACTGGATTAACATTTCATTTCTGTTTTTCATGTGAAATGGCTGGCACTGAAATATTTTAAAATGACTTGAAAAGAAGTATTTTAAAAGCTCAATTTGGGGATACAAATCATACATACGGTTTTGAAATGGAGTATATTGAATTTTTTCAGTATGCCTCTCAGAATGACAGAATGATATATCGTGGTAGACATAAGTGATCTGAAAAAAACAAAGTTTGTGACACCGTGTCATCTTTTATAGTTGAATTAACTTTAAATTTGCTGCACTCAAAAGTTATGGCATATAGAAATATACAAGAAAGTATAGACAATGTACATTTCTTAAAAATTCCCTTCACTTACATGCCTCTCTTCAGATGGCATCAGTGATTCTGATTTTTGATTTCCTTTTCAAACTATTATATCAGTCAAACAAACAAAACAAAACAGAAATGAATTTTTTTCCGTATGCTGCTTGTCTCCATCTTCAGAATGTCATTGTTTATTTTGACCTTAGCAGGGCTGTTAGATGGCATTTTGAAATTTCTTCCATAAAAGTGTCTGTAGGCTTTTGCAGCTATTTCAAATGTTGCTCCTCACTGCCTTCTACAGAAGCTTTAGGTCTAGGCTTTTTCTTAGCAGAGGTTGGCTTGAGATTGTCACGAGTTTAACCATGAGACTTAACTGCTCTCACCAGAATGGGAACAATCGAGTGTTGTTCCTGGCCCACAAGCCATTGTGCGAACTCTTGAGCTGCAAAAGTGTTATAATCTCAGAGTTTGTAATTTTATCCAGAGATTTTCCTAAGACATTTGAAGAGTTTTAGTTTCTTTTCTCCAGTGTTATGTTGCATATCATCTTTTGAATAAAAATATCAAGTGCATTCTAACAAGCAATTCATGGCCCTGAATCATAATCTTTCAGATGTTTGATGTTGGTATGCTGTATGTAGGTTTATATTATGTCTGTATGCAGGTTTCCCTCTGTTTATATATTTTATATACATACAGTTGGAGGGTGGAGGCGCATAGCTATAGCCATATAGTTACCTACACTCAATATTGCATTGAGTTGTTAAACACATACTAGCTTCATTTATACTTTTTAGGAATCCATGTTCAAAACCGTGAAATGAAATCTTGCTCCTACAAGTCCATGGAATCACCCAGTAGAATTTGTTTATATTCCCATATGTTGTGGTGTTCATGGTCTGTGCAGAGGAATGCATAATTTTCCCTGGCTTCAAAAAGCCTTGCAGTGCAAGACGTTGGATGTGTGCAGATTGTTTATTTAAAAACTCTTGTCCAAACTCATTGCTTTGCCTTTGATTCTAGAATCTTAACAAAGAATTTGGTCAGATGTTAAACATATACATATTTAGCCTCAAAAAAAAAAAAAAAAGTAAACAAAGGGGAAGGGAGCTCTATGATTTAACCGTGATGCATTTATGTGCTTTTTCCTTTTAGGCTTTTCTGACTGGGTAGGGTACAGTGGCACACTTCCTTTTATGACATAGACCAAGCTGCTTCCAAAATGTTATAGAGCCAGGGTCCATGTCTCCACTGCCAGAATTTACTGACTTCAGTGCAGAAATGCAGCCTCTTCTATGTTCTACAGGGAGCCTGGATGAGAGAGTGAGCTTGAAATTTCTGAAATTCCTTTAGAGTCTGTAGGGAAAAAAGGTGTATGTGCAGGCAGGAAGGTGTGGTGCTTCTAGGAAAGAAAAGTAAGCCATACCTGAGCTAGTAAGCTGTGCTTAGGTAAAATGTTAGAGTTACGCTGTTCTTAGGACTAAAATGATCTTTTCTGCTGTAGTTTGCTTTAGCAGCCTGTAAGCTAGAATTTATGCCAGCTTGGGGTTTCTTTGCCATAGGCAATTGTATGTTACATACCCTTTGAAAGCTGTATACACTAAACTCAATTTATTACGTGTCTAAGTTCTTCAGGTAACTGAATCCCAATCTAAGGATTGGGATCATTTTCTGTACCTATATGCTTGTATCCCTTGCCATTATGCAAGAAATGGGACTGCAGGCTTTGGGATCTTCACATACATCTCCTGTTTATTCAGAAATTGCTTGTGCATTCTCTCTCTTAAAGGACTGTACTGCATCTCTCTAAATAATAGTGAAAGTTTTGGCATGTTGTCTGTTCTTGTTGGCTGTTTTGTTCTGAATTTGTTGGTTTTTAGCAAAATATTTTCAGTAACCTATGTATCTATTCTCATTCCTTTCTCTATTAAGCACAGTCTATCTGATATTGCAATGTTTGTTCATTATAGAAAGCAGTACCAAAAGAAGATACATAAAAACTTGGGCCACGCCACTTACAGGGTGACTCACAAGGAGTTTTCCAGTTCTTAGAATTATAGACAAGTATTTGTTTTCCTTTTGATTTCTGTCTTATTGGAGCAGCTAGTGCTGCTATGACTTGTATGTGATAAAGTACTAAATATGCAGTATGAGTTGTTTATGCGCAGTGTTCCCACAAATAATTTGGTATTGCACATGATACCATCTTGTTCTCTCATGGTCTTGGGAGGTTTCCATCATCTATATTTTTAAAGTTGTTTCTTAACTAATTGCAGAGGGTAAATGTGTGTTGGGGTTAGGGGTCTGTTCTTACAGCCACCGGTAATGGCTGTTCATCTCAGGAAAAGATACCATTAACTTTTCTTTTTTTTAAAACTTGAAATAGAATACAGTTAAATGCCATACTCTGTAAACACTTAAATGTATAATGAGGAATTCCTATACGTAATGCAGGAAGGAAAAATTAGGAGGCTGGATAAAAGTGAGTGTATCAGAAAAGCCTGGCATCTGGAGTTTTTATCAAAGGCAGAGAATATTAAATCTTCACAAGCTATCTTGGCTCAACCCTGAGGTTTTGTCATCTTGTCACTGATGCTGGGAGTTTCTTGGTATTGCAGGTACTTGGTGTGAAATAAGGGTGTGGGAAATGTTTAAGGAAATCTTTTTTTTTTTTTTTTCTGTCAGCTCCTCAAAAGACCCAGGTACCCTCATCTACTTCTGCTGCTGTCTTTTCCAGTTACCATAAACAGAACCTTTAATGTACTTCAAGAAGGCATAGTGAGGCAGAACCATGCATGCCAATAGCCAAGGGGATTGTGTACAAGAGCCTTTAGGTAAAAATGTACTAATAAGACTCTCAATAGTATTTGGCACAATTTTCCTTTATTTCCTTGTATAGGTTAAATGCTTTGTTTCTAAAGCTGATAGTAATTGTCAGCAGAGAATACCTATAAACACGTAAATAGTCCACAATGTGCCTACTGTTAGGTTTTATGAACCATTTGTTAGGCTATGTCATGTGCCAAATACTTAATAGCATTAAAAGAAATGATTAACTTTTTAAGTCATAACATTTTTATTGCTCTGTGGGGAAAACCGTCACACTTCTGAATTCAGAGGTGCATTAAGCTTTTTAAGATTATTAATTACTTCCAGTTTGCAATGAATACAAACAGGTTTTCAAATAAACACAATTTAATCTTTACCCTAAGACACAGTCATTAATGCAGTATCAAATGGTAACTACCAGCTTCTTTTATTGTTTTTCTTTTTTTGAACTTCATAACTAATTTGCAAGCTCCTTCCCCCATCTCAGGAAATGCTATAACTTCTAATAATCTAATGGCTGAATCCTCAGACTCCTGCTGAAAATGCAAGTTTAATGTGGTATCATCAGGATTCGTTTGCATGAGCAAGTGTATTAAGTATATTGGGGGTCAAAGACTTCTCATTTAGTACAATTAAAAATAAATAAAAGGAGAAGCAAAGGAAAAATAAACTTGTGGTTCCTACTGAGAATTTCTGTTTGGCTGATCAGGTATGTAGGGAAATCGGACTTTATAGGTTCCTGCCTAACAGGGCTGCCCCTTTGTAGCTACATACCAGACAATGTGGCTTCAGATGCTTTTACTATATAAAGATATGTTCAAATCAAAGAGTTTGACATTTTTGTAAACTGAATTACTGTTTATACTTAGAAAAGAAACAACATATTGTGGCTAGATATGGAAAAAATATTTGGAGTGGACCTTCTTGGAATGAATTAAAGAAAAGAAATAGTGTGTACAAAATGCTTGACAAAGCAGAAAGTATAAAAATATCCCTGAACTCGCTCTGGTACAAAAAGGCAGGGTTAAAGCTGCTTTTCCAGTTCCTACATTGGCCAAAAACATGTTTGGAGTTCTTTTAAGGTAAACGAACAGGGTTCAGATAGCTGTAAGAAAAAATGTCTGCTTCCTTATATATAAATTCAGTGCTCGAAGTCTGTTGAACAGAAGTTGTTCTAGGCCTAAATCTAGCAGATTCCTACAGTGTATGGTTACATTTAGCTTGGAAATAATCCCATCCTTGTACAGAAAAGCATGTGCTTATATGCCGTAGAAGACCACAGAATTTATGAGCATATATTAAGAACTTTGAATCAGAGTCCTGATGTTTTTAAATTAGAAAGCTGTAAGTGGAAATCTGCTGCAATTCTAATGTTAGACAATCTTATAACTTCAGGTAGACGAATCGGAAAACTCCACTGCTTTATGGTATGCACTGTGTCTGTCTGCTCAACAACCTGTACCACGGGCTGCGGCAGGAAATGCCTCAACCCAGTTAATAGAAAATATCAGAAGGCAGTAGTTTACCTTCGCTTTGCAGATTGTCTCCTGTTAGAACACTTGTGTCATATTGAAAATTTTTTATTATTTCTCTTCAAGTCTTTTTAATCTGGCTAGAATTGATAAATAATCAGTTCTTTGGCTGCCAGTTCACATTACCACTTTGGGAGCCAATCTCCCCCTTGGCCTCCTGTTCATGTGTACACATGGCATGTGCTGTGCCAAATAGTCAGCAGAGGGACAGCACAATTTCTGATGGCATGTGCCTAAATCCCTGGCAGTGCTCTGTTAAGCAAATGTAGCATTTGCGCTGCGGTGTTACTGTCATGTTGTAGCGTAACACAGCACCAGAACACAGTATTGGTACAAAGTCTGAAGGCTACGGTGCCACATCTGTGGGCCTGTGGAAATCAAAGGTTATTTGGGGATCTTTGCTTCCTTCACGTAAGGCTTGTAGGGTGTGCAGCAGCCTCATCGGTCTAACGAAACAAAACTCTTTTCAGGCTTTTTTTCTATCATCCAACTCTCAAGTACCCTGTTTGCCTACCTGCCCAGTTAGAGGAAGGTGGAGTTTCAGTGAAGATACCTGTAGTCAGAGAACTAAGGTCAACTGAGGCTCCTCTGAGGGAGATGATCTGTATAGGTGCTGCACTGCCTCAGCCACGCTCAGTGTGGATGAGGCAGGAGCAGAATCCTGCTGCGTTTGCTTTGATTCAGTATTTACACTGAGAAGGAGAGTGAATTATAAAATAAGGATGCACATCTCAGCATGACTATAGATATTGCTTCTGGTGCCTTGTGGCCTTGCTCTGCATTGGATTAGTTTCTTGTTTTTTATGAGAAAGTGAAAGCTCAAAATGCACTCCCTCTTCTTTTTCCTTATGATCTGCACTACTAAAACTGTGTGGGACTGGGACTTTCTGACACACCTTTCTCAATATGATCTAAATACTTACTTCCTCTTAGTACAAGCAGGATGGAAAGATTTGAATGAAAGGGATGAATGAATCTCATGAAACAGCTGTCTATATACAAAAAGCAATTTGCGCATTTGCAGTTTGGGGATGGTTTTGAACAGTCATTTAATTAGACATGCATGTTATTAGTAGGTGCTTGTAGTACTCTCAGGACTAGTCCAAGGACCAGGGATCCGTAATGAAAATTTTCCATTAAAAATATAATTGCATAACACGTTGCAATACAAAGCCTACTGACAATTTTCTTGCTGGTTTTTTGTTTGTTTGTTTGTTTTTAATCAGATGCTGAGATCTAGACCTACAAATACTGAAAACAGGAAGTAAAAGGAAAGTTTTCTTTCCTGAGTAGAAGAACTAAGCACACAGGCAATATTGTTTGTGAAAAAATCAGAACAGGGTTGCTTTGCTTATAGTTTTGACTTTTTTTATGTTCTGATGATCTTGGTAGAATTGAATGTATGGTAGGCACTGGGGGTTTATTTGGAACTCTGTATTGCCATCTGACGGATCTTGTCTGGCTAGTTACTAATTACAGTTTCTAGTAGTGCGTTACCAGTACTAAGGAAGTTCAAAATGCTCTTTCTTAAGATGGAGTTTCTGGGAATCTTTTGACTATGCCAGCACCCTGTTGGACTCAGCTATGTGAAATTGCAATGAAACGTGAGCACGATACACTATGATATGCCCCTTAAGCTGATTTCATCAGAAAACATGTCTATTTCTGTATTAGGTGGGTCAAGTGTGCTCTTTTTATGAAGATAATAGAAAAGCACAGACAAAACATCAATGATTGTGAAAGAGGTTATTAAATGGATATGAAAGTTGTCATCATTGGTTACAACAGTGTGACTGGGAAAATCAGCATGAATTAATAACACTGAATAAAGAGAATTCTGCACTTCAAGCCAGTTGGGTAATTGTAGGTGTACTTTTACCATGAACTTTACATAGGACCTAAAAGAAGTATACTGAATTTCAGGAAAGTTAGAGAGATGGTCTCTGTATAGCAAATACAGGCTCCTTATGAGAAATTTGACTGTGTTGACAGAACAACAGATCATTTCAGCATTGTGAAGAAAGAGTGTAACTTCAGTTATGGATTGGGCACACGGGTGGAAATGTTCCCAGTTAAAAGCCTTACATGACTGTGAGAAGGTAGAAGGTAATGGCAGCACATGGTAATACAAAGAAGAGAAGCTGGAAAGAATGATGTGACGTCTGAAGCATTTCCTCTGAGACTATGTTCATTTAAAGTGCAAATTACACACCAGCTCAGATGATTCTAGACCACTGCTTCACAAACACAAATTATTCTATCATGAGGAACAGGCTTGTTTAATAGTCAGTCCTAGAGAGCTCTGAAACATTTAGTCCCCCTCAAGTTGCTTCAGAATGAAGTCCTTGCTTTAGGACACTTGCAGTTGTTCTGAAAGGGAAAGAGAGACTAAGCCAGCCCTACATCACAAGTGGCTTTCTGTGGTGTGGATAACATGCATATTGAATTAGTGGCTTTGATTATTTGATGGGGAAACGCCTCCAGACTGAGGAGCAGTAATAGCTATCAAAGGATATTCAGCAGAATTGTAGGAAGGAAACTAGACTTGCTTCTCAAGGCCTTAGCAAAGAATAAAAGAGGAAAAAAAAAAAAAAAGCATGTGATAGTGTCGCACAGATTCTCAGCCAAACAGTTTTTGCCAGTTGAGCCTACCAAAGATGCATGGCTGTCCTGTCTCTGCCCCATATTGGAATGGGCAAGGTGCGGTCATAGTGCTGTTCCCCAGGGGCTGCCTTTTAATGTTGGGGTGTTGAGGTCCTGATCCTTGCATTGACTGCTGGTGGGGGAAAGGGGCTGGAGAGTTGGTGGGTTTTGTGTTGTTGCTTGAGGTTTTTTCACTACTTAAATTGGGGGGAAAAAAAAAGTCACTGTCAAAGGTTAACCAAGCTCCTTTAATTACAAGTGCCCAGTGAAAATGTGTAGTGAAAAGCTAGCTATAACAGCTGCTATAGCCTCAGCCATTGCCTTTGTATTGTTATTTGTGCTGTGGGCTGTTTATGTGATGCAGTAGTTTTGACAGCTAATAAATTAGCTATAGCTGTTGAACATGAGTCTCAAAAGCTATTAGTCAATATGTGAGCATGGCTAATGTATTTAAGTGCCTTATGGGGGAGAACAGAAATCTGTCTAAGGTTGCTCTAATTTGATGTCTGTATGGCCTTTCTGTCAGAAAGGTTGAAGTGCTGAAAATCCTAGGATGGTTGGCCAGATAGGTTTATATATTTTGATCCTTTTTCAATCATGGTTTTCATGACATCACTCTAGGAACTTCTGTTTGCTGCTTCAAAAACAGCTGTAAAAAAATCACCACCTTACAGTAGACTTAAGTTTGTGTCAAAAATGAGATTGTGCATGCTAAGATTTTGTGTCAATGTACTGTAAACAGATGCCAGTACAGCTTCTTGTAAATGGAGCTTGGCAGTTGTATTCTGAAGCTAAGCTACAGAAAATGCATTTCTCCCTTATCTCTGCAATGTTCACTTCCAGTTACCTGATTATATGCAATGCAGTAGTTTCGGATGCACTCAAGAGGATGTCTAAAATCCATTTATGTTCCCAAGCTTGTTTATTTCTGACTGCCATTTTCTTGGCGAGATCGTAAAGATTATTTAATGTTCCTTCCTCCTCTTGTGCAGTCTTTGCTTTCAATTAATGAAAAAAAAAACAATTACAGAGTTTTAAACACTGCAGTGTTTTCCCTAGCTGCATGGACTAATGCTATTAAAACCTGGAGCTCTGGAACTTATGCTCAGAAGGACAGTCATCCTGTATTTCCTAATTCTTTCATGCGTTCTGCCTATGTGCTTAAAATATGCTGCAGGCCCAACCTGCCACCTTTATTAGTATGTTTAATTGCTAATCTCCCTAAACAAAATGATTTTAAAAGATTACTCAGAAGGCATCAATTAAGTTCACTTAATGGCTGGTGAAAACAAAGAGTTTCTAAAAGTATTTCTGTGTGTGAAGATAAAAACTGTTGCTATAAACATGAAGCTGTGTATGGTCTATCACTGAAAATTGTAAATGTGCAAATCAATTAAATTGGAGTGGGGAAAGCAACTAAGAAATACCAGAAAGGAGGTACAGGTAGTTAAAAGTTATAAGATTGTAAAATCAGAATTGTCTGACATTCTTAAGAGAATAAATATGGTAGGTTAAAAAGGTAATGAAGTGATATTGCTAAAAGCAAATGCATGGTCTGGAACTTCATTGTACTTTTACTCCTTTTCTCCATTGCTGTGTTCTCTGTATTCCTCCTACATAACATTCACTTTGTTTTCATTTTTTCAGTTGTCCAATCAAATTCTTCCCTTGCATTTCCCTGCTTGCTAATTAACCTACTTGTTTGAGGGTTTGTTTGTTTAGCGTTGTGCACATTGATATTCCTGTCAAATCAATGTCTCTCTTCGTAGTCATCAGATAAGCCAGGTGTCTTTCTCCATCTGGGTATCCAAATAATGTGCAATGCCACTTCTGCTCCACCTTCTATTAATTTTCTTAAAATTTTAATGAGGTTGTTAAGGTAAATGTGCTGTGCCACAACACAAATGAAGGGGGAATCTCAATTTCTAGATGAGCAGTGTGCCTATTCTTACCCAGTATGAGAAACATGATTGGTTATTGAATAATTTCTTCATAGCAAAAAGTGCATGCTTTACCTGTTTGATAAAATATTTTTATGATGAAGGACCTTTTTGAAGTGTAATTGAAGCTGACCTGTATGCTAAAAGCAGAGATACTTACAGATATACTTGTTGAGCACCTAAAATTGAAATAACAGCAGTAAAGGTATTTCACTTCTGTAGTTTAGTGGGTTTAACTCTGCAAAATTAATAATCTTAGATTGTTTGGACTCCATGCCTTAAATGAAAGGTGAAAGTCCAGCACAACTCCCAGATCCTGTTCTGCAGAGCTGTGCCCCAGTCTGTACATGCTGCATGGAGCTGTTCCATCCCTGGTGCAGGGAACTTCATGAGACCAATTCCTTCAGTGTTTGGGGGGAATCTCTCCCCTGCTGCAGCTGTTTCCCCTCAGTGAGCTTTAAGTTGCATTTGGTACTACTGCCAAGGTGCTCATGACCAGTACAAAAAAAAAAAAAAAAAAAAAAAAAAAAAAAAAACCAACAGCTGCACTTAGTTACAAATAATGTAATATTTTGAATATAGAGCCAAACTTACACAAGTAGTAACCTGGCTTTTGGAAGCAAAAAGTATATAAAATTTCAGAAAGTTCAATACAATTTCTGGCAAGCTCTCCTGCACAATATTTTGTTTCATATATATGATTAAGTGACAGGTTCCGTTAAAGGTCACAGCGATTTCTTGTTCTGACTTTGAGAAAGGAGTCCAGGTACCCTAAAACAGTATGGTCAATTTACTCTGAGATTATTTATGGATAATTTGCTTAGCAGAAGCCTTATCAGTCTAAAGTAATACAGAGGATTTTGTTAGTGTATGCTCTGCTTTGTCCCTTGTGGCTACTGAAAGTTAGCTCATGTTACGGAATTACCGCTTTTTTTCCCCTGGGAAAAATTTTCCAGGCTCCTCTTGTACACCTATTTAAAAGTCTCTTCGAAAGCAATGCAGAGAAAATGTCTCTCCTAAAGCCACTGCCAACCTGCCTCTGGTGTTAAATACTTCCCGGGTCTGCCTGAAAACAGGGAGAGGAGCTGTAAGGATGAACCAAATAAGCAGTTGGGATAGCACTGCTCAGCAAGAGAGGCTCTGTGACCATGCTGACCTCTACATGACTCAGTAACTCTGCATCCAGTGGGAGCTCAAAACAATGCGTTCCTGTCCAGCTACACCCATATTTGTTTCCTGCTGTCATACTTCAAGGAAATCTGC
This sequence comes from Numida meleagris, assembly GCF_002078875.1. Classification (NCBI taxonomy): domain Eukaryota; kingdom Metazoa; phylum Chordata; class Aves; order Galliformes; family Numididae; genus Numida; species Numida meleagris. The sequence goes on along the minus strand of NC_034412.1, from coordinate 66,943,012 downwards.
TGCGTGTGTAACAGTGACAACAGTAGTGTCTGAAAACAGCTCAGTTATCAGTGTTAATGCCTGTACTCTCTCTGTATGAGTCATACAAGCAAAACTGTGTGAAACAGAATAGTTGCTAAACAGTCAGCCAAAAGGTGCTTCAGGGTGGCTGTTCACTACAATTTGGCTTTTGGTTCACCTACACTAATGTTTTGGCAAACAAAGCAAATGGTTCGATAACCTTCTTGCCTCTGTGGGGATGTATTACAAAGTAATCAGTCGTGTGATGCTTGACTTTTTACAAGAAAAGGTAAGACTGCTTTTAAATGACTTTGTTTCATGTTTCTTAGTGTTCTCTAGCTTCATAGAAAGTGTGAGAGTTTTGGGGGAAAAAAAAAACAGTGTTCTTAAATAGCTTATCAGATCATGTAGTGTGTAAGTTTTCTCAGATAAGAAATTGAGATCAGTGGGACAGGGGAATCTTCATCTGCCCATGCCTTGGAACGCAGCTTGACAGAAGTGCTGTTTTCTTTCATATGGTCTTGGTTATGTCACTAAAACAATGTCTTTACAAATGAAATCCTCTACACTTGAAACAGATTTCTAGTTATTCTGATAATTCTTAGCTCTTAAAAAGAGTGAGTTTGTGTATTAAAAGTTAGAGGTGAAGTTCTTAAAAACAAGTGACTATAACCCAGTTTTCAGAGCACAGAAGTTTACTGAGAAGAGAAATGTAGGAGTCTTGCTTGTTTCAAGTGCCTACTTTTACAACAGCACTCATTGCATTTAGTTCAACATTAATTCATTTGCTCTTTTATAATCCCTTCATTGCAGAATTCTGTGTTTGGTGGGGATAAAGGAGGGATATGTCACATTGTTTTGGGATAGTGCAAACAAAAATGCGTCATCTTTGAAGCAGGCTGTGTTCATGTAGTGAAGTCAGGAAGTTGTTACACACGCTTGCCAGTATGGAAGCAGTACTTCGGTAATGGGAGAAGATTGAGCCAGTCTAAAAGATTTATGTGGGTTTGATAACCATTACTACATACAAAGTCTTTCTTGTAAGATATACTAAAAACTGGATTTGCACGAGGCAGAGGGGAGGGGAAGTGGTGACAAAATTACTTTGTAATAGTGGTTGATAGTTGCAACTGTTCTTGACACAGGTCCCTTGAACTTTACTACAACATTTTGTATATTTTTGCATGAAAATAAATATATTAAGTCATTGAGGATGCTCTGTGTATGAGACTTCAAGACAAATGCCAGTCCTTTATAAATTTATTTTTGACAAACCCAAATTGTAAAGTATCCAAAAATGACAAAACCCAAAAATTATTTTAGAGCCACCAAACAGCCTGCATCTGCTTCAATGCTTCCACAGGCAAATGTGGCATTCAGATACATCCTGCATCTGCATTCTGTAGTCAAAGTTAAAACTTTCGTTGTCGTTGTTCTGTCACCTTCTGTTTACTCTATGGCAATATAACAACATATATTATCTTCCATTTAATGTAGACAGGCTATTGTTACAAACTGTGATTTACCCAGGAATATGAACTGTAGCCACATTGTTCAGTGAATATTCACAGACCACTTATGTAGAAGGAGTTTGTATTTGCATAGGCTCTTGAGTCTTAAATTAGAGAACAAGAAAACCCATGCCATGTTTGATGTCATAAGTGGTGAGAGAAGTTCTGTAACATGCCATTTCTGTTTACACACAAGGCTTTTTCATCTGAAACATTTAGGGATAAATGTGTATAAGGGGTTGGATCCTCAGCTAATGTGTAAAGGGGCACCACTGACCTCAGTTGAACTGCACTGGCTTATGACAACTGAGGAAATAGCAGGAAGTATTTGCATTCTTCACTATTTCTGAGAATGGAAATTAGCAGACAAACAGACAAAATTATGGGAACCTTAAAGAAAATGGTTCATTTGTAAGACTTTCTTATTACTAATATTATACAAATAGGCTTTTTGTTAATACTAATAGGCTTTTTGTTAATACTAATAGGCTTTTGTTAATACTAAGGACTCCCTTTTCACTCAACTCATTTAAGTATTGATTGAGTACCACACAAATGAGGTTGATTTTTTGCAAAACTTATGAGGATATGAAGTTTAAGCACTATTTCCTTTATTTTTTAGCAGAAAATAGAGGTCTTTGGTGCTACGTACCTTCACTATGTGCAGTTTCTCCTTGGAGGAATTTAGCATGCAGCGCTTAGTTCTCTATGCTTATGAAAGTGAAGAGTTGTTATACATGTCTGGCCAGATTTTGTCCAAGTACAGGTATTTAGGAGAGATTTTCCAAATAATCACTAGGAACAGGGTAAGTAATAGCTGCCTTACTTCTACAGCCACTGAATGGTGATGGAGAATATGACCAAGGTGCATATTTTTGTCTTTCTTGCTGTTTACTCTGTATTTGTCAGCCAGCACCAAGGTTGTGAGAGACAGGAGGATGCTCAATATAAAATTAGAATGCCAAGGACAGGCAAAACAGTTAATAATTCATTGCTGATATAAAGACAAGGCCTTATCTTCCATTCTTCTTGTTCGTGCTGATGTCACTCAGCTGAAGTCAGTACGGAGCAATCCTGCATTAGAACATAGATCAAGCTTATAGTTTGCCTTAGATATCCACAGAGGGCTTAGACGTATCTACTACTACATGTTTAACACGTTTGAAAATTGCAGACTTTCTTATTGTGAGAATGAAAACTCAAAACATCTTGAACTGGCACTAAATAATTACTAGCATAAGGAAGGGGAAGTATTTGTTTACATAAAGACTATTTTCCACTAAAACAATTTATGTAAATCTTCATTTTGTACCTTACATTTTTTATGGATTAACTGTGACTGATTTGCTTTCTGCAAGTTCAGGATATACAGTAAACTCACTGACCTGATAGTGAGAGCATTTTACATATCTGTCATAATGCCTTCTTTGAATTAACTTTGTGTTCTAGGTAGTCTTGACTGTTGTTGCCCTCACTGACTTATTATAAAGGAGAGAACCGTAAGTTCTTCAGATTCTTTGCTCTATCTTTTCAAGGGCAATGATCCTTTCACTGAAGCTATGTGAGGGGATCTGTTCTGCAGTTGTATTTCACTTAAGATCAAGAGCTTACTTCTCTGTCCATCTGCTGTACGGTAGCTGTACAGATCATAGTGCTTCATGCAAATACTTGCAAGTGCAAGTTCAAAAATGCATTTATAGAATTGAATGATTGAGAAATAACAGATTCTAAATAATGTTGCTACTAAATACAAAATCATCAAAAGTAGATGTACAGCATATTGATAAGATCTACAGTTACTGTATTTTCATATATATAGCCCATAGATTTTTAAAAGACATTTAACAATTTATCTTCTGTTTAGGACCACTGCTTGTAATATATTGGAAAATTTTCCCAAAAGCTTTCCATGTTACTGTCTTTCTCCTTGTTTTCTCTCTTCTAGTCATCTTCCTTTCACTTGAATTTAATGTCTTGAATTTAAAGTACATTTTTGCACTTACCACTTCTGGGAGTAAACATGATAATCGCTACAGTTCTCCACATTACTTCTATGCCTGCAGATAATCTGACACCATTAGCAGTAAAGCCACTGTACTATGAGGATTGCTGGGCTGTGCTTCAGCTTGAGCACTGTGGCACTGGAGTGCTTGGGAGCATCTCAGTGAACTGGAGCTGCCAGAGCACCCAGTGTGCCTTGCTGTCAAAACACACATGGGTTTCCATGGGTAAGCTGAAAGAAGGTGTCAGCTTACAGAAGCTTGTTTGAAAAACCTGGTTTTCATACATTATGGAATGAAAGCAACTGAAAAAGCTATGGGCCCAACCTACAGACGTGTTATGCAGCTGGCAGTTATCTTTCCATTATCTGTTGACTGTTTGTATGTGCTATGCAACTCTAAAATTTAGGCTACTGTTTTTTTGGGTTTTGTTTGGGGTTTGTTTTTTGTGTTGTTTTTTCTTTTTCACATAAAGAATTATGGCTTATTTTAGACAACTACATTGATTAAAAACAACTAAAATTCATGCATGACTTGTAATTATTTTTAACCTGGAAAAAGTACAAAGTAAACTTATCCATCTTTCTGAGCCTAATTTGCTGAAAGTTTGGTTTTTTTCCAGTTAGATTTCCATTTTTCAAGCTGTTTGAGATAGCTCTTCAGAGGAAAAATTGCTCTAAGTTGTAGACTGGTGTATTAATAAAAACTGTGGAATGTGATCAACCATAATGATTATTTCTTTCTCTGAACGTTCTTAAAGTGTGCCATTATGGCTGTTTGTGCAGGCTCACATGAAGTACCTGTTAAAGTTGAAGCCTACCTTCTTGTGACGTGGGTGTGAGTTGGTGCACAGCTCAAATCAGTGGTGCTCTGAGTAGCAGCAGGATGTAATGAGCAAGTGCCAGAGGCTTTTGAAACAACACATTACAATGCACTGTAGAATAGGTGATTGTAGTTATAAAACTATAATTAAGTGTGTGGGAACTGAGAACATCTGCTACAGGAATGGCACTTACTGTTGCCAATTTTAAAAGAAAAAAAATTGCTGTAAAAATAGCATGAAAACATTTCATGCAACAGATTCGTTTGTGGACATAATTTTAACAATTAAGTAGACCAAAGAGAAGTTTGTAGAAGAAAATATTCTGTGACGCTCCCTTACATTATCTATCCTCTTTGTTATTCACACTGCACTCAATTAAGTTGAATAGCTGGTATTATAGCAAGGCATGTAACTGATCTATGAGTTTTCCTGAAACAGATACTATCTCATGTGCTAGCACTCCATGAATTAGTTGAGCGATGCTTACAATGCAGAACAATGAAGACCTGAATAGCACTTGTGGCAGGGTTAGAGTAACTGCTGCTACTGGAGGTACATCTGATAACCTTGAAGTCACATTACATTGAAGACAAGTACTGAACCCACTAAGAGTCAATGGAAGATTCCTGTTAGCTTCAGTACTCCTGGGGATGTACCTCTGGCAAAGTTTCACTAGTCTGTTTAGAAAGCAAAACAAGCTACATGTCATGATACTCCTGAAAGAAACCTTGTCTTAAGACTTAAAATTATTCAATTTATTTGAAACTGCATTATTGAATTCTCTAGACTGGTTGGCATAGATTGATGATGCCAATTATTAACGAACTCATTGAGCACATCCTGATTTTAGTTGCTTGGCAAGAGGTAGGAGCTGTGGTTCTACAACGTAATTATTTTGTACACTTTAAGAATTCTGATGATCTATATTTTAGCAAGGCTAGGACCTCAGTGACTGGAACACAAATGTAAACTTTAATCTAGCTTCATTAGGAATGTGACTTCTACCTTCCTTTTCAAAAATTGCGTATGTTTGAAAAATCTGTTTGCAGATGCTGAGAAGAGATTTAGCAGTCAGAATATCTGGAGATCCATCCTCATTGCACATGAGCAGAAAATTAGACTTGAATATTGAATGCTTCTGAGTGTAATTCATGTAATTGCTATTGCAGTGAACACTAGATCTAGCCTGAAACTAAGGTGACAGTGTTTGCTATTCTTTCAGACTCCCTGTAGACCGGTTTTGAAGGGGAAAAGTCTGCTTGGCTTGAAAACTGAGGGAATAAGAGCACTGGACTGTGACAAATAGCCTGAGGCAGGGGAAGGGGGAGTTGTGTTTGGAGGGCAGTTACAAGAACGCTGGCATTTAAGCAAGTCCAATAGACAAAGGTAAGACTCACTAGAAAGGAATATGGGACTGAGAACTTAAGCTGAAAGCTAACTGCAGTTGCCTAACTTCATTAGCAATTAGTGTTTATAGAAAAGTGATTTGGGTGTCCATGCACCGCCACCTCTTCCATCTTTTAGGAGGAAAAAAGTCTGAACAATGACATGAGAAACACTTATGCTGCTGTTATAAAGGCTGAGAGTCGGAGATGCTGGAATTAAAGCTACCTCTCCGTATGGATGCAGTTACTTCAATGGTTTCATATCCCATTGTTTCTGCAAAGCTGTAGCCTCATCCAGAGCACAAGCTGGATCTTATCATGGGATACATTAATAGGAAGGAATGAAAGTACCCTGTTGTAGGGCCCTAAGATCCTTCTCTCACTTGCTGCCAGTATGTGTGATAGTAGAGATGAATTAGACTGAATACAAGTTCCAGTTTGTGTCCCTGCCCGCACAGTTCCTGAGGTTTTGACATTGTGCACTACCACAGAAAGCTTCCAGCTGTGTATGGCTGACAGTGTGTACTGCACTATGTGGCCATGCTCTGCAGTGCTGTGCAGGCACTCAGCCCTCCTCCCCAGTGATTCCAAACTTTGTTCATCAGTTGCTGCATGCCTGGCACCAATCTCAGGCTGGATCTGGGGAAGTGCTTGGCACTTATACCCACAGTTGATGTGAAGGGGGAGTTTGATTAGCACTATCCATGTTGGAAGTATTCTGATAAAATGGACCCAAGTTATCTTTAATTCAGTCACCCAAAGTTACTAAAATTATTTCCAGTCTCTGTTATTTCATCAAGAATATGGTAGCTTTCTGAGCCAGAAATAACATAGTGAAATGCATAGCTGTTCAAGCGATCAACGTTTAGTATAAGCCTCGAGGAAAATTAAGTTATAAATGAGGTTCATGGCTGCATGCTGGGCTACCATTACGTTCACCGTTGCTTAGTTCCTTATAGGAAGAACAGAATTCTTTCTGTACACAAGCAAATTAATTGTCTTTAAAGCAATCAAAAATTTTATGTTACATCACTATAGTTCTTAAATTACAGCTTTTTAATCATTATATTTGTAGATTGCAGGCAAAAGATAGAGGCGTGTGGACGTATGTGTATATGTATATGCATGTTCTCATATATTTTCTCACTGGAAAAATGGAGGGTTATGCCAGGTTAGAAACAAGTATTTTCATTTCACAGAATGTGTGTGGTCAGTGTATTTAGTCTTCTTTCAGCTGAATGAGAATTCCATTTAAATGTTCTTGAGGTAACATCTGTATGACTTGACTCAGAATCATTTATTATTCAATCTATTGTTATACAGACAGAACTGAGAAGAGGCAATCTTGTGCTGATAAGGAATCATATTGTCTCTGACCTTCGCTGTCTGGAATCCTGAACCAAAGCACTGAGCAGTTTTTCCTCATTTAAGATCTGTAAGAATAGCAAGAGTGAGTGTCACACGATAATGTTTTCTCCCCACACTGGAAAATCAAATATCAGAGTAGTACATTCATAGAAGGTATAAGTAAATACATGAACCGAGCAAGAGGTAATGAAATAGCATTATTAATATCAAAATATTTAACCACATAATTTAATATTTTACCCTATTGGTAAAAATATATTATCTGTAATTCTTGGGGAGAACTGAGAGGGAAAATCAATCCTTTGATTAATAAAGTTAAATTTGATAAATGTAAATTCAGCTATTACAGAAATGAATGTTACTTGCAGGAAGTAAATATAATATCTATAAAGTAGAATAGGTAACAATTGTTTGGTTTTATGGATAACAATTTGTATGGTAGAAACCGTATGCTGTATAGTTATGCTTAGATAAGCTCTCATCTGAAGACCTGTAACAGTAATAATCCTGGGAAATAGTATTTTCAAAATTTTGTTTATGCTACAGTTTTATTTCAGTAATGCAGAAACAGTTTTGTGGTGGTAGAATTTTTGCATTGATTTTATTATAAATTCTTTAATGTCTTCTCTTAGCAAGTTGTTGCTCTTAGCAGCTACCATTTGCCCAGTGATCAAGGGGATGGGCAGGTATGGTTAATGAAAATTCAAACTTTTCCTTTGTGTTTGATTGAACATTTAGGGAAACCTTTAAAAAAAAAAATGTTGAGGGAATCAATGTTGATTGGTACCTCTACCCATTGAGGAAAGGCTGCATCTCAGCAGAGACTAGGATCTTATCCTGGTATGTCTGTGTAGACAGTCCCTCTCCTGAAGTTACAGACACGTAGAAGAGAAAGCTAAGTTATAAAGGTAAAATGATAAAAAATTGACTTTTGAAAGTCAATAGCAGAATCAGGCATAGAAACCAAATGCTAGCACTCTATTATAGAAGATAGCCTGCTATGCCATATGGCACCTGGCCTAAAGGAGGCTTGGACCATGTAAGACTGCTTGACAGAATGGTTCAGTTTTATCCTTGAAATGTCACTGAAATTAAATTGACAGGAAAGTCATTGGAATTTATAGAAATAAAAATAAACACATCCATTACTCATTTTTCTTCTTAGATATACAAGTAGATTTAATTGGTATGTGAAACCATGTCTATTTGAGAATGGCTGTAAGTTTAATAATGCAGCCATTACATGAAACCCCCTCCGTAAACAGATCTTAATTTACAGTAAATGGGAACATAAACATCCTTTGTTTTCTTGGTCTTTTTGCTTAGTGGGTCACTGGGCTGTTCTGAGATGAGGGGACCTTTTCCCATGAGTGGTTTTCAGCAACAGCTTTTGATAACCATCAGTCAAGGAACTGCTAGACACTCTCCCACTGAATAGGCAGATTCCATTTCCCTTTCAAAGCCTGATTTTTTTTTTTCCCCAACGTACTCAGGTTTTCCAAGTTACCTCAGTGACTCCTGCTTTGTGGTCTGAACCTGCTGGTTATCCCTGAATTCCTCTAGAATGCCAGAGTAGTCTAGTTTTGGAATTAAAATTGCCAGACAACAGACTCTCACTAGTGGAAATCTCTCCCTAATATATTTGAATGGATTGGATTGGCAATCTAACACAAATTTATGGTGCAATTACATGAAAGGCATATGGAGAAGACATATGATTCTATTCCTTTGTGTTCTTAAGTGTATTTCAAGTTACTTTGCAGATTCATGCTCACATTTCAGTCTTGTCAGCTCTTCAGGTATCAGACAGCATCTGTCAGGTTTCACATGTGCTTCCTTTTTCTCTTTCTAGGCCATTTCTGTCAAATACTGTAGTTTTTTCTCAATTAAAAAATACTTATTTTCTTTCCCAGTTTCTGTAAAGACTGAGCATTTTGTATGCTCTCTTCTCTAATTCTCTTTAACCTGGGAGTTTTAATGTTATGCTATTTCTGGCTTCTCCAGGATCAGCAGAGGATGAGTTAAACAGCAGAGTCCTTAAGTGTGCTGGTGGACAGTTAAAAATTGAGAGGGAGAGAGAAAGATAAGCAACCAATCTCTAAATGTGAACCAAATCTCCATAACTTCTGAAATTCAGTTAGCAGGTACAGGTAGCTAGCATTAGCAGTTCTTAATAATGTGAGTTTAAGTGTGCTACTAATTATAATTGCTGGTAGTTCTTTCCTTGATTATTTATCCTAGGAAAAATTGGGGCTTTTTGTTTTATTGAAGCATGTTGGACTTCATTAGGTATTAAACCAGTCAAAGTACAGTGCATGTACTAGTGTTGTAAACGACAGAATGACAGACTATCGCGAACTGGCAGGAATCCACAGTGATCATTGAAGTCCAACTCCTGGTTCCGCACAGGACCAAATTCTATGTCTGAGAGTATTTCCCAAATACTTCTTGAACTCCATCAGCTTGATGCTGTGACCACTGCCCTGGGCAGCCTGTTCCATGCCCTCCACCTTCTGGTGAAGAACCTTTTCCTAACACCCAGCCTGACCCTCCCCTGACACAGCTCCGTGCCGTTTCCTCGGGCCCTTTCACTGTCACCAGAGAGCAGAGCTCAGCACTGCCCCTCCACTCCCTGGGAGGAATTGTAGGCTGCCAATGAGGCCTCCCCTCAGTCTCCTCTTCTCTGGGCTGAACAAACTGAGGAAACTCAGCTGCACCTCATACATCTTGCCCTGCAGCCCCTTCACCATCTTGACAGTCCTCCTTTGGATACTCTCCAATAGTTTTATGTCCTTCCTGTATTGTGGCACCCAAACTGCACACAGAGATTGAGGTGAGGCCACGCCAGCGTCTAATCACTTCCCTCAACTGTCTAACAGTGATGCTTAAACAATAGAAGGTACGTTGTTTTATGTGTATTGTATGGAGAAGGAGGGTGAAGCTATTTGAAATGAAAAATGGTGATTGTGTATCCTGGAAATGTGCAAAACATAGTATCAGGAAAACATACTAACAAAAGATTGCAAAGCTGATCTATTCTTCATGTGTGGTAGGCAAGTTTTCCTGTGTTTTGCGAGCACATAGTCTTGCTGCTACTAAGTATCTTCTTTGGAACCACTTAAGTCTCTGTTGGAACCACAGTTATGATAAGGAGTGCTAAGATTTTTCAGAAATAGCCAAACATGGTAAGAATTAATGAGATGAACAGCTGGAATAAGACACTTGTTATAGCACATTGGGAAGATCAAAGTTTACAGTGTTTGAGTTGCTTTGAAGCATTTAATGCTGAGTCATTTAGTGTGAACATTAACAGAAGCTGAAAGGAATTACTGTCCTGAAAGGCAGCTGTGACTCTGGATGAGTCTTACATGTTTGTGTTTAAACTCATTGCCACTTAACTGTTGCTTGATCTTTCTGCCATTAGTCTGATGTATGTCAGTATGCAGACTGAAAGGCTACCAGTAGTTCATTGAGCAGCAGAACTGAAGAAATCTGGTGTCTTTTCAGATCAACAGTGAATAAATCTGCTCTAGTTTTGCTTCACAGCTAAAGTATTCTGATTATCATTTCGCATTTTATAGTTCTTCATTTCAAATCAGTGTGATCTCCTTCGTAATTTTCGAACATTATCTGATTTCTATCAAGTTGTACTTCTCTTTGTTTGATTTGTAGCAAGGGTCATAAGGTATGTGCAACTATCCATACACAGCTTGTAACTTTTCTTCCTGGTATGATACGCTTATCTCATAATGCTAGGATAGATCACCAATTTGGTTTCGATAACATCTGTATTCTTTGTGAGAATTGCTCAGAACAGTAAACGGTCAATTTTATTTAGGCCTATGGCTCTCTGCCAAACTTTGACAAAATTGGCTGAAAGTTTTAAGTACTTAGGGGTAATGCATTTGCCTGTGTGATACCATTGAACTTACATCTTAGTAAATAAGAAGGATGAAAATATTCCAGTGAAAATCATTTTAGTTAATTTCGTCAGTTATATAGGGGTTTTTTTTGTATTTATGAATGTGTTAAAAAGTCTAGAACTAAATTCTGTTACTTACAGAATTATGCTACAGCATAATTGTTAAGAATACATTACAGAATCTTACAACAATAAAAAAATAGATTAGTCTAGCTCTGTTAAACAGATGTAAAATTACATCTATTTCAGGGAAGCATTTTTCTAATTTTAAAAAGGAAGAAAATAGGAAAGGATTTTTCCTCTAATGAATGAACACTATTTCCACTGATTCTAATGGGAGGGGTGTTGACTCATGAAAAAATTCTTATTGGAAGGAATGATATATAAGTGGAGATTTGTGCATGTAGAAATGCATTGTGTATCATGCTGTATAAACATGGAAATTTTGATTAATGATACTTGAAGCATTCAAGTGACCCGTAATTAGCAAGTTTTACTTTCATCATTTATTTTCAAGATTCTGCAAGTGTTTGTCATGTGTTTGTTAGTTACTGAAGGCTAATGAATCCATATTTAACTATCACATGATGGGTTTTAAATAGGAACACAGTTCTAATTATTCTTGGAATTTGTGTGTTGAGAAAGATGGAGGATTAGTTGCATAAGGCCTGTTTTATTTGGATCTTCTGGGAAATAAAAATTTGAGTTAAGGGAATTTTGAGTATGTGTGTTAAGTACTGTATTTAGTAAAATAAGCTACTTGAGCATGGTGAAATGATTGGCATGTCCTAATCAGACCCTCTTCTGTCAAACGTTTCCATATTTCCAAAAAGTGATCTAGAAAGCTTGTGTATTATTAGCTCTATCTAGTTTTGCTCCCCTGTTCCACTGGTATTGAGCTGGAAGGCACAATGAACTCCACTAAGTTCTGGTAATCCAGGTGTTGAAATCATATCAAGCGTATGTGTGTGACCAAAACTGCCTTGCTACCACCAGTCCCAAGGTGAAGTAGTAGGTAAATTTGGGGTTGTCTCAGGCATGCGTCTTCTATATGGGCTCTGGCCTATCTGGTAGTGGCACGTGTGTGCATCTATAACATTGAAGTTTAACTGTCAAGGGAACTGCTGAACTGAGGAGATGCTTAATGAGTTTCAAGTACTGAAGGTGAAGGTTTTTTTGTAATTATGTCCATGAACGCTAATGAAGTTAGTTTTCCTCAGCTTAGGCATACTTCAGGTGAATTAACTGCATTCAAATAGTCATCAACCTGCTCAGTATTAAGACATCAGGCAGTTTTGCAACTTGGAAAATATGGCCACCTTCAAATACTTTCATACACAGTAATGAAGGATATGGCTGGGGTGCTAAAAATTAGTAATTTACTTTGCTGTACTAAGAGCATATATCTGCAGTGATAACACCTAATGCTATTGCAAGTTTTGGCGTTTTTGATACATAGTCCAGTAGTCCTGTTATGATACACATTCTACATGTGGTATTTATCACTGCTGTTTGGTACTACTAAAACCTGCTAGTTGACAGGTTTTTTTAGGATCAACAATTTAGATACTGGCAGAGCTCCACTGCATTCAATGTGGCTGCACAAATTTCCTTGGCTACATTATCGCACAATGCATTTAATGAAACCGTGCGTAGCAAAAAAAAAGCATTCTTAGAATGATCTTTGGGAATCCATGGTCACCTGAAAAAAAAATGGATCTCTTCTAGTCAGTAAGTCAGCTTACTCCCAAAATGTTCATTTGCAGATGTGCTGTACATTTACTTCAGGGACATGCTCTCCACTGGTAATCTTAAGTTGCTGTCAGCCTACAAAATTATTTAATTTGAACAAACACTAAGTTTCTGTTGTTTTGCAGTAGAGAAGGAAGACAAAAGCAGGAGACAAAAATAATCTGCACTGAGGGCTAGAAATTCACAGTCTTTAAAACAGTACTAGGTGGTTGGGGGATAAAAAGGAAGAAATGTGGATTACAGTGAGTAGGTAGAGGGTGTTTTCTTTGTCTATATATTTAAACTATTAAAATAACAAAAAAATCACAAACACAGTACTGGAATTATTAGTAAAATTTTCTCTAATGGCAGAGTTTTAAGCAGATCCAGAACATAAACGCAGCATTTCGTCATTTTGATGTGACAGAAAAAAACAATTACCTATTTAGAGCTAAGTGCAGAAGTTAACTTAAGTTTCTTTTTAGTATGCAGCTAGTCAAAAAAAATACACATAAAATAAAAATCATGCTACAAAAGGAAGAAGAATGTCTCAACTTCTTTCTTTAGAGATCCCAAATTTAAGAATATATGGTAATTGTTTTTCTGTTCTCTGTTGTATTACGTTTGAATAACACTTTTTAGAACCATAGAATCACCAAGATTGGAAAGGATCTCCAGGTTCATCCAGTCCAACCATCCACCTATCACCAATATTTCCCATTAAACCATGTCCCTCAGTACAATAGCTGAACACCTCCAGGTGTTCAAAACACAATAGCAACACCTCCAGGGATGTTGACTCCTCCATGTCCCTGGGCAACCCATTCCACTTCACATACATTGGCTCCCCATAGCTTCCATGATCAAGCTGAAACCTAGGGAAAGTAGGAAATCAGATCAATTCAAAACCGCTGTCATAGTGGAGTATTTTTAAGCATTCTTCAGTGTCAGAGGTGTTTTCCCTGTGCTTGTCATGCGCGTTAAGAATGTGTTGTTGTATAGACTATTTCATTTCTCAGCAAAAATCAAAACGCCATTGGTTGGATATTTTTCTCTTAAAGTGCTCAAAAAATGTAATAGAAAATGTGCAAGTTTTTATTGTAATTACTTCTTAACTACTTAACTTGATACCAATTTAACATGCAACAATATGAAATTTTCCCTCTGATTTATGCAACTAAAAAATCGCTGTAAGGAACTTTCAGATTAGAAACATGTAATCTTTCTCTAAATTTTCATTACTTTTTCTCTCTTATCAAACATTTACTTTATTTTCTTCCTGTTTTATGAAGAAACATGGGAAAAGACAAACACCATACCACTTCTTCCTTATCTTGCATTTGTAACATTCTCAGAGGAAAAATTACATTGGGAAAACAGCCAAATGCCTGGAAAGTCCTGTGCTATCAAATTTATTCTCTTTCTTTCAGTCACCTTTTCTAAGTACACTTGCCAAATCCAGGCTCTTGATTTTGACCACAGCAGTCTTGATAAATGCTTCAGACATGAATGGCTTCCACGAGTAGAAATCACCTTCTGATTTTCAACTTCGGTTTAAGACAAATAGTTCATAACAGTTCTTGTGCCAGCATTGTTCCTCTATTTCCTCCAGTTATGTCTACTCCCTTGATGTGTTTATAAAGGATGGTTAACCGTAGCCTCCTGTGATGTATTCTCCTGTACCTGTTGCTCTTTGGACTCTTGGTTATGGGAACTAGAACTACTTGTGGTTTTCAAGATGAAATCTCCTCAGTGCTTTGAGTAGTCTGTGGGGGTTTTATTGCAGGAGAACTGAGCTTACACTGAAAGTTAAATACCTACCTAATTTACTTTTATTGATACTGTGGACAGTTGGAATATCTTCAAGTTTTTATCCCTAATTTTATCCCTAATTCCTAGCAAACTAGAGGAAGTTGTTTAGTTGATTCTAGCCGTATACAGTTTACTGTAGTACTCAGCACCAAGAATGCTGAAATATAACTCAGATCAGCTGCTTTTGGAAAAGAGAAGTTGTGTATATAATAATATTTTGTCTTTGAGCCTCCTTCAGGCTATTAAGTAGAATAAATCAACAGTATTTTCAGACACAGTTTATTTGGACATTGCCAGTTTCTTTTGGAAGGAAAATAGCAGTAGTCTGAATGTTTTGATTCAAAATATACCAAACAAGGTAAATTACCATCTTGCTCTTCACAAGCCTTTCAAAAACTGTTTAAGGAAGAAAACAACTGGTTTCCTGGGGTTCGCTTGCCAGTTAGCTACACAGATAACAAACTTGGCATTTCAACATTGTCTATGCTCTAGGCCACAGAGCCAGAGACAGATAACAAAAGATACCTAGAGGCTGGATGGGTTTGAGCTGATACTTACATGTGGCATTTAAGGATTTACAAATCATTAAGCTAAGAATTTAGCTGTAATGACACTTTTCAGTGTTTCTACATATTTCCAAAAAAATATCTTCTCCTTTATCAAAGGATATTCTGAATTTTAATGTTCTCTTTCTTTACCTAGTTACAGATTATGGTTACTAACAAAGATGATCTTAATTGTTTGGGTGAGGTGCAAGCAGATAATAGCATGTTACTGCTCATTTAGGCTTTGATTCAGAAAGCCTATGCTCATGTTTGTTTAGCTGATGTTTGGTTGGATGGTACAGCTCCTGCCTTACACCTGTAGGTGCTCTAACATCTGATCCGTAATGGAATTAAACCTCAAACAGTAGAGATGCATCTTGTGTTCACGAGTAAACTGAAGGTGGAGAAACCTTTCTTGACTTCTCACTAACTCTTTTTATAGCTGCATATAAATGTGGAACAGAAGGGGTGACAGAATGGCTCCCCACAGCACCCCACACTTCATAACTTAGCAGGAACAGGAGAAGCAATCACAGCTAGGTGCAAGGTCTTCTGGGGAGAACAGAGCTGGTGTCAGTGAGTTGCCCACAAGTGTTTACAGTAACATCTCACAGTGCAAAGTATTGCTGAGCTGAAATAATCTTTGTGGTGTTATCAAGAAATAAGGAGTTATCAAGAAATAATACAGCAATGTACCTTATGTATTTAGTGAAACTAAATCAGTGGTAACTGCAGCTGTATCCAAGCTAACAGACCCATTTTTGTGCATTAGCACTGTCATAGAATCACAGAATGGCCTGGGTTGGAAGGGACCAGCAGATCACCTAGTTTCAATCTACCTGCTGCAGGCAGGGATGCCAAACACTAAATCAGATACTGGATCAGGCTGCCAAGGGCCCCTTTCAACCTGGCCTTAAACAGCCCCAGGAGTGGGGCATCCACAACTTCTCTCAGTGGAAAATTTCCCCTTGCCACTCTGGTCAACTTGGTGTTCCTTTATCTTATCATCTAAGATTAGGTATGAATTTTTTAGAAGACCTGCCTGAGCTTGGTGGCTAAATCAGCAGTTGTTGATTTTGCAAACTTATACATTCCAGACACACTTTGTGCCTGCACTATAATTATGGGCATTCCTTCTGTTTTGGCATCCAAGAGCAGAATACCTTAGCTGATTGTGAGGCATCCTTTTGGTAAGGAAGACTGTCTCATACTTCCAGAGGAATATTCATCACATCACTCAGGGGTACAGATTAGAGTTTTCTACAAGCCCATTTACCCAGAACAATTTTCAGGAGGCAAAGAAGTAGGAACAGAAATGCAAAACAAAGCCCTTTCCTTCCCCTCCTAAACCAATTTCTTGAAGTAGGAATCTTAATGTTCTTTCAGGCAAATTTTAATGTTTAAGTACATTGCTTTTGTACATCTGGCTGTTAATTTCACTGCATTCATTTGAATCCTACTGCCAGTATCATTAATTATTTGAACACTCCTTTAACTCTTTACCAACAGAAAATTCCAAATAATTTTAAATGAGCAGTGGCAGTTAGTTAAACTGCAAGGCCTGCTGTTTGTGTCAGTTCAATCTATATGGCTTTCTTTGCTTGCATACTTTTCAGGTATATATGGCTGTGGGTTTTTTTCTATAGGAAAATGAGAATAATGTGGAAACGTGAATGATTTGTATTGCAATCCTTCACTGAAAGTCAGCCATGCAGTGTAATCAGGATAGGAAAAGTCTTAAGAGGACGAAGGTTCAGTGCTAAAACTGAGTGTTGTGTGTTAAAACTTCAGTAAAAGTTAAGCAATCTTCATTGTAAGTATATCAAAGCCACCTGCTAAAAATCGTGTAAAAAAAGTGTAAAAAAAGTAAAAAAAGTGTTCCAAGAGTTCTGTACTTGTTGGGTCTGAAAATAAATATCATGTTGCATTTCATTGCTTGTTTGCAGTACCATCAGTGATTCAGTTCCAGGCTAAAAGAAGGCTTGAAAATGGTGTCTCTTCTAGCAGCCTGAAAACGTTGTAAGAAGTTGGGGCTTTAAAAATATTCTGTTGCTGTTATGTAAATCCAAAGTGTCAGTCAAAGATTATTTATCAAAAAAAAAAAAAAAGAGAGAGATCATTTGCCTTAATTTTTCAAGCTCTTTTAGAAATTTTCTGATAGCTGCAGAATAGATAGAATGTAATTTAAACTTTATTCATTGCCAGATGACTATTTCCATAGTATTTAAGTAGGTTGTTGGGTTGTTTTTTTTTTCTGTTTTTTGTTTTTTGTGTGTGTGTGTGTGTGTTTTAATCATACATGCTTTTTGTCACAAAACTGACTTTGGATAATAGCAACAGAGTTCAGACAGTTTCTTCAAATACTTTAACACAAAGTATTGCTTACCAGTAAGTTTTTCAAGCAGCATGGAATCTGGCTTCATTATGAGTACAAGAGAATATGGCAATTTAATCATCATTTCAAAGGTACAGGTAATTCAGTCCACCTGTTGAGCTGAGCTCAAATTCTATTTTGATGTTTGTCACTGTTAAATTATATTAAATATTAGTTATCTCAAGTCTTCCGTTATAGAAAGGGTCACTCTTCCAACATAGTTGAGTAGTTTATACTTAGTTTTTAACAGCTTTGCTAAGTAAAAAAATACAATGATTTTCTATTTGCTTCTATAGAATGATTGTTTTCAGCTCATACTTTTTTGTCCTTCAGTGTTTCTCATTCACTGAAGTAAATTATAGTGGGCAGCATGTATGTAACATACAGCTGAGACTGATGAGTGCACAGCATGCTCTGTGGTTCTTACCTGTGGTAGAATGGGGTATTCTTTGAAACCAGTTCTGCGTTTATCTTGTTTGTCATTCTCTTATGCTACTGCAGTACCTTAAAGAGGCTGAGAGAGAGAGGAGTTACTGAAGTTCCCGAACCTCACATAAATTTGAAACGTAAAATGTCAGTAGATGGAAAATACTGTTCCAGTTGGTGCTGTGACTTACACCAGTAGATTGAAGTGGCCTGTTAATGAAGGATGTCCTGCTTTTTCTACAACTGTGGGTTTTCTCATGGCTTTTTTTCTGTTGCTGTTAGTTTGTAAGCACTGTATCGAGTTGAGATGCCTCAATAAGTGATATAGCTTTTGCATACATTAATTTGATGCACATTGCTACCTTTAAAAAGCACATTGCTGAGATTGGAAACCAAATATGTAACAACTTGATTTCCTATTTGTTGACTCCAGTGGGACTTCTGAAATGAGTTTCTGTGGATGCCAAAACATATCCCATAGCGCAGAGCAATGCAGTGAGCAGCATTAAGAATGTTAGTGTTGTCTGCAGAGAGATGTTAAATCACTGGATGAAAACAGATGAATCTCCTTCTTGGAAACCTTTGGGGGAAGAGTTAATAATTTTGGTTGATTCAAAAATATCTGACGAGGCCTATGCTTTGTATCTTTGCTCATGTAGAAGAGTGAATAAGGCTTATAAGCAGTCTTTAATCATGTTCTTGAACTGGAGTCTTCTTTAGTTTATAGTTTCAGGACCAAAGATCAATCACTGCTTTTTTTATCCCAGAGCAAGTGTTTACCAGAGAGATACTAAACACTTACAAATAGAGTAGCTTATATTGGAAGCAACAGCTCATCTTTAACTTTGGAAGAACGCACAGTGCCAATTTAATTAAAGCCACATTAAAATAGGACTGTTGTTTATATCATGTTGATTCTCCACTTCCCTGAGAAGTCCTGCTGCCATTTTGTGCCACATATTCATGTCTTGTGCAAATTAATAGATCGTTTTATTCTTCACAGGAAATCCGAAGGCTTTTATAGCAAATCCACCAGTGTCAAAATGAACACAGGTACGCTGCTTCTGTGAGATTTTTCTTTACTTGTATGTGTTGTTTAGAAGGCAGAGGAGGTCCCCGATTTATTTAAAAGTTCACGAGAAAATTATGTCTTAGTTAGTGTTGAATCTAAATAAAGCAAGATATTTTAACAGTACGTCTGCTTATGTGTGTTTCTATTCCATATATGAAATTTACATACTTGGTTTTGTTTGGATGGATATATATGGATGTATAAAATATACATGCATGTTTAGCTTTCTGTGCTTATGTTACTTGTTTTAGTTTTGTATTCATGTGGTTGGTTTTTTATTTTTTTATTTTTTTATTTTTTTTTTGCAATAGTTTGTAGTACAGGGACATAAAGGCTATGGAAAATTGTTGCTAAAGTATCACATTTCCTAACAGAAAGCACATGCCTTAAAAATGCTTTGTTTCCATTCTTTACTGTCAGTAAATTAAAGGACATATAAATACTATCTTGTATTATTAGCTGCATTTGCGTAATCAGATGAGGATGACTATCTTGTACTTAAAGATTTACATATTCTCTCAATTTTCTTTGATAGATGTACTGACCAAACAAATTACTTAGCGCTATATATCTGTATGTTATGATCTGTAAAATACTCCTGACTTGTTCCTGAATCGTTTAAGACAATAGATAATTCTACTGATTTTGCTAGAAGTGGGAACAGCCCTCCAGAAAGCAGACAAGTGAAATCCTCATGTCAGGTGTAAATTTACTGCTGCCATCACCTCTTTACCCTCTACAGGTAAACTGTCTGCTTTGCAAATTAACTGTGGCACAGGGACAGAAATGCTCATTCTCATTCATGGATTGTAGCTCTGCCCCGACAATTTGAAATAAGGAAAATCTCATGCTTGGGACTAGAGGTCCTGAGCTACCTGTGAAGCCAGTGTGGGTGTTTCAGCAGCATGCTCGAAGTCCAAGGGGTTAACGTTTCCGTGCTATAGTTTGCCGTTATTACCTAGATTGCCGTATTGAACAGCTTCCTGGCTTTTGATTCTCTCAGACAATGATTGGAATTCACAGGGTTCTCATAAGGGTATTTTTAGTATAAAGTTAAAATATATTGTGGTGAAACTGCTATATTTGCGACTTTTTTAATCAGGAGAAACAAAGTTTCTCAGTTGAGGCAGGGTATTTTTTGGTTGTTCTGAGCAGTGTTGCAGACACTACCTGTGGGTGGTGGAGAGGGAGTAGCACCAAGTCTCGATAAGGATTTAATTTATGGAAATTTGTCTTATCATTTTGCATTTTTTGATAAGACTTCTTTCCTAAACACGTCGGTCTGTATAATGAATGTAGTACTGAAGTACTGCTTGCTACATAGAACTAATTTCAGAAGTAAATCAGCTAAGCATCAGATGTTTGACTGTGATTACATTGTGCACAGTAATCATATGGGTTAAAACATAATAGATGTCATTTTATAGCTTCTACTTTTGAAAAGTGTGGCTTGTGTCAGAGATGAAAATTACCAGTGTATGTTACTGCAGCTCTGAGGAGTGGTTTTGTTCTGCGCTGTACTAAAATTTCTCAAGTTAGTCTGAAACTCTGAAGAGGAACAGGCATAGATTTGAATCATCTGTATGTCTGGATGACTTCTGTTGTGGACTGAGTCTTCTGATCACATAGGATACTTGAAAACCCACTTAAAGACCCAAGAATATTTGAAATCTTGCATAGTTTCCTAAAGATATCACAACTGTAAGCTGAACTTTAATCTACTGTGCTCTTAAATAGTGAAAACTTTTTTCATCTTGTGTATGCGCACATTACAAGGAGTGTTGCTTTTCCAGCAAGTACTGGCAAAAAAAAAAAAAAGATTTCATATAGGTTCTATTGATGTATGTCACTTCTTGTCTGTAAGATAAAATCCCATGACTAGGGCATAGAAGTGAACATCTTACACGTCTGTTGGTGAAGCATTACTTAACTAAGGAGGAGAGTGGCTGAGACTGAGGATGTTTGGCACAGTCACTTGGTCTCATTGTTTCTCTTTTTACTTTATTTTGTCTTTGAGCATGAAAGGAATGCAGCAGTTCTTTTAATTTTTGCTATTTCACTGCTTTATAATAGGAATTTGTGTATGATAAAATTGGAGGTTATCAGTTACTGTGAATTTGCCACTATTTTGTTTTAAAGTAGGATTACTATCAATTACTTTGGCAGATAAATTTTCACTTCAGTTTAAAGCAAGTAGTTGTTCAAGTGGCAAAGCAAACAGACTGGTCTGTGTGCAGCTTTAAAAAGCTGATGTACTGCTTGGATTGGGCTGCTCTAACCCTACATTCCCTGTGGCTGCAGGCTTGGCAGTCTGTCTCAGTGAACCCTGTAGAAGATATTTTTGTCTACAGAAAAAATGTTTTGAAGAGCTTTGGTTTTCATTACTCTACCATATATGGGAGGGATTTTTCAGTGCTTGATGTTAATTCTGTACCACATGTTAGGAAGAAATACTCAACAACTAAAGGCAGTGAAATGTATTTGCCAAAGCAAGGGTGCAGACATTGGATAAGAGAAGGTTTCAGAAGTACTGAAGGCACTTCAGTTTGTAGTTGATTTTGGTGTTCTAGTTTTGCTGTAATTTAATAAAAATAGTGGTCCAGTAGAATGTGTGCCGTTGTATCACCTTTTTAAACCCAGACTAAGCAGTCATCGACTGAATAATATTTTAAACTATATGGAGATGTTTTCATTAACTAGCCTTCAAGTATTGCAGATTTGGTGAACATCATTATCTTGGTGAGGCATTTTGAGAAACTAAGACATGGGAAATGTAAGCTACCAATGAAGTTCACTTCAGATAAGCAGCACAGCATAAAAGTGCTTGTTGCTCATACCAGTTGTGTATGTGTGAAGTTGCTGTTGGGGAAGAGGAAATTTCACTGAGGGATTATGAATGGATGCAAGCTAATATGTTAAAACATTCTTAGTGTCTATCCAAAAAAGTCTTGGCTGTGTTTCACACAGATAATGCTCGATAAATGCATCTAATTTTAAAGTTGTCTGTTTTGAATAAATGAGGCACATAGAGAGCACTTGAGAGTGAAAAAGTCTGCAGTTCTGGAAGCCCACAAGTATTTTGTGATTGTTAAAATTATTAATGCACATCATCACATAGACTAACATCTTAAATTCTCTGAGAGACAAGAATAGAAATTCTTGGGTCCCTGAAGAGTTCCTGAATGGACTGTGGAGCTGTTTTTGGATCACTAAAACAAATTATACAGCTTGATCGTTCAAATGTTCTCCTACAACAATTTTAATTTTTTAAATCATTATCTGCTGCAATTAAGCAGTTTGAAAGAACCAATTAGTAGCAGATGCCCCTGAATAGTCAATGTTAGGTTCTGTGATAGTAGCTCAGCGTAGCACCCACAGAGGAGTTCAGGCAGATGACAGCAGGAGGAGAAGCCCAAATAATTACTTTCCAGGCTACTCCCAGACACTTCACAGGCGCTGTCAGTGGATCATCTCCACAAGCCTGGATGAGCAGGCAGGCAGGACCCCAAATCGAGGACTCCTGAAGAACAAGCACAGTGTCTGGGCCCCTCTTAAGGCTGTGCCAGGAGAGCCTCAGCCCTGGAGTCTAGGCTTGGAGCACATCAATATAAACCATCAGGAGCAGCTCACCAGGGTGGCTTCTGAAGTATGGAGGCGGTTGCTGCATAGGGTATGGGGATCATTATTGGGTGCAGGGGAAGAAGCAGCTGAGGATTGCACAGGACTTCAAATTTAGTTATTTGTGGGAAGAAACAGAAAGAAAACAAAAGGGAGGAAAGGGGAAGAATGGAGAAAGATGAAAAAGAAGAGAAGAGGACAAGGGATTTGTCAAAGCAAAAGGAACTGGATGGTGAACTAATTAAAGAGAGCATCCAGAGCAGAACTGTGGCATGTTCTGGTACATATGCAAATACGCACGTACTACTAGCTGTAGGGCAAGCTGCTTGTCGCTTCCTGTCAGCACGGGGCTCTTTCTTTTTCTCTCTTTAGAGATAAACATGCAACACTGATCATAGTATTCAGAAGTTCATCAGTATATGGTTTTTGCTCTAAAAGATACTGGCAGAAACGTGCCTCACCAGATACTTCCTACCTCTCTTTTCTCCTCCTTTTCTGCAGTACCTGCTAAGGATGCTCATACTCTGATTCGGGTTGCTTTTGCTTAAACATTAAAACAAATCCCTAGGAGGCCATGGCTGTCAGACCGGAAGAATTTCTGATGTCAGAAGTAGACCATATACATATGTGCACACATTTTTTTTTTATGCATGCAAACATTTTTTATGGATTGTTTCCTCATTTATTCATTGAATAGCAGCTGTGCAATATTAATTGCTTATAGTTTGCAAATGAAGTGATAAAATGATTGTTAATTCCATCTCCTGTACTGTTTTGGAATTCTGTGTTCTCTAGACTTAGAGCTTTTTGGTGTTATTCAGATTTCAGGAATCAGCGTGAATATAGTTAGCATTTTCTGGAAATTTGGTGGAGTTATGAAAAGGGAGTACAGACTGAAATAAGCTTCTCAAAATTTGGCTGTATAAGGCCATGCACATAAGCGAAGTAGTTTGAAAACCGTACCTTATGAGATTCTTCTGATCCTCGTTCAGATGCCCTTGACTTATGGGAGCTTGGCCTGGGTGAAGATGGGAAGATGGAATCCATGAGGCATAAATATGTACTTGTCTATAATCATTCTTGTTTGATCAGATAGGTTGCACAACTGAAGGCAGTGTGTTTGTGTGGTAGTGTCTCACCTGAGTGCAAAGCGACTCTGCCATTATTGTGTGCATATACTGAGAATGTTATTGCAGGTACAGTTTTGTGAGGATGGCTTCTATAAAGAGAGGTAAATGTTGTATGCGTATGCATGTGGTCAATTGAAAAGCCTGTTTTATCTATCCTGTGTGAAGCTACATCAGGCCTTTTGCTAGATAATGCATCTACTAATACCAAATTGTGACTCCGTTCAGTTACATTAGAAATGGATTTGAAGCAGAATTTGTAGAAGTTATACTGATTAAATATTTGTAGTTGGTCTCCTCCTCCTTTTCTCCCACCTTAGCTTTTCTATGCTGCAAATCAGACAGGTAGCTCTTGAAAAATACAAACAAAGCATTAATTTGAATTTAAAAGGTGGCATCTTGTATTAAATAAAGTGTGATGTCAAAGTCTGCCCACATTCAGGTAAGAACAAAAAGTCAGTATCAGCAGAACATCAAGTCTCTCTGGAATTATTTCCATTTTATGTCAGTAGGGAGAATAATACAAGAACAAAAAATGTGATTTTAGTTACCATTGCCATGCTATGTTTATGTAAGTAAATTAAAACAAATTCAATAACCAATTTCTGTTTCCCAAGTCCAGCACCAATAATTAATACCAGTTAATGAAATGCATTAGACTGTTGCTGACTAAAATCATCTGGCCCTTTGCCTCCAGACTTGGAGCTGGCAGTGGTTCTTTAGAACTGTTTACACCTGGGGCAGTGACTCAGATGTTTGTCAGCATTAACAACTGCTTAATGTGTATCATTGCTATTTTGAGGGAATGTTGGAATGAGCAATGGAATACCCACAGCTCAGTTCTCTGGGAGACGGGTTAAAGATGTCTCTGTGGCTCAAATTACCGTTGTCATAGGAAATCCTTTCCACTAATAGGTTGCAGGCCTCCCTTAAATATAATTTTATATAACTCCCTGTCATAGGACACATGCAAAAATCATAGACCCTCTATCAAAGTTGCAGTTTGTCAGAAGTGGTGGCCTATATGAAACTTCAATATTATCGAATACAAAAATTAAAATAATGATTATGTTGATGAGCAGAAAAATATTCCGGTTAAATATAATCAGGAAGGATATTTATTAACTTACTTTTATAATTATAATTATGACAGAGTTGCTAAAAAAGCAAGTTGTAGGAAAGACAAAATGGCAGCCTCAAGTGAGAGAGGAAAGAAAAAAAGGAGAGCCAGTTCCATAAGAAGGGTTTTTCACACTGCTGTTTGTTCAGACGTATTTTAGATTTAAATTTCAAGTCTTTCTCTTGAACTATAGTTTGGTTCCAGACATGCATGTGTTTATCTTCCATTAAATAAAAAATAAAAAAACCACACGCAAAAAAAAAAAAACAAAAAAACAAAAAAAACAGGGGTGTTCCACTGAATCAAAGTAATGCATGCCATACTTAATTATTTTGTTTCTTGTGTTTAGAGGGTCTGAAGGGCTATGCAAAAGTACATTGTCAGCTAATCAACATAGACTTAGTTGGATGAATGGTGTCCTTCTAATGCATACAATGAAATTATTTTACAATGCAGATTGTTGATTAATATTACTCTGGAATGCTTAATCCTTTATCTCGATTACTTGCTTGTTTGTTGTTTTTTTTTTTCCAACTATTTGTTGTAATTAAGCACTCTTTTAGGCAACAGAACATAAGTATTTCCACAGTGAATTAAGTATTAGGTGTTTGCTTTCTTTACTTATTTTGAATGAGGTTTATTGTTTCTTAAAGCTTGTGAAATTTTATGTATTCTGCTAATCTGTGGAACTCACGAATTTACGTGTACCTGCAGCATTTCTCTAATAGCATGTTTATTTTCTTGTATGTTTGGCCTATCTCACACTGTAATGTGTTGCATGTGCTTGCTTCCTTTGTCTGGGGCTGGTGTCTGTATTGTTTTGTGCTTCCAGATAGCGGTGGGTGTGCTCGCAAACGTGCTGCAATGTCTGTCACATTAACAGCTGTGAAGAGGGTTCAGAGCTCTCCAAACCTACTGGCTTCAGGTATAACAACTAACCAGTAAGACACTGCTTGTGAATGGCTTTCTGTAGCATTACATTTGTCTACAATAACACTCTGCAAGGAAAGGAAAGGTAACCATATTTTCTATTCTACTGACAGGTATTTTCCTTAGTTCTACAATGCTCTTTAAAAGGTAGTTTTCATTTCTCTCTGCCTGTACTCGGTAGTCATTGAGGGGAAAAAAATAGAAAGACTTAGGAAGGAGCTTTTTTGATTTTTTTTGTAAAATTAACTTTGCCTTTGGTACATAACACAGATTTTGGGTCTCATGTCCCCCCTTGATTTTACAAAACAATACAGCATGAAAAGTGGATGTTTATTACAATTGGCTTTAGAAATGTTCCTAAAAGAGTCTGTGTGCTATGGCACAATGATCATCAGAAGCCAGAATAATTTTAAAACGTTTATGAAATGTTTTCCTAAAAATGCATGGAACAATAAAAACATCGAGAGCATTCAGTAGGGAGAGCTGCTGCTTAGCATTCTTCTGTCTGATTTCACAAGATGAAATCTTAATGGGTGTCAGCTGGCCAGGTTCAAAGGTGAATTAAGTAGTTGTAAGTATCATCCATAAAGAATTTCAAGTATTGTAGGCTAATTTACAACACTATAAATATTAAGTATTCACACTGAATATAATACATAAAGTTTAATGAGCATAAAGTTCAATGAGCCAGGAAATAGTTGCAACATAACATCTTTGTTTTGTATGTTTTTTGTAATGTAAGGCTAATCCCCAGGAATAAGAATTCTGTTCGAATTTCTGAAAAAAATTAAAAATTTGGATACTACATGTAAGTAAGGGTAGCAGAAGAGTCATTGGGATTACTGGATGTATAATAATTCAAGAAAACATTACGTTTGTATTTCTCAGAAGACCTTCTAAGAATTTTTTATTTAAGCATGTACAAGCCTTGTAATGTGTTGTGCTGTTGCACTTAGAACTAGTGATTAGTGCTCTTAGTTCTCTAGTCCTACTGGGTTAGCATATTGTATGTTAAAATTTTTTTCAATTTGTTTAGAGAGGTAAAAATGTTAGTTTGTTTAGAGGGGAAAAAACACTAATATATCTCTACATAATCCAAGAAAACACCAGAATTTCTAATCTACCCTGTGCTGGCAGTATGTATGTATTCATTTATGTGATTTCTTTTGAAGTGGTGAAGAAAGCTTCACATATTACGGTGGGGGGGGAGGGGAGGGGGGGAAATCCTGACAACCTGTAGACATCTTTCTTGGTTTTGAATTAAAACTTTTCAGCTGATCTTAAAAGAATGCTATTTCTTCTGATATCAAGATTTTAGCTGGTAGTAGACCGCAGTATTTACTGAAAGAAAAAAAAAAAAAGACAGCAAATATGTATTTGAAATATGAAATATGAAATAGCAGTGGTAAATTAATAACTTTCAGCACACTGTAGAACTTCTGCAGTAAACATTAGTTATATATAGTATACTATTTTGAGACATAATTAAGAAAAAGAAAGGAATTCAGGTAACTGAGCAAAAGAATACCTACGTATTTTACAGTGTTTCTAAACTGTACCGTGAGAAAAAAAATTACTAGAAAGAGAGGTTTATTCCTAATTTTCAAAACTAGCTGTTTAGAGGCTTTCGGGTACTATTTCTTAAGCAAGATTTGTTTATACAACTGCAATTACTCCCATACTCCTGAAAGACACTTGGCCTTAATAGAGAAGGGAAACTAGGTGATGATCTGTTGATAAGAATGCATCTATATATACTGCTGGAGCTGTGAGGAATGGGGGGACCGTACCTGTTTTTTTCCCATAGCCACCTTTAGAAAGACTCACATGCTATTTGTTTTTATAGGTAGATTCTTTTGCTAACTGCATCTATTGCAGACACTAACCGTAAATATATAGATACGTAATTCTCAGTTCCTTAAAATAAAACGTTGCTTTTTAATCAGCCAAGTATTCATAATGATTGGTTACTGATTGGATCAGCAGCTTAATTATCTAAGAAAATAAACATGGAGTAGCAGTGTGGAGCAGATGTTTTGCTGTTTTTCTGATCTGATCTCAACGTGTTCACTAGATCACTATGATGCCATTTAATTCAATACTTTTATCTGCAGAGTCATGCCAACAGACCAGTTAATTGAAGCAAGCATATCTCTTGGCATCATTGAATACTGAGCCGATGTTATTTTTTTTGTAAACATAACTTATAAAATTAACCCTGTGAGCTTAGCTACATGTTAAGACACTCCAAGCATTTGTAACACAAACTAACATTTGTTGTTTCTTGTTTTAGGATCTGATTCTCGCTCTCCAGATTCAGGTAAATAAAACAGTGGTATTTATGAATCGGTATTAATATCATGTAACAGGATGAAATATAACAATTTTCCTTCCTTTGATTTCACCACTTCAGACACATAGACTCTTTCAGGAGAGTACCTTTGAATTTGTAATAATAATTACATCGGCTAAGACCTCAAATTAAGGTCTTACTTGGGAAGCTGTATTTCCTACAACAGTATATGTTGTCAGAAAATGAGTTGTGTGGGAGGACACAGACTGCTAATTTGTCACCCTCAGCTTCAGTGGCACTTGTAATCCTAAGTAAGAGACTAAAAATGAAATAACAAGTTCCACCCACCACACTTAGCAGCCTGCTCACGTAATGTGTTACTTTTCCCAGCCTCTTTCTTCAATATTTTGTCTTCAAATCTGTAACTTGTTGAGGTCGGGTAGTATCTTCCTCTGTATTTGAACAGTGTCCTGAGGGATGTTTAGCTCTGATGATAAAAATAAAATGTGCTTTGGAAAATTAAGGTGATGTACAGATTTGACAAGAAGACTGGAGCAAATAATCAGATAGCGAGGTGAAATTGCCATGATTGAATGACTTTTTTGAGCTGGCATGTTTTTTTTGAAATCTAGGTGTGAAGATCAAGAACCTAATCTGAAAGAATATTTCAGCCCGCTTTAAACAAGGGATAAACCACCAGGATCTCAAAAGGACTCCCTTGTTGGGAGCTAACAAACTGCTACGAACAGTATTGTCGAATGTGAGGTTTTGAAGTTTTTAAGATATAAAAATTTGCAAAGTTACAGCTTTAGCCCTATTCTTAAAATGTCCATGGGGATATCAGCAGCAATGACAGTTGTGTAATAGAGAAATATTTCCACGTTTGCTTAAAAGTTGGGTTGTTGTGATGATTGCAATAGACAGATCTAGTAATCATAAAAAATGTGATTCTTTTTTCCTCACAAAAGCTTGGAGGTCTTACAATAATGGAAGCAGAGAGACACTGAATGGAGACGTTAGCAGTTCATCTCTTACAGCAAAAGGTTTTAGAAGTGTGCGGCCAAACCTACAGGACAAAAAATCACCAACTCAGGTAAAACTGAACCTACCAGTTTTCATTTTTTAGCATTTGAGTGTGCGTTATTCTGTGTTAGACACCATATACAGATGGGATATCCCTATGGGAAAGGTTTTCTTCCAGATAGTGTGAATCACTTGTTCATATCGGTCATTACAAACTGTATTACTGTGTAAATAAAGTATACTCTGCACTGGATGCATGACTACAGGTTAATTATCAGCAATTGCTTTCAATGAACAAGACAGACAGCTAAATATATATATATATGCTAAATATAAATATATGTAAGTTATTATATACACAAATAAAAGCTTTCTAGGAGTGTTCCCAAGCTTAAAATAATACTTATTAATGTTTTACACTCAAAAAAAAAAAAAATTGGTTATCAGGATATTGGAGGATAAAGGTTTTTTTAATTATAAGATGATATTTCTGCTTGTTTTGCAGAACAATATGATTAGAAAGCACTTAATGTGCAAACACATTAATCTGCTCAAAAAAGAACCAACATACCAATGTAATTTCTGTTTCTGTTATTATTTTTATTCAAAGCTTTAAGAGGCTCTGTGTGTTGTATTTATGCGCATTACCTGTGAACAATAGGTTGTCATCTAAAATAATGGAGTACATTTTGGAAAGTATCATTAAGAACTCCACTGTTTTAATTTTTACTCAGCGTAATAATTGTGATTTTTAAAGAAAATAAAGACTTTTCTGGGGTCTGATTCCAGTTTACTCTGAGGAAATGGAACATCTAGTTTTCTAAATACAAATTTTTCAGCCCTCTACAGCAAAAGGTGGTGGGACCCTGAGTTATTCTATTTTCCATTGTATTGAACAATCTTGAGTAAAAGCCTTAGGTCTTAGTTTCTCTATTTAAAGATAGAAGTCAAACTACAGTATATCTCCTGCTAACGTTTACTTTCTTTCTGTTTCTTCTTCAATGTTATTTTGCTCTGTGTGGATGATTTTGGCAAATAAGGCACCTCTGCCACCCCCTAGAAAAGAAAGCTTTCAGAAAGCAAGAGTAACTAATCGCAAGAATGGAATTAATCTCCAGACAGTAACAACTGAGCCAGTTAAACACCTTCCTACAGATACTGGCTGTTACAGTAACGAGAATTCTGTCCAGAAGATAATGTCTTCTCAGATATCTAACACAAATGTGTCCTATGTACAGACGATCACTAGACCACTGACCACTATCTCCAGCATAGGCACAGGCACAGTAGCTGGTATTAGTGCTACTCTCCATCAAGACCAAAGGCAGCAGTCTCAAAAGCGGAGGGTATCTACCCTTAAATTAACCCGGACACAAGACCCAGCAAGTAGTGTTCATTGTAATATACAGCAACAGCTCAAACCTGTTGAAGTGCCAATATTTTCGCAAAGGCCTGTCTCACCTGCCTGTAACCCCATGTCTGAGATACACACAGCATCTCTTTCCATTCAGATAGCTCCCATCCCTGACAATAAAGCAGAGCCTGAAACCCAAGAACATCCACCTACTATTTCTCCAGACACTTCAAAGATGTCTTCAAAGGATGTGGGACAAAAGTCTACAGTTCTTCCTTCTTCACAGGCTGCAGAATGCCATGTGGTATACTTAATTTTTCCATCTTTTATTTTAGATCATTCATGAATCGCTTAACTCTCTTTAGTTATACTTACATTATCAAAGTTAGACCTTTTGTTTTCTGGGTAAAACTACCTGTCACATGGATCAAACTAGAACTGGACAAAACATGTAGTTTTTGGAAGGATATTGTAGAAAAAAAAAATACAACTGAGCTGGAAAGTAGACTTCCTTGTTCCTCTGTGAGCACTTTATGGAGTGCAAATGCACAACAGGAAATTACTGGATTGTAGGTTGAGAGGTTGCATTAAAGTACTGTGTTGTCATAGGTGCTGTGGAAGGATAACATATGGATAGGAAATTGTTGCTGTTGGATTTTTGTACAAATGCAGCTCTGGCAGCTTCCTAGGCCCACCATGAAATAATTTTCTAAGTGCTTCCAGCAGGGCAGTCATTGCTGTCTTCTAAGTATCTTGTGCGATAGCCATTTTTTAAAGAAAATGGACTGATAAAATCTTTTAAGTCAACCACCTCTGCACAACAAGGCAAGGCATTTCTAAGTCCTTCTGTTTCCTACAAACCCTGTGCCTGCTGAGGTGAAAATTCTGTACTGATCTCATCCAGGAGAAATGTCAATATCAAGCACATAGTGTAGGGAGAACAAGCCAACAGTCTCACAGAAGCAATTCTATCTTATGTATAAAGAGATGCTATCAAGCGTCGTAGTAAGTAATAATAGGAGGATCACTTTCATGTACACGTCAAGTAATCTTTTTTTTTTAATCACCTGTGGGAGTGAGCCCAGATTTCTGTTGTGAATGTATTTTGCTGTACACCTGTGATACAAATTATGGCAAGAATTTTGTGTAGTTCTTGTCTATTATTATTTGTTACCTTAAAGACACAAGTTTTTAAAACATCTCTGAGATCTCTAGTAATCCTGGTAATTACTGGGGAAAAAATACATCTATTCAAAAATCTTAATCAAATCTGCAGCAGTTGACAGACAGCACTTTTCCTCATTTCTTGGTTATGGTCCTCTTAGAGTAGCTAGATCAGATGCAGTTCTAGAGAGGGAAGGGATTTTTTGATGAACAGTTATTAAACATGTTCAAGGATTAAAAAATAAGTTCCCATGATTGTTGGTTGTGGTGGATAAGAGTCATACTAGGCTGCTGAGGAACTACAGCCTATACTGAAAGATTGCCATGTAGTCCAGGGAACAGATGGCTAGGTCTTAGGAGGGATGGAAAAATCTTCCTAGGGACTAGAAGAGTTAGCAGGGTTTATTACCATTCTGAAAGTTACTGAATCAGGTAAAATAGGCCTGGGAGCAATAACACAACAACAAATACATATTTGCAGAAAAAGAAATCTATGAATAAACTTTCATTTCTTCTCTGCATTGCCTAGTCACATTAAGAATTTTCTATTTTTAAAGTGAATTAGCAATGTACTAGCTTACTAACTAGCTTATCTGAGTTTGAAAGCCCTTCAGTTAGTGGTAGGGATTGCTATAGGTCTAAGCATATCTGCCTCACAGCTTTGTCTGAGCCAGGATCCCATTGCAGCATATTTGTGTTTGTCTAGTTCTACCAACATCAGTGAGTCTACTTTGAAGTAACATGGCACAATCATGCAAACTTGAAGTCTATTGACAGCACTGTAAGTGTCAACAAAGTAACATATCTGGTTTTCAGAGCATCACACTCAGCCAGGTCTTCAGTGTGGAAGCCAAAACTTTCTGTGTTAGCTGTAGAATAGTTGAACAATTTGTAATGTGTCAATTTCCTTCTTCAAGTCAAAGTGAAAATTTTGATCTGAGCAAAGTTCTGTGAAATTATTTGTCAGCAATTTGCAATGCTGTTTTTGAATTAACCATTCTATTAACCACTGGAAGCACAGAAGACTTGCAGTGAAATTTGTCCTTCTTGAGATTAAACTATTGCCAAAACTGTTCTTTTAAAATATGCATTATTTAGAACACTTAAGGAAAATCAAGTTGCTTAGCCCTCGACAAGAGCAAGTTCACTATTCAGTGTTTCCTGTCAAGGAGAGTGAGTCTATCCAAGAAAGACTCACAATAGAAAAATCAGGTCAGAAACAGCAAGGGTGAGCAAGATCTTTTCATGGTAGATAGGGTAGGCCCCAAAATTACAGGACACAGGCTTCTAAGCCTTTTAAAATATGAGCATCGAGAGAAACCATCAGACACTAGAACAGATGTAGGTGTAGCCAGTTTAACTTAAGCATTTGTATGTTTTATTTTCACTTAAGAATAGTTGTTTGTACTGTTAACAATATGGTGCTTCATATATTCTCAAATAAATCAGCATCTCTCAAACAAAAGTGGTTTTACAACAGTTAACACTTGTTAGGAAAAATACCTCTTTTAACATCCAGAGTAATTCTCAAACTCTAATGATCTGAACGATCATAAATGAGTTGTCTTCTAGCTTTTTTATTAGAATTTTAAAAGTCAAAATACATCTTGCAATTCTTTTTATTTTTGAATTTATTTTTGTTTCACAGTGGGCTGACAAAAGTCAAAGTAGTTGTGACACGTTTGACAATTCTGCGCTTATTTTCCTGCATTCTCAGTGTGGGAAGAACAATCAGAAATTCATCAACTGGCGTTCTTTGAATAAAATAAAAATTTGAGCTGATCACAGAGATTATTAAGGAACACAGCCTTCCAAGCTGCATCCATTTATTGTTTGCTTGCCTGCAAAATTCAGCTGACATCATCCCTGATGTTCAGCAATGAAATAAATTCTAAACACTGGTATGAAGAGGTGCATCTAGCATCAGGATCCAGCTGTGAAGCCAGTGGGTTCTTGCAGTGAAAGTGGTAAATGAGAAATGCTGTGCATGTGTGGGTGTACCTAAGTGTGTATGGCACATGTACATCTATATGATAGTGCCAAAGTACACAAAGATACAGCCAGCTGTAAAAATGAGAGAGCCTATATGGTCCATCAAGTTCACAGACAACAGTTTTTCATTATTGTTTAATTTCTCTTGTTATGTCTGTTCTTCTGTTTGCATCTACTGGAACTTCAGGAGCAAGCAGAAGTGTGGTATGACTCACCAAGTGACATTTTACAATCACTCCTACTCAGAGAGGTGTTAAACCCCTTAAAAGCATACGTGAAAAGAGAAGCATTCAAATTACTCAGTATTGTTGTGGGTTGCTTTTTTTTTTTTTTTTTTTTTTAAGCTTAAAACCTTGTGAACCTGTGCCATACTGCAAATGTGAGAGAAATATCTGGATCTCTTTCAACAGAGAAATTAGTGCTTGTTAATATGAGACAACATAAGTTTCATTATCCAAGTTTCTAATAAGCAAAAATTTTAAATCAATGAGTAACTCTGAGCTGCATCTAACATAAACACCTTGTATTTTTAATCTTCATTTTGTTCCCACATTCATGAGTGCTATCTTGTTCTAGATACTGCTCTCTAAAACTGAGGATGCAAAACATTTGTCCGGTTTTCTTGAATTCCACAGATGAGTGAACACTTAGCACTGATGTTATGGATGAATAAAGGCTAAATGCTTATGCAAGTGTTTATTTGGCCAGCCCCATAGCTGTAGATAAGTGAATCTATGAAAATAAACCTGTAATTTTACAATTTTTTTCTGAACAGCTTTATCTAATACAGATACTGTTTGCTAGTTATTGATGATGTACTGAGTATGCTGAGGGAGAGGAGACAGGTTTCAGTGTTTCAGGGACAGATGGCAAGCAAAGAAAAACAAGCATGTAATTTTCCTTTTCACTTCTGTTGTACTGTTTTGCACAAGGGCTGAATCGCCTCCATACATTGAGTTTAGAATGAGAGGGTTAGTAAAAATGGACATGGGAATATAGCTTGCAGCATCAGTTTGGGGATTTTGACATCATCTTTTGCCTATAAAAATAGAGGTATTTTTACCCATTTGTGCAAGTGTATGGGTGTAATTTGAATGTTGATTACTAAACTCTGCTATGCATTAACAAAATGAATTTATTCACTCATCCTCTTTATCTGTGTCTTGATTGTTGAAGCAAGGCCAGTACTTTGGTGTCATTAGTAACCTTGCACCACTCCACAAATCTTGTATTAAAATGACAGATGACTGGTTATGAAGCTTATAGTCGGATCATCTGTCTACTGTATGTGAATTGGGTGGAAACTGAAAGCTTGAGGCTTGACGTTCTTGTATTTGATGGAAGGTAAATGTTTCTGAGGACCAGTTGAAAGCTCTGCTTGAGACCTTCAATTCACTTCAAGCCTGTGTTGATACTTATTTCTCAAGTATTGCTACATAGCCCAAGTGAATTATGTTGTCTAATTTTTCATTGTTCTAATTTATTAAATTAATTGTTTGGCCAGTAATCCACCTGACTTACACCATTTCTTGGGCTATGAAAATAACAAGCCTAAACTGGATGGAACTGGTAGTAAAAGATTTTTTTTGAAATGCATTGAGTGTTGTCTTTCTCATATTCTTCACAGTGATGAGGAATACGGATTTAGTAGTAGCTAAATGTGTCTGTTATTTAGAGTTTACCAACACTCCATATTGAGAGAGATTAGGTTTTTTATTGTTTTGTTTTGTTTTTTTTTTTAAAAAAAAAAAAACAACATTGTTTTCAGTCACCATTTCATCCACTCTGCCCCAGAGTGATGATTATGTCTGTGACAGAATTCTGGAATCAGTCAGGATATTCAAGTTTTACTCTACGAAGCTGAGAATCTTCATGTTTCAAATCAATATCTGGAATTACTACATTCCTTCCACCCATGTTATATTCTATTTAGGAAAGCGTCTCAATGAAATCAGCTGTAATTTGCCAAGCACAATGAATTTAATTCTTTAAGAATTCAGTTTCACTTGCTCTCTGGATGCACCCTGAATATTTTTCCTTGTGTTGTCCATCCCTACTTTTCTCAAGCACACAAGAAATTGTCTATTTGAGGCTAGAAAGCTTACTAGGTTTCTTGAGTATCTACAGTTGCTTTTTGTTTTAGCAGTTCAGTGATCAACTTAGATATTTTAGCTCAGTGATATGCTTTTTTCCTCTGGGGATGCTGAGAGGGCATCTATGTCAAGAACTTCAGTTTCATACTGGCTTCGCCTCATTATCTCCTGGTTCATGTCTTTAGCTGGAGATACTGAACTGGGACTTGGATGATGAAATCCATCATGAAGCATCGTTCTGTTTTCCCTTTATGTGTTTAATGATGAGGTGAAATTATTGTTTATTATATGAGTACATAAATGCATAGAACTTAAGCCCCTGGTAATTTTGCTTTATAAGCAGCTGTTTCTCATGTGTATATGATTGCTTTTTGTGATAATTTAATAGTATTCTGTTGTTCTTTTGAAGTTTCCAGTGGCAAATTAGTTATCTTCAAATACCTGAAATATATGAAAGGCGATTGCAGTGAGAGCGGGGTTGGTCTCTTCTCACTGGTTACAAGTGACAGGACAAGGGGAAATGGCCTCAAGTTCTGCTAGGGGAGGTTTAGGTTGGATATCAGGAAAAACTTCTTTACAGAAAGGGTTGTTAAGCACTGGAATAGGCTCCCCAGGGAGGTGGTTGAGTCAGCATCCCTGAATGTGTTTAAGAACCATTTGGATGTGGTGCTCAGGGACATGACTTAGTGGTGGATTGTTAGAGTTAGCGTAGTATGGTTAGGTTGCAGTTGGACTTGATGATCTTGAAGGTCTTTTCCAATCTGAGCAATTCTATGATTCTGTGATCTCTAAAGGTAGTATTTCCTTTTACAGTCATCCACTCAATTATTGACTTTTCTAAATAAGATGTAATCTTCAGACTTACAATATGGATTTTTTTTTAGTGTGGTAGATTTCAGACATTGCCGTGAATAAGATCTGAATTTTAAGCTGTTCAACTACAGGCTTTTGTTTCTTACTCTTTTAACCACAAATTTTGCTAGTAAGTTCTGGCTATCTTTATGTACCTTATAGATCCAGTAACGCCAAACAGTTCTTCTGAACCCTGTGAAAGAAGTAATGGGTATCTCTTAATGTGCTTCATATTAATTTCTGAAATGCTTATTCAAAGGGATGGTCCTGTTGACTTCAGTAAGATTATTAATGTAATTTTTAGTTGATCTCAGCAAGAATTATGGAACTGGACCCCTAGTGACCTCTTATAAGTAGCACAATCTGCGTTACATTCCAAGTCTTCTATAAGGGCTTTAAAAGATAGTTTCAGATTGTGGTGATTTAGAACATTTTCAGATGATTAGAGTTAAAGACATCTGCATATTCCAAGCATTGAAAAAAAAAAAAACCCAACATATTATCAGTAACAATGGGATATTTGTGAGTAAATGTTGCTTTTTAAAATAGTAATTGCTGTATACGGCATCACAGTGCCCTCTGTTTTTAATGAATCTAAATCCCGAACGTTCTTTCCCTGCAACTGTTCCAGAACTTGTCAGCTCTGTGCTGAAGAAGGCAGCATTTTGATATATTTCAGAAACTGATGGAAAGTTTGTGGCTGATATTCAGTACAGAAAAAATTGTACAGCTACCAAAGGTTGGGCACCAACATGCTTTTCTCGTACCTTTAATTCAAAAACAAGTTGCAGTTACAAAAAGCCAGTTTCAGGACAGTTTTAAATGCAGTGTCCTGTGAGTGATATGAAATATCAGAATATACAGTTCATAATGCGGTAATTCTCAGAAGCACTCTCATGAGAATATTCCCAAATCCTTTTAAGGAACGATGCTGAAGCCAGCCAGGTAGTGTGTTTTGTTTCAGTGTTAAATCACCACTGTCCTGTACTTGTGTTCCCAACCCTTGTTCTTCCTCAGATTTACATCAAATACCCTAACAATCCTGTAGTTCTCTAATGTTGAAAAGGCAGCTATACTTACACCTTACCCAGTAGGGTGACAGGGTGCTTCCAGAGTGCTTGGAAATTCTAAGGTCATCCAAACCTTTTTATCAGTGAGGCAGTGGAGAAGATGTATTCAATCAAAAGAGGCAAAATAAATAAACAGACAATCTTACAGGTCATGTGAACATTCAGTACTAGCACTTCTTTTTAGCTTGTGGTCCTGCCCATCTGTACCTTAATGTTAATTTCAAAATTATGCCTATCTTTTGACAAAAAAAAAAAGAGCAACGTTAATGGAGATCAGACTTACATATGCCTTTTTCCTTTTATAAACAAAAGAAAAATGATGTTCTCTAGCCTCATTTTTTTTTTAAATAGTGTTATTAATTATGGAATACATTATGGAATATATGGAATATTCATCCCCAGCACACTATGGTTTCTGGCATTGCTTCCATTAGTGTTTGATACATTAATTTCCTTCATGTTTTCGTACTTTACACTATGTAGAGTGTGGTTGATCTATTTCCTAATCTATGTGAATGTGAACTTCCTAGGGCTGTTGGAAAAACTTACGCTTTTGTAATTCTCCTACACGCAGCAAGAGGCAAAAGGAAAAATTTTTATTCATTTGGTAATGTTTCTTTCTTATTTTTTTTTTCCTCAAATCTCAGCTTGGAAACCAGAAAGTAACTGCCCCTGTGATGGAGGTAAATGCTTCACAGACACACAGACAAACAGCAGCAGAAGCTTCTCCACTGCCTCTTCCTCCTCCTGTGGTACCAGTTAACAGAGCCTCTTTCTCACCAAACAGTGGCACCCATCTAGTACCATATTCTTTGCCAACGCTTGATGATTTTTCACGCTTTTATAAAACCCCAGCCCTTTCACAATTTTCATATAAATGCCCATTCCTAGCTTCTGAAAATATTATCCACAAGAACGAAACAGCCTCTGTAAGCACAGATTCTGCCATGAGTGAGTGCTCCTCCCGCACAATGAGTGAGTCTTCCACAGCCATTCTAGATGAGCTGCAGACTTGTAGCTATGATACTACTGACTGCTCTGAAACACCTTCCCCAACCTTGAGCCAGATGTCTGCTGTGTCAGATGGCACCACCTTAACCAACACTGCTGCCACTTCCAATGTAATTATCCTTCCTTTTTTCCTGCTCCATTTTGTTCACAGGTTGTCAAAGGGGGAAAGAATTCAAATTTGACTGTTACCCCATTACATAAACAAGTATTTTGTTAAGTTTTCTGTGTTCACAGTCTGAAGTATGTTTTGTAACAGTTGTTTAAACAAATCATTTGCCTAGCGATTTTGGTAATAGATGGGGAAATGGTATGAAGTTGTTGCACATATATGTTGTTGTCCAAGGTGCATTGAACATTTTGCTTACAAGAAATGAGAGTAAATTCAATAAATATCCATCCCAAATGCATTGGAAGCAAGTGATCTGTAAATTCTGGAGAGATTTGTCAGAAGTACTGATAGCGATTTACAGGTTTGTGGAGTTGTAGCCTCTTGGCTGCCACCATGTTTTGGCTCATAGTGAGGTAGAGATTTTGATAGTATAAATTCTAAATTTGTAGTAAATGTTGGCAATGCTTAACACATTTTTTTCCCCCAGCCATGACCACTGACTGCATGAAGCTGTTTTTCTCTCCTCTAACTGACCTTTCCCTCTCTTAAGCACTATTTCTTACAGGAGTGAACTTCATAAATAGGTTTCTAGCATCCAAGTGTCCTGTTACTTTTCTCTTAGCTAAGTCAAAGAAAACAGCAGCATGCAATTACGGTATATATGTATGTTCACTATTCTGTACCTTACTACATTCAGATACGGGTAGAGAGAACATATAGCATTTTGGTCAAATTCAGATCACTTTTTATTTCTTTTGAGATTATTTGCATGACCAAAATGAGTCAGAATAGAGCACTCATTTAGGTTGAACAGTTTGTTGCTGAATTACAAAACTGAGAAATGTTCTGAGACCAAAGTTTTACTGTGTAATGACAGCATTTCAACTTTGTACAAATACTTCAGTATGCTATCATTTTCTGGTCTAAATGTAGCACTTAAAATTCTGAAAAAGAATGGAGTGTATATATTTTTTACATTTCATGTGTATTTTCAAAAATGTAGTTGAGCCCTAACATGCAGATAGAGTCAATGATCTGTAGTCAGTTCAGTGAATGCTGTTTAAAAAATAATATCAGGCATATAAACACTGTGATTGTTAACACAGCTTTAAAACCTAACATTTTAAAAAGAGTCAGTGATGTTTATCTGCATGCTGCCCAGTTGTTGTAATCAAGGGTACGACGATCGTTATAGAGTGGTGTATGTAAATAAGGCACAATCACCATAGGATGAGCTATGGAAAGCCTGGAATATCTGTATTTTCTTCTAACCTGCATCAAAAACAATCCATGTATTTATTTTGCTTGTAAGCCAAAGTGAACAGACATTCACTTTTTCCTTTTTTGAATAGTTTCCCTGTAGAGATATCTATTATGGCCTTGGCCACCGCTTTCTCTCCTAGATACAACCAGGCAGGTGAACATGGTTCACTACTAAATTTACAAAGAGAATGGATGAGTCTCCCACCAAAGGATAACAATCCCTAAACAATCCGAAGAGCCCTGTAGAGGGATTAAACTACTGGCAAGACAGGCCTCTTTGTTTCTGTTCCTCTGTAGAGGAGGGCTAGATGGTTGTAAATTTATCTATGAAATGAGAAGATGAGAGACAAGCTGGTGGCACACACATACATGCTGCTAGTGGCTCTACTCCTGTAATGATAGTTGAATGATCTTCATTCTCAAAGGAGACTCCTGATTCATTGCGTAGATTAAAACCACTGAGAGAACGAAAAAAGCTGTATAGGGGTGTGCCATCCATCACTGTGCCCACATATGCTGGAACCACACTTTCAAAAACATATCCAATTTGAGGAGAGTTGTTTATTCTTGAGGCCCTTAGTGAGAGCTCAGGCATAAAGATTTTATAGCTGATTCTCCAGAAAGAAGCAGCATCAGTACCAAAAGCAAACTGAAACTTCTCAAAACAATCCTATAGTTAACCCTCCCAGCAGTGCAAGATGCTTCAGATATATAAATCCGATAGTGACCACAATGGAAACTTTCTTTAAAGGGAAAGTCATTAAGAACTAAGAAATTATCCTATTTAAGATGCTATCCTCTCTAAAACCAAATTCAGAAATATCTGATTCGGACATTCCACATCTACACTTATGACT
The DNA here is from genome assembly GCF_002078875.1 of Numida meleagris. NCBI lineage: Eukaryota > Metazoa > Chordata > Aves > Galliformes > Numididae > Numida > Numida meleagris. Next base: position 66,902,167 of record NC_034412.1, on the reverse strand, counting down.
GATGTCCATCAGCTGCTTCTGTACATCCTGTTTTCTTGATACTTTTACAGAAATTCATAGAAATAGCTTTCTATTCTAAAAAAAAATCACACTAGTTTTGCTCCTCTCTTCAGAGAAAAGAATGCCATAGTAAATGAATAAAAGATGTATGATTATGGACATTAGTAACAGCCTATCTTCCCTAGAAACAAGCTTTCCCAGAAAGCCAATGTGCAGGAAAATACAAGGGGTGAAACTTAACTCGGGTAGAGATGGTTAGCTTCATCAAAGAACCTCCGCTGGAAACATTACTCCATATCTCTTGAAATGCTGTCTTTGAGCTGATATAGCTTTTGTAGTTTACAGCTCCAAATTCTTTTGGAGGATGGTGTAAGAAAAGCCAACTTAGTTTGCATTCTTGGTTCTTGATTTTGTTACTGGAAGAAACATTTAAACATGGAAGTTTTGATGGAGACATCATCACAATACAACTTTCAAATTCGGTTCCAACAGATGCCCTTAAAAGATCAAACAGCTGAATGCATCTTCGGAGTTTGCATGATGTCTGCAAAGGGGCCAGAATTTGTTTCACTCGCCTAGCTATTGGAGGCTGAGATGTTAAAAAAAATTCAAATCAGTAGTCTCCAAAACATGCATTTATATGAGAGGTCATGAACCATTTCATTTTTAAATGCAATAATAATATGCCTTTTAATATGGGATTTACTTACACTTTTCTGCTTCAAATAGTCTCCTGTTTTACTTCTACAGCACTCAAAGAGCCCCGCTTTGAATGCTTACGCTGTTTTAGTTCTTTGTTAAATTAAACTGAGCAGTTTGTAGCACTCCTGATTTTGTTCAGATTTAAAACAGAGATCTACATGAAGAGATGGGATAGAAAGCTTCCCTCTCTTTTCACTGCTCTCTTATTTCACTCCATATGCTTTCTTGGTATCTCTGTTCTGATTCTTTCAATACTCCCCATAAAAGTACTACAGCCCAGGTGTAGGGATTCCAAAATATTTTTTAAAGAAGCTTTGGCTCACTCAAATTAGCTACTCATAATGAGACTTCTTCCTTCAGTCTGTTCAGAAGTCTCATTCATATCAACAGGGGTGGAGCATGCAGATCATGGGAACACATCTGTTGGAGTGAGCAATCTATAGCAGGCAGCCTTTGTCACGTGATGAGAGGAATTTTTATTGCCATCTCCATTTTATATTGACGTCAGACCTTGTCTGTGCAGTTCAGTTTTATTGCCTAGACTCTGCCCTGTCTGCCACCTCCCACCATCAGCATGCTTCACAGGCTGCACATACAAGTAGTGAAGGGGGGAGGTACAAGGTGTATAAAAGGAACGTGCTCTGCTCCGCAGGTGATGAGTTTTGTATTTCAGAGAATGCAGATGCCATAATGGTACCTGACAAGTGGTAATTGTTGCGTGGATGACAGTCTTACATTACTCTTTGTTAGGGATGGCATTCAGAGGGCTTTATGTGCCATTTAATGGGATATTGTTTTGTTTCTCTCAGGCTCAGATCACAGTGAATGGGAACTCTGGCACTGCTGCCAGCCCAGTGAGTCACTTTCAGAGGCCTTTTTCCCCTTCTTCAGCTTACTCTCCACCAGCTTCTCTCAACTCCAACCTTGTTATCATGCAGCATGGCAGGATGATGGGTAAGCCTTGCACAGAATGTTTGCTTTATACATTACACAGCATATTCTAATTTATGTAGCCAAAATTGCAAACAATGACAAAGGGTTTCGCATCTATAATGCAGGTATTGTCTATTCATCTCCTTAGGAAGTAAATGCAAAAGATAATAGCATTTACTGTTAGATATAATAGTTCCTGAACTGGAGTTACTTTTAAGTTTTATTACTCATCCTTATGTTTATGAGAGTGACCTCTTGCCACTTTTCCACTTGCTTTCCTGAGGAAAAGGGAGCATATATAGAAAAAGCTCAACCTGCAAAGACTGTTTCCTTTCGCCCTTTTTAAGAAACCAAAGACTAGCTTTGTACATTGCTTCTCCCCACAACCTCTATAAGCTTCAGTTGAAATACCACCAACAAAGGAGGGGCTCTGGCCTTTTAAGCACCTCAAGCCATGTCAATTTATAATTTCCTTATGTATTTTTGTAGGTTGTTGTGTTGTTTGTTTTTTTTTATCATGCAAGTATTTCTTGCATGATTAACCTCATAAAGGAGCTTTGCCAGTATAACCTAGTTTTGCCAGTACAATCATTTACTTGCTTCTTTTTCTACCAGACTTTGCAGATTCAGATGAGAGTATACGTGTAAAACAATCTGATTGTGATCCAGGAGTTTACTTTTTTGTTGTGCAAGCAGGGAAATTAGGTGGCAGTTCTGGCACTGAGACTTACAGCTTAGAGAAATGCTGCTATCTAGCTCTTAGTGATAAATGCAAAAATAGCACATGTGGGTTTTTCCGCATACTCAAGTGCCACATTCTTTGGTTGCTTCCAGTTTGTTGAGCTAAAGGTATATCAATTTTGTTTTGGATATACCTGGAATGTGTTTTCCCATGATTTTTACTCTTGTATGATGCTCAAGTTCTGTGTTCCACAATAACAGTCTGATTTCATTCTCCTTGCTCACGTAAAAATCCCACTGATGGCCTTAGTTTGAGGCCATCTACAAAGAATGAAGGATCAAATCCCAAATGTTTTCTAAATTTAACATGGTGCATTTTGGGAAAAGGCCCAAATATTCAGACGTGCCACCCAGAGTTGCCCCTCACCATATATGTGTAGCACTGGATTATTTGCAGGACTTCAGACTTGAGTAAACAGCTGAAACAGTCATGCAAAATCTCCGCAGTAGCAATGGGCAAAATATTCAAATTAAAATTAGTGCTTTGAGTCACTAGAGCTCCTTTCACTGATTTATATTACAATTCAAATATTTTGCTTGGGTATAATCAAAAGATGTTAAATCATAATCTTCATCAGTGGTGTGAGAATGTTTCTTTTTATCCCTTCCATTCATTTCTCCTGCAGTAGAAATGTCTTGCAGGCACTGTACCTGTGCTTGCACAGTACAGAAAAACTTGCTTTGTCATAGCAGCTCACTGATTTACTGAAACATACTGCCTGAAGGACTAGGGCTCTTCTTCCTATACACAGCAACAACTGTCATGTGATGCATCCCAGCAGTAAGATGGGTGGGGTTTTTTGTTGTTGTTTTTTTTCTTGTTAAATGAATTACTATCTGGATTTTAGAGAGAGATGGTAATAGTGACATATTAGTTTATTTAATTTTAAAGGAAGATTTAGGGGAGAGAGGTAGTAATATTGCCAATGACCGTGAACCACAGCAGTCTGCAGATTCACTGAAAATGAGTGCGTCATCAGGTTGCTCTGTGTGTGCTGAATTACTGAGAGCCAATTCTGTGGATGATATAAAGTGATATTTAAATAGACCAACGTAACCTTAAGGGGTGAAAATTGCGCACAGAAATGTGTTTTGTTTTCTTTTTTAACTTTGTTTCTAAACACATACTACATAAATTGTTCTGGAGAGCTGGTTGAAGTCTGTTGTTTTACAGAACAGTAATTTTCAATATTCTGCTAGATTTTGTGAAGGAGAAGTTTTGAAATTGTCATTATTTCAAAGGATGGATAGAAAAGGTGCAGGCTTTTTTACAGCAATAGGGTTTTACTCCCACTATTTCTCAGTGTATTTTTTTCTTTTTCCCAAGCAAGTTGCAGCAAAAAAAGTGACTGCAGTCTACCAAGACCTGAGCTAAATAGCCTAATGCATAAATAAGGTTATAATTCAGCCCCAGCTGAGATGATTGCTTCATGAAATGTTACATATGAATATGTTTCTCAAAATTATTATCCATCTTTGCAAACCATAGTGAAATTGGGCAGCATGATACAACTGCCAAGTATGATTATTGCGTCGTTATAGAATATTTTCTCATGTTATCTTTACAGAGTCCACAGAGACATACTCGCAACATGTTCAGACTGTTGGCAGCAGCACCACCACCAGTACAATACCGATCTGTAAATCCTCAGAAGAAGAAAAAAAAATTACAGTCATTAAAGCTCCACATTATGCAGGGATTGGCCCAGTGGATGAATCTGGAATCCCTACAGCAATTAGAACGGTAGGAAATTCTAGGGAATCTGTGTATGAACTCATACAATGAATTGATTGTTGGTAATGGGTTTTTCACATTCTTCTGCTCTTATATAATGTGGAATACTGCATGCGCAATCAGGCAGCTCGTGAATATAATATTGTGTGGTGACAGAAAAGAAGAATGCTGATGGGAACGTAATTGGGCAACTTGATGTTTCTGGTTTAATTAGAACTAATCAAAATTTTGTCTCTTCTCTTGTATTCCTTCCCTTTTGGAGATGTGAAATAATTGTATTTGCTTTGTTATTCATAAAACAAAGTATATATGTACTATATATTATGCATGTGTGCAAGTATACATGTGTATCTGTGTACGTATACATCTATAAATCTCACAGTCCTGCATTCTGGGGACCAGTGGTTCTCACTTGATCAATGTAGTGTAGTTTCATTCAGACAGTGATATAAGTGAGTAGTATTTTTGCAGACGTGCAATACATGATTGCTGTGCCCCTGGATGACATGTAGGCAAATAGCATGGAAACCCCTTCACTGAGACTAGCCCAGTTCTGATCATCTGCCACTAGCCCCTGCTTGAGTGGCCCGGAATGTCAAACTGAGAAGGTTTGTTTTCCCTCTGCTGAAGCATTCTTTCCACTCCGCTGTCAGGGCAGCCTCTTCTGGCTGGTCCAGAGAGCACAGTAGCAGCTGTGCTGGGTCTGTAGAGGAAGTGCTTACTGGCCTTCCCTACTGGAAGCAGTGCTGTGCTAGACGGAGAGAGAGTAAGAAGAGTGGCAGCCAGAATGAAAGCAGCAGAGCCCTTGCAGGTGAAGTCTTTGTGAGGTGCAAGGATGTAGAAGCTGTTGGATGTATCCTCTCTGCCTGTGCTGACTTATGGGGCTGTGTTTTAATCACCAGGAATTGCTTCAGTGGATTGAAAAATTAGGGGGAAGAGCAGGAACTGGTGGAGAAAAACAATATGAGAAGTTCAGAATGAGTGGTAAGATGGGGACAATTTTGTTAAGAATGGGGGGAAACTCTGGCATTTCTTTATTTTCAACATAGAAAGGAATACAATCAGAAGCTTTTAAGAATGAGTTAATTTCTTTACATCGATGCTCTAGCTTCCTACCCCTTCTTCAAGTAAAAATGTCCCTTTGTTTTATACAGGAGAAAGTTATTAATTTTGTTTTTATTTTTTTAATAGCAGATCGGTCTAATAGCATGCATATTAGCTATATAAGAGTATAGCAGAAATTCCCCTCAAGTATGCTTAACAGAGTTGGCAATCTGTCATCCTATATTTAACTTTCAGATTGGTCTGATTCTCTGAGATAATCTCCTGAAAATATAATGTGATTTGATTATGACATTTCTCAGCTGGACTTGCTCTTCATTTTTGATTGTTTCAATTTAAAAATGTCTTGCATCTTTTTAAGCTTTGAATTATAGAGCTGATTCTGATGATGAGACATGAGTTAAAAGATTATGCCAGCATGTGTGAGTGAGTGTGTCTGTCTCATATGCCACTTTGTCTCCTTACTCTGGTTCTTTAAGACTTAGCTGGAAGTGAGGTAGTTTTCAACGTATTGATTTGAGATTACATTTTAAATGTATAGGGATGTATTTGAACCAAGTGTACCCCAGTCATACGAGAACAAAGATGATAGAGTTAGTTGTCAGCAAAAGACTCAAATATGCTGCACCTTGACAGACCTTCTCACAGAAGTGCAGCACTATGCAGAAACATGCAAAAGCACTGTAACTGCACTTCCCAGGAGCAGAAATTAGGGTGTAGCGCTCGCTTTCTCTCCAATGTCAGTGGTCAATCCAAATAGGAATCCTCTCCTAGAAGGTTCAGACTTACACTGTCAGAACGGAGAAAGTTTTCGAATTCATTGAGCTTATGGTTGCACACAATTTTTAAAAGTTTCTCATTTTTCCATCTGTATAAAAACAGCAATATTCTATGTAAAAAGCAGTAAATGGAGATTCAGAGGTGATAGATGACATATATATTGTGTTCCCAAATACTATGTTACTTTTAGATGCAAAAAGGAAGCTTGTAAACAAGAATCTGGGAGCATCTGTATTCCAGAATTCAATGTGCTGGTCTCTTGCAAGTCTGTCTTTCCTCTCGGAAGATGGTTAGTGACAGCTGCTTAGCCAAGGAAAGCAGAGGGATGTTCTCTTCACTTCATATTCCTGCAAACCCTTGGTCCAAAGGCGCTGAAAGGGGAAGGGCTGCTGTACAGCTGTCCCTTCTCTGAGAACTCCCATCCCATGGTAGCATGTTACCTCTGCACCACTGTTAGCTCCTGTCAGCTCCAGCAAGTGCAAAAAACCTAAAGCCTGAATACTCAGATTGTTAAGTTCTGCCACTGTGCCAAGCCCTGCCCCAAAGGTGATGAAATTCCAAGGCATTAAAAATGAAGTCTTTGGAAAAAAGAGTGAAATACTTAGAAAAGCATTCAGTCAAATGGCAGCACTAGACTTTACGAGTGACAGGATCCTAGGAAAGGGGGAAAAAAAATCTTGGAAAGCAATATGACTGCACTGTTAGAGACTATCCAAAAATAATTGCTTCATTTCTATCAGAATTAGTCCATACACTGAAAAGACCTCTATTTAATGGAATGAAAAAATCAAGTCCTACCAGATATTTTGTCTGTAGTTAGTGATGTAGCATTTCAGCTAGGAAAAAAAGTGCTCCACTCGGAAGGTCCACTGAAAGTCATAAATGCCTCCTTTAATCATATACTTTCTGATAGATTATTTGAATACTGAAATGATTATGGAGTCTCCTGGGTACCAATTGCAGATACCTCTTAGATCCTCTTCACGCTGTTCGGCTGATTGCTCATTCATATGTGGTGATAACATGTTTCAAACCTTTAATTGTAACAACTGTAATGTATGCAAAGCAGGACAGCATCTGAATGACTCGGTGGGCTGTGAATACTGCTAATTCCTCAAACAAAGGTTGGCATGTGGGGTTAGAGAATATAAATTGAGAATGTGTAATTTAAAATTAATTTATTCTGTTCCTCAACTAATCCCATCTGGTTTATAATGTAAAGCCAAATCATTGGCTGATGCTGTGAACCCCAGTGTCTGGGATGGGATGGGGGTAATGAGACTGAAAAGCTCAAGCATCCAAAACGATGTTGGAAGAGCTGCTTCTGTGGTTACATGGCAGCTTCTCCATACCTGCTCTCTGTGTGGAACCTCCTGTGAATGTGTGGAGCACCTGACGGATTAGGAGATAATCTGGCAGAGATATCAATGTATCTTTGTCCTTTGACAACCAGCAGGGTCACAGTAGCAGTACTTTTGCACTGTTTCCTGTCTATTCCCCTGCCACTGATTCAAGCTCTTTGGAAAACCCTTCTTGGTCCAATACAGAGGCAGCTGTGGTAGCGTGGATCACTGTGGAATTCTACTGATGTGGGAAATGAGGAATCATCTAGTAGGAATTTTGTGAGAACTGATGTTAATTCTTCAAACAGGTCATCATTTTCTGCATAGTTCACCAAAGTCAACAAAACAGTTATAATTATGTACAGTAACTTAATAAAGTGTTTAAGGTAAAAGTGTGATTCATTACATTCATTAAACATTTTGCTTTTCTGACCACTATGGAGTATGTAAAGATTCATGACCAAAAGAGAATAATACTAAAAAGGCGTTTGCCTTTTTTGATACTTCTTTTTCTGAAGTAGCGTCATACTATCTCAAAGCAAGTTAGGAAAAAAAAAAAAAGGAAATACAAACTAGTAAGGGATAAAATACGTAAGTAGCACGAGCAAACGTTAGCATCAGGAGAGACTAGAAAATATGAGACTGTGTAGTTTGCCATAGTAAATACAAGTGCAATGTAGTGAGTGATATTAAAAGGTATACTGTATTCACTTATCACTTCTTGAAATAGAAGAATAAGTTCCCTGGAAAGGGAAATTAAAAGCTGCATAAATACTGTTTGTTTCCCAAAAATAATTCTTGCCTTAATTCTTTTTTCAGTAGTATTCCAAAGTAAATATGCATTATTTAATAAATATGTTTTGAAGATAATGTAAGTTGAAAATAGCTGGGAGTTTATAAGAAGCTCTTCTTACAGGCTGGTAATTGGCAAGGTGTTTGTATTTTCCTGTGTAGTACCCAGCATTCATCTTTGTCAAATATAGGGCTCTAAGAAGATAAACTTTTGATCATCTGGCACCAATTACAATGTTCCCAAGCATTGTATTCTCCAAGACTACAGTCCAAAATAGACTCAATATTAAATGCCTTCCAGAACTTGTTACAGGGATTCCTAGATGAGACGGGCAAATACACCTCTTGAAGTAGATGAAAATGATTATATGGAATAGGGAACAAAGAATGATAAATGTAAATCTGTGTCCAGAATAACATTAAATGTCTGATCTGTCCACATAGATATTTTTATTTCTTTGTTATTTTTAATTCCTTGTTAATTGTTAAAAACTATATTTTATTTAGACAGTTGACAGGCCAAAGGATTGGTACAAGACAATGTTCAAGCAAATCCATATGGTACATAAGCCTGGTAAGTATGCTGTTTTCTTGGCTGTGTACTTGTCAGTGGTATTAAAAAGTACACTTTCTGCATTTTGATTAGCTGCCATATGAAAATGCAAATGTTCACCAAGTGTGAGACAATGAATCAAATTAAATGGCTGAACTGGATGGTAGATTTTGATGCAGAGAGATATTTCCCTCTGCTAGAGGCTGTCTATTTATATTGTTGTTGGTAGGGTTTTTTTTTACTTAAATAATTTAAAAAAAAATTAAAGTGATTAATATAAGCACAAACCAATGTGATTGTGTGTCATCATGGAACTCAGTGAAGCAATCCTCATCTCTGCTGTGAAGGATGAGAGATTGGCCACTGGAAGTCCCTTGCCTTACCAGCTTATTTTTGGAGAACTTGCGTGTTAGAACAATGCAGGCTGTTTTGAGGATACATTTTCTATTTGAATTGCATTTTTTCCATATAATGTGTTATTTGTTTTGCTGAAACAGAGCTTTGGTGACATTACTAGCTTTAGAGTTAACTTCTTTTATCACAATTGTCACCAAGGAACAGCATAAACCACAGTCAAGCTCAGTGACCCTCATGAAGGAAAGAGACCTTATTCTCCTGAGATAGAGCTTGTATTCAGCGTGGTCAAATAGGTTGTTAGCGGGAGAGAAAGAAATGTGAGCAAGAAAATTATGGCTTATGAGATCTGTCCTGAACGCTAGTCACATGGTAAATATTTGAGTTTGCTTGTCATTATATGAGGATTTAGTAGTATCTAGTAAGAGGAGAGCAGAGCTCTTACTAAAGGTAGAGGTTGGAGAAGAACAGATGAACAGCTGTAACTTACCATTCAGGGCTAACCAGTAGTATACAATATGGGTGACATGACAAGAAGGTACATTTTACTAACAAAATTGCAAAAATAGTTTATGGTAAGTATAATGGGAAAAGAGAGAATTCAGAAAACACCTACGTGAGATGAGGAAAAGAAATACAGCCCTTGATTGCCTGCTAATCTTCTCTTTGTATTTCCAAAAAGAAAGCTGTGTTGCTGTGATAAACTAGCACGTACTGCATTACTGTAACATGTATATTTCTTTTTGTAGATGACGACACAGACATGTATAATACTGCATATTCATACAGTACTGGTAGGAATTTTTCCCTCACTTAAAATGTTAATGTCAGCAAGTAACAGGAGTAATTAACTATTTGTGCTTGCTTTTTTAATAAACAGTTTTTATCGTCATGTTTGATCTCGGTTGGTGTTTTTTTTTCATGCCTTTTTTCCCAAATGAAACTAAGTTTAATTTTGGTTTCATTCTTGCTGATGTATTACAGCTATGGGCCTGCATTACTGCAGATGGGATGCATTGTAATGCTGTAGTTTCTGATTACGCTGCGTTTATTTTCACTTGAGTGTAAGCAACACAGCCTTTCCTAATCAAAATGAAGAGAGACCTACTGTGTAAAAGTACAAATACTAATTACATATATGGGAAGACAATAAATCTTAAAATATGCACTGAGTGCCTAATAAAGATGCTTCTCTTTTCTGACGGTGTTCATTTTTACTGTAGGCACTGGTGGTGATGGCATTTAACCACAAGATAGACATATACATCTAATAGATATATAATTGCTGTGTCTTTCAGAAGATGATAAACTGCGTGGTAAAATTACTTAATAGAACCAAAAATGGAAGTGTGAATACACTATCTGCAGAAAACCACAGTGTCTTGTGACAAAATGCTATTCATAGTCCTTCCATTTCAGTGCTTGTGTTGCATTCAGCATGCTCTCACACTGCCTTTTGGTGTAATATGGAGAGTATTTGCATGTGTAAGCTGTTCAAGATCTGTTTATATACTTATGATCCTATTCAAGATACATGACTGCACAGTTGTCCCAAACTAACAGTAATTACTCAAACAGTGTAAGGATTGTGCACTTCCTACCTCTCCTCCTCAATCTGGACATAAAAAAAGAGAGAGTGAGGATGAGCCCTGGGGCTAACAACAGGTGTCATTAACAGCCCCAATAGATACATGCAGCCATTAACTTCTCCCTCCCCGTCAAAAACAAATAATCATTAATTTCTTTCAACTTTACTGCAATTCTCCTGCATGTTCGTAGTTTTATATACAAATATTTGAAAAGCATTACCATGAATTACATAGTACATAGCAATGTACTTTTAAAAATACATTTATGCATTTTGCAACCTTGCAGCTTTATTAACTAACTGCAGATTCTTGTAGCATTTCATGCTTTATTTTATTTAAATTCTTTCTCATGTCATGACTATTTCTGTTTTTGCTTTTTATTAGGTGGCTACAGTCCATCCTTCTCTGCTCAGGCACACCCAGCTGCAAAGACACAGACATACAGACCGTTGTCTAAAAGCGCTTCTGATAGCGGCTCCGATGCCTTTAAGGTCTCATCTCCTTTACCACCTCCACATGTGCCACCCCCAGTACCACCTCATCGTCTGCGGGAGAGGTCTATACCAGAAAAGTAAGTTACTGTGTTTTCAAAAACTCTTCTTGGTATGTACACACATTAATCCAGTTTCATACCGGTGAAGGAAAATATAGCGGCTATAGAACGGCATGACAGTAAGGGCTAAAAATTAAGGCTGTGATTATGGCTTTTTGTAAAATTTGTAGGCAGTGGCAATTCAAAAGGTAATCCAACAGATGAAAATCATATTGCTGAATGATTTTATTGATTTTGACTCCTTCTGTTGAGGACAGGTTTCCAAGAGCGGAGGATAGGAGTTGGTGATGGACTACCTCCCAAAGGCCAAGAGCTTTGAATCTTGTTAGCAAGTCATACAGAAATGCAGGTTTGGTTAGCAGAACATTAAAATGTACATCTGCTTAGCCTTGATCTCTGAGGTTCTGTGAGTCATCATCCTGCGCTAGGCCAAATGCCTTGGTCACAGAAGCTGAGGCCTGTTTCAGTTCCTTTTGTCAAGCTTGAAAATAACTGCTTCCACACTTAATTTGGATGTTCAGCTCCTTTTTAAATCTCCTATATGATAAGACAAGCATTGGAAATCTAGGGTCTCCAGGCCAAGGGATGCCAAACACGTTAGTTATGCTTTGCCTGCTGCTGACAGCTATAGCTTGTCAATCTTTTCCTGCCACTGGAAGTTTCTTTAATTGCCTATAAAGTATGAGCATTTAAAATCTCACATAAGAGGCTTAGGTTTAAATGTATCACGGTTTTATAGCTGGGAGCTAAGATATGGTTCCCAGTAACAGTTGGGCTTAAAAATACAGCCCATAAGGGATTAAAGGCTAAACATTGTAATGAAAGTGAATTGAGTGTGAACCAGAATTTTAGTGGCATCCTTTTTTCTTCAAAGTGATTTGAAATATAATGCAACTTGATTTCCATTTTCCTGTTCTCAAAAAAGACAATGTTTTCTGTTCTGAAGTTGTAATTTTTCTTCAGTGAAACTGCACAGTAAAAAGCCGTGTGGGACTTCTACCCTTGAAAGGCAGGGCATTTTATAAATAGATGATCTGTTTTCCAGAAATTGCACTGTAAACAAAAGCTACCTCATACATTTTTTTAAGGCATGTGATGTGCCTTATTAGGTCAGGTCACATCAAGCCAAGTCACAACAGAAAGCCTGATAGAATTTAATCAGGGCATACAATTTCTTACTGTAAATGCAGGTGTACACATGGGATTTCCTTTTTCCTTCCTCCATTCTGTGAGTTACTAATGGATCATTTGCCCCAGAGCTAAAATTATTCCAAATGCAATATGGGTAGTGACCACAATAATACCATGAAAAGATAACTCTCGTTGTGAGAGGAACTACCTAAATATCCCCCCAGAATGTGACAGCAGCTATTAAAACAACATGGTAAATGGCTGGAAAAAAAAAAAAAACAAACAAAAAAAAAACAGAATAGTAGGGTTACATTTTATTTTTGTCTCAGAAAATTCTGTTACTTTTCAATATGGACTGTCATATTGTGCAATGATAAAAGTATCTACCATTATCTCCACAAGTGTAGTAAATAATGAGTTTTGCATAAGAGCATAGTAAATTTGCAATTTGAGAAGGCCTACCGAGGTATTTTGACACAGTGTTTCAGGAAAGTTTTCAAGTTGTTTTACCACTTAAAACAACAGAATGAGCAATCCCATTGGCTGGATGTAACTAGCACATCTCCTGCTGTACTGAATATACCTGCTATAAGCAAGTGAAGATGTGATGCTGGTCCAGACATTTCAGATCTGAAAGCCAGAAAGTGAAACCATGCTGAAATTCATTTGGCTTTGTGTGTGTCTCCCATGTCTGGAGCTGTAAAGCAGAAGGAGTTGACAGTCAATTAACTCAACTGCTCTTTTTTGTTATTTAGGAATGACTGGGATCCCCCTGACAGAAAAGTAGATACTCGCAAATTCCGCTCGGAACCAAGAAGCATTTTTGAGTATGAGCCAGGAAAGTCATCAATCCTTGAACATGAAAGGCCGGTAAGAGGCATAGATGAAATAGTGATAAATAGCGATATACAGTACAAGGTTTGGTGAAATGTCATCTATTATTTATTACTGATAATAACCGCTCAGATTAACATCGAAAGTCTTTTTCAAATATGATTTTGCAGCAGTTTCTCATTGCTGTTTCCTGATGGTTGCCTTTTCTGAAAATGTAAGTTTGGTTTATTTGCTAAACTTAAAATCTGGTATTTCCAAGAACTCAAAGGACCACTGTGACAATGTAATGGATGATGAGTAGAACTGTGAATTAATGGAAGCTGCTTTTTCTAATTGGCATGCGTACCAGCTCTCATTTTCAGTATTAGTAACAACGTATATGGGGACAAACTCTTCTGCGGGGTCTGTGGTAGGACATGGGGAAATGGTTTCAAACTTAGAGGGGAGATTTATATTGGATGTAAGGAAAAAGTTGTTTACAATAAGGATGGTGAGGCACTGGAACAGGTTGCCCAGAGAGGTGGTGGATGCTACATCCCCGGAGACACTCAAGGTCAGGCTGGACAGGGCTCTACGCAACCTGATCTAGCTGCAGGTGTCCCTGTTCATTGCAGAGGAGTTGGACTAGATGATCTTTAGAGGTGTCTTCAAACTCAAACAGTTCTATAGTTCTGTGGCTCTACATGTTTTCTAGTTAACTAATGCATAAAAGTAAAATATTAGCATTTTCAGGATGTGGCTAATTGTATGCGTAAGCAGATTCTGGTCAAATACTGGTAAAGCTAGCCCAGACAGACTGTGGAACCTCAATTTCTGGGGGTTTTCAAGAATCACCTGGACACAGTTCTGAGCAACCTCCAGCTTTCAGCAGGAGATTGGAATGGATGACCTCTGGAGGTTCTTTCCAGTCTCAATTACTCATGAGTACTGAATGTTCATGAACATGTAATTTGAAGCCCTTATTCCTGCTTTCTGAATAATTATCGCTGTTGTGGAATTTTTTATAAGCATGTCTGATAAAGCTAAGATTAATGCATGCAAAATGACCATTAATAGAATTTTTCATTTGCTGAAAGATGCGTTTTCCCAGCCTGTCTAATTTCCTTTTGTGCTATCTCAATACTTGGTTATTTTAGGAAAATCGTCACATAACAATGGCATTATTTTCTTTTCTTGGGCTTTTACCTTGAGTTTGGAACAGTTGAGGGGGTCCATTTTTCAGAAGATTTTAAGTAATTGATGCTGGGTTATTATTTGTTTATATGTGGTTACATTACATGCTTGTTCACAGAATTTGCTTTTCTAATATAATTCAAATTACTGAATTCCAGAATATGTAATACTTCAACAGTGTGAAACACTACCTGTATTAAGAACCTTTCCCTCATGTTTTTGTGGTCTTTGCGGGAATATAACTTTTTTTTAGCTAGAAAATAGGTGTGTTTCTATGAAATTCAGCTCTTGCAGAACCAGTGCATTTTTTGTAGAAGAAGTTGGCATTTCTATGTGGGCTGCTACTTAATCAAACTAATTACATGGGATTTAGAATTTATTGTCAAGTTGCACTCAAGTTGCACTGTACACTGAGGTCACCTGCCAACTTTTCCAATGCCAAAGAATATTAGCAAATTAATGTTTAAAACAAGAATATTTCAGAATGGTTCAAGAATGGCCTTACTTTTATAATAAATTACATTTTCTGCCAATGTAGTGGGGAAAAAAAATCATTCATATAAGAAATGCAGTACTGATTAATGCCATCACAGACACAATTTTTCAGTTTTAAAGAACTAATGAAATGACAAAAAAAAAAAAACAAGCTTTGCTGACTGTTTCTGGTGCTTTTTTTTAATTATGTATTTTTGATGCTCTCAATCAAGAGGCTGGATTTTGAGCTTTGTAATATTCAAAGCTTATAATATTTTCATTCAAAAAAGCCTTGCTTAGTTGCTTCAGTCAAGAGAAAAATCAGACTTCTGCCATCTGAATCTTAGTAGCTGATGTGAATTAAAAATGTCTCTTTTTAGAATAAAGCTGAAAAATAGACGGAATAATATTCATGGACAGAACCAAGAGATTTGTTTTCTTATGCATGATTCAGAGTTTTAAAGGACTGGAAAATGGGAGTTATTGCAGAATACAAGACATGAAAGTTATACTGACAGTAGTGTAGCTATTAACTGATTTAAAAAAACACTTGAAGTAGAGCAAGCTATCACAGCTCTGGAAGTGGTTTCATTAAAGCATTTGCTTTTCTCATGTTCCTTAAATCAGATATAGGAAGTACAATTCCTGACTTGTGAAAGGATGATCAGCAAAGTAGGCCAAAAGATTTTTCTGTGTGTCTAGGAAAAGCTGACATCTGAAAACATTGTATTAGTTCCAGATTCAGATGAACAATCCAAATCCTCATCTGTGTTAATATTGCATGAGTCAGGTGTATTTTCATCCAGTAAATGAGTAAATTGTAGCATAATAATTTAATCTTACTCATATGAATGTGAAGTTAAATGTTTATTCTTTGCTAGTTTCAGCCTTGTATATATCAAATAATACCTTCACACTACAATTTGTACATTTCTCTCTTTCTTCAATGAAGTGAGTAAGAAAGAAGGGTTATGAAAACAGTGAAATTGGCACAAGCAATAGATGTGTTTATTTTCATCAGCGTTCTGCTCAAAGTATAGAAGTATATTTGTGCTAGTCAGTTAAAACTGTGGAGTTCCATTTCAGTTCTAGATTTTTTTATATGTATGTTCAGTACGCAAAATTTTCTATTGAGTTCTAGGTTAGAGTATGGAAGCATGACTTGGTTTGACTGGCAAGTCACAAAAAGGCATTCTTTCTGCTTTTGCCCTCTGTTCTAGCAGACTGGGAGACAGATGCTTTCTAAGCCCTAGCCAAAACCTGTTTTTAAAGTTAAAATGATTTGTTCATTTTAACTCTGTCAGGAGGATAGATAATAAAAAGGAGTCCTTCAGTAAAACTGACTTGAAGCCAAGTGAAATCAATTGCATGAGTATTGATCGTGGTAGCCCAGGGAATGCAGCATCCTCCAGCAGCTGGCAAGCAGCAGTGGAGTTATGAACTCTAGAGCTCTTCCTTTTTGTTTGCTGCCCTCTGCAGTTCAGTCTGTAAATAAAGTTAGGAGCTGTGTGCGTGGAGTTAACTTCACACACACTCTTATGCTCTCACTGCATTGGCATGCTACTACAGAGTGAGAACTTGAAAACTCAGAAACTGCATTAAAATACACTGTTTCCTTACAAGCAAATTTTTTATTCTTGAGCTTTCAACTAATAGCAAGAGTATTTTAAGATAAAAGGAGAGCTAGTTACTCTCTCCATTTTAAAGCATTTAATGCATCCATTCCCAGTGTGTCCAACAGACACACTCCTTGCTCCCTGTGAGGAGCAGGGACTCCAGTCCGTCAGCGTGTGGTGTGGTGCTGCTGCCCTCCAGACAAGCTGAAGGCTCATAAAGCTGAGGCGGGCTGCCTTAGCAAGTAATGTCAGTAGCCCGAGACTTGTAGTGCTAACAGCTCTGTGGTAGCCACACCATTCACATTTCATGGGAGTTGTATCTGAGTAACCCAAATCTAGTCCCATAAAGTGAACACCCATTAGTGGCTTGAGCACATTAGAGCACTCTTTCTGTAAGAAATCCTTCCTGCTATTCCCTCTAGACCTCCCTCTCTCAACTCGATGCCGTTGCCAAGTGTCCTATCCCTTGTCACCTGCGAAAAGAGATCAACACCCTCCTCACTGCAGCCTCCTTTCAGGCAGCTGCAGAGTGATGAGGCCTCGCCTCAGCCACCTTTCCTCCAGACTAAACTCTCTGTTCCTTCATCTCTCAGATGAGATATCTTCTATCACTGTGAATCTGTTGTGTTTGCATACGTGTCTTCACCTCTGTAGAAGAGATTGATGTGTTTCAGAAATCAGTTATGATAAGTCTTAACTGTTGAGTTCATGAAACTTATTTTAGTGGTGTTTTTCTACTAAAGACTTGTGTATGTATAGTTGAGTTGAAACACTTAGTTGTCAATAGTAGTGCTGAATAATGGCTGTGCGTGGTGGAATTGGAAGGGCAAAACTCCAGAGCAGCTTTGCTCCTTAACCCTGCCATGGAGCACGGATGAGCTGTCCACTGCTGGCAGTCACTGACCACTCTGTTATCAGGACTAATACTCCCCTTACTTGAAAGGGACATTGTGAAGATAAAGCTATAAAACAACAGCTATTGCTTGAACAGCTCATGGATATGGGAGCACCAAGGCAGTTTGAAAGGGCTGTTGAGCTTTCAAAAGAGCAAAGTTGGCAGTTTGATCAAGTAACATCAGAAGCAGCAAGAAGAGTGCTATAAGATGTTTAATTACCTGAAATGGTCAAGTATGCAGAGTTATCTCTTGTAGAAAACAGAAATAGCTGTATGTGGTTGCTCTGGTACGCTGGTGACAGCTTGACTCATGAGGAAAAAATGCTATATACTTCATCACCAGAAACATTATTTTTATAGGACCCCATTGCCGCCTTTGAGGAATGCTTTCTAGGTCACACCATACTTGGTGTCTGAGTTCTCATAATTACAGCCAAAATTTTAAATTCAGAAATATCTTCTACAAGATTTTTTTTTCTTATTTGCAGCTCTTTAAGACAGTGGTTCTCTATAATTCTGTGCTGCAGGTCAGCACACATCAGATCCAACAAAGAAACTGAGGCTGTTTAGAAAATAAATAAGGCAGCCAAGTTTGCAGTGGATTAAGCATCCCATTGGGAGCTCTACTGTTTTGCACTGTCATGTATTCATGCTGCTTGAATAAATCTGTCAATTATTATTCATTCATTGAAAAGCTTTCTTAATGCTGACTTCAATTCCTACTTTATCCCTTTGCTGTGAGAATTTTCAGATGAAAACTATATTTTTCTTTGTAAAAAAAACCAAAAACACTTCATGTCAGTGAGCCTGTGGGAGATAAAGCATTACAAAATGCTGCTAAAGCTGAAATTATGGAATGCATAACTTTTGTTCCCTATTTTTGACCATAAGGATTTAAAATTTCTTTAAGTTCTGTTTGACGCTCTGAAGTGACTTCTTAATATAGTCGTGCTTGCATGATGCATATTTCTCATCTCTGCTCAGTGCTTGCTTCAAGACAGCAAGATCCAGAATTAACTTGCTTTCTGAGAAGGGAATAACTGAAAGTGATCATGATAGAATTATGTCTTTATGGCTTTGCTGATCACATGGGCACTTTGTTGCCTAGCTGAAGATCATTTAAAGCATTTTCTTAACAAAGAATCTTCAGTAGTATTAAATGTACTTGCACCTATGTTTACAGAAGTGGTCATCTTAGCTTAAAAAGAGTAATCTTGAAATCCTTAAAGTCTTTCAGTCATTGGAAGAATAGCAATGAAAAGGAAAGTATTAAAGCTACCAGTCAATGACGGCTCTTGAACAAGAATATTCTGTCTTAAATACCATAATTCTTTGATTTTACTCCATTGCTTTCCCTGTATTTGTTTTGTGTTTGCATGTGTATTGTTGAAGTGACATGGCATTTCTAGCCCTTCGCTCAGTGTGTGCCTTTTCCTTCCCTTTTCCTTCACAACTGTTCCAGCCCAATCGCATAAACCCAGATGACATAGATTTAGAAAACGAACCCTGGTATAAGTTCTTTTCGGAACTGGAGTTTGGACGTCCGGTAAGTGAGGACAGAATATTAATATTTAAATATGTTAGGGAAAGTATTTTTATATAAATTTATAAATTACCAAATTCAGCAAACATAACACAGTAAAGTTAATATGACCTTTTTTGAGAAAGGTCAATAAAATCATCTAATGCATATAACTACTATTTTTTCAAGTGGAGCCCCAACTTGCCAGGGTTGTGACTTTAGTAAATTAAATATGGACTATATATTAGGGCTGGATTAGGTTCAAACAATCTATAAGAGCATAAAAAATTTACTGATACACCAGGCTACATGAGGAACCTGATCACTTGGCACAGGATCCTAGAGGGCACCCTGGGAAGCAGCTACCTTCTTGTACCTGCTCAAACACCAACAGCAGAACTCGCAGCTACTTCAGTGAGAGAAGAAGAGAAAGCAAACTACATACTTTCCCTTAAAAGTTGTTGCCCAGTGTATCAAATTTATGACTGATTACCTTTTATCTCCTTTTATCTAGCCATTGAAGCTGTTTTGTTATTCCTCCGCATAGGTAGGCAGAAACAGTCCAGATACATTCTTCTGAAAACACTGTTAACAATGTTTTACTTATGATGATAATTTGAGAATAGTGTCTCCTCTAAGATGAAGAATGTTGAGATTTCTCCAGCAAAAATGTAACCGTGACACCTTATGCTGTCTCACCAGTATTAAATACAACTAGTACTGATTCAGTTACTCCAGTTGTAAATTTTACCCCCTGAAGTTACTAACATTTTATTTAGCTGCTTAAAAATTTACAAAATACTGTAACACATTCTTCCTCCCATTCTACCTCTACGTGTCACACTTGTACTCGATGTTGTCAACACTTAGTTTCTAACTGTGTCACCTTTTCCACGTTTCATTCCTTGCTGCCATTGATTCTCCTCCATTCCATCTCTACTCTTCTGCTTATATGATGCAGCCACCTAAAAAGCTTTTGGACTATGTTCAAGACAGTTCTTCCGGTGTTTCCAATGAGGTAAATGAATGATTCTTGTTCAGGTGATTCTCTTGGGAAGAAGGGTTGGCATGCTTGCCGTTTGTGTCTGTTAGAATTTTGTGGGTTCCTCCTGATAGCTATGAGACATTTCTAATTCACAATCAGTGTATCTTTGTCTTTCTATTTTTCCAGATCACTAATGCATTTGTATTTTTGATCTTGTTATCATAGGAACTGTGAGTTCTTATCCTCAAAACTGCTCAGAGATTAACACTGAGAATTACACAACAGCCCATATGTCTCTAAATTTTGACCACATCCCACTTCTTCAGGGTTGGGCAATTGTGTTGCTTTCACACACAATTAATAATACATCAGTATAATAGTATTTTTTGTTAAAATATCTGACTGCAAATTCTATACGTCAACTCAAAGCCTTTGTGACTGAGCTATCACTTCTCCAGTTAAGTACTTATGACTAAGGTAGCTAATTTGGTAATACAGCGATCGATAATCCTGTTGTAAATTTGCAACTGCAGAATTCGAAGACACTGTCAACACTCTGAATAAAATACATCAAGATCAGGTAGTGGACTGTCACTGTCCTACTCTGAATGGGAGAGATGCAGGCTTTCATTCCTCCTCCTATCCACTCCCATTTTTAGAGTTTTAGGGCAAAAGTCAGTGAATCCAGCAGTAACAACTGTACTTCATACAGTGGCTTTGCTTCTGTTGTATTTGTGATTCAATTCTTTGGGATCTCCAAAAATTAAACAAAAATTGTGACCTTAAATTGTAATTGTGTTGCAGATTACTCCAACTTGGTTTTAAGCTCTGTAAATTAGGAAAAACTTTACAGTTGTGAAATTTGGGCCTAGTTCTCTGAGAAAACGAACTTCCAGGCCTTTCTTGATATTTGAGAGTGCTCTATATGTCAGAAGACAATGTAAGAGTCCTAGCATACGATTATTTGAAATGTAATCATGTTCAGCAAGTCTGTGTAAAGTGAATATTAAGCAATATTGGTTTTGACTTTGTTTAATTTACAGAGGCACTTGTCTTTTGTTTTGAAACTTTAAAAATCTTTCAGTATAACTCCTGTATGGAAATTACAGTGAATTAAATATTTTTTAAGCGGAAAATATTGTGGAACAACTTGTTAAAACATTAGAAGCATGGTATAAACAAACCTGTTTGTTGTTTTTAACTTTTTCCTGCCTTCTTTAACTTCATTCTCAATCACCACTAAAGCTCTGATGCATGAAAACAGCTAAAGCGTTGGCTTAACTATAAATATATATCTCATCTCTTTTAGTAAAACTGTATCAAAAGTATTCAGTAAAATCCGTATTTGTAGTTTGCTATGGTTATTTCTAATACTGAATTGTTTTTGGCAGGCAGCTGCCAACAGTGGAAATGAAAAGCAACTTTATCCACTGCTTGCTTTCACCTTTCACCTCTATCAGTGTGGTTCTACCAGTGGGTAGAAGGTATAAACTTCACACAGCCTACAATGTATGTGTGTGTTAAAAATTGGTACGGTATGGTACAACATATATGCCTCCATATGTGTCTTTCAAAATCTTCAAAAGATGGCATCAAAGAAGGGGAAAAAGAGCACATTACGTTCGAGGTGATATCTTTAAGGAAGGAAAGGAAAAGCTGTGCAGCAACTCAGCAATCTGTTTTGGCATGACACACATTTCTTACTGTCTTAGGCTGATTGCTGACATGCTGTATACAGCCTGGGGAGTGCTGTGGATAAAGAAGTGCTCTGTGGTTTTGTTTCAGTTGCGTGGTTTACCTCTTGCCTTCCATAGGAGCTAATGGGAGCTATGCTGCCCATGGGATCTGCGTCACGATCTGTATGACCCTGCAGTCATTACAAGTGGTGAGAGCTCTCCCTGCCTCAGCTGGTTGGCCTGTATCCTGTGACACATAGCCCCAGTCTGTCTCTGATTGGAATAGCACTTGCACAGAAGGCCTGCAGTGACAGTACAGTGCTTGCACTGCCTCACAGGCAGTCC
Organism: Numida meleagris; assembly: GCF_002078875.1. Taxonomy (NCBI): domain Eukaryota; kingdom Metazoa; phylum Chordata; class Aves; order Galliformes; family Numididae; genus Numida; species Numida meleagris. The sequence continues at coordinate 66,880,379 of NC_034412.1, read as the reverse complement.
CAGGTGGCTGTGAGCCTGAGGGCCCTCTGTGGGTACCAGAGCATTCCAGGGACTGGTCAACAGCGGGGAGGTTGACAGTGATGGGCAGCTTTGAAATAAGACTTGTATTTTCCAGAACATGCTCCACAAGTGTTTTGTGGGTGTTCCTTCTGTGTGGCAGTGCACATCTGCTTCACTCTGCTGTGTGGCGGCATGCGGAGAACTGAGGTTCTCCTGTCGGTGTGAGCAGCTCTGCCACCACCGGCTTTTGTGGTTTTGCTGCAGACAGATCTTGTATTTAGATATGTTTTGTTAAAACTTTGAGTTTGAATACTTGAAAAATTGGCATAAAGCAGTTTTCAGCTTCCATGAGATCTAAAGAAAAAACCTGAAAATACGAACTGAACAGTAAAGACTCAGGACCTCCTCCAGAATATATTCTAAAAACAAATATCATTATATTTCGTTCAGATGCGCTGAGTTAAAGGGAATGCACTCATCATTATCCCCACACGTGTTCCAAATATAAAACAGGGATCATTTCATAAGTGCTGCCAGCAGGTTTATTGCCTGTTTGAGAATATCTGATGATGATCAGCACACCTCCGTAACAGAAGCGGCTCCAAAGCACAGGCTTCTACTTACACTGCCTGTGGGAAGGTGCGTTAGCTCTTCACTTGTTTCCTAGAGCAGAAGGTACAGTTTTGTGTCACAGGACCCCTTCTCTGTAACTTACGAGTCCATTGACTTTATGACGTAGGTTACAATACATAAAATGCTTTGGCGAACAATTAGCCATTTCTGTTCTTCACATTAAAATAAAAAAAAAATAGTGGATTGCATTAGTAAAGTGTCACACACAGGCTGTTTATGACCTAAGAGCAGTACAATGACAAAACAATTTAAAAAGAAAGCAAATCTTGAAATCTGTGTTTTACTAGGAAAAAGAAACTTGTAAGAAGTAGCTTTTCATTCACATGAAGAAAAATAGGTTGGTTCTAGCAAATTAAAAAAATTATTATGCTGTGATAAAGCTTGACTGTGTTCCAAAATATTGTGTTCTCTCTCATCATGGAATAAAGTAAGTGTCGAGCACCACCACACATAAAGCCACCTGGGAAAGAGGGATGTCACTGTGTTAGTGTGGCAACCTTCACTGAAGGCAGCATCTAACACTGGGAATAGCTGGGTTCATGTCAGCACCATTGTTAGTCTTTTCCCAACAGGCCCCTGCTACAAAAGACCTGCCCTGCTGAGACAGCCATACTCCTGACATCACTAACACGCTTCCCATTCCTTGCAAACATGGGTCATGTCCCACTGCCTCAGCTTGCTCCTCTTGGCAGCAGCTTAATGCCCAGGTGGTAGGAAGATCTCTCTTAGGCTGAAAGCTGCATGTAGGTGTTGCTGGATGTCATATTAATTTGTGGATATGTTAAAGAATAAACACAGCAGTAATTTATAGCAGATAGGCATACTGTCACTGGAATTTTTAAATACCACGTTCTCCTTCCAACTGTAGTGCATACACTCTGGAAAGCATGCGGGTCATCGTCTGCTGTAAATGAGATGCAGATGAATAGAGGAGATCGTGTCTCCTGCAGTATACTGTGCCTGGAGGTTGTTTTGGATGTGCTGGATGATCATTAGCCCTTTTAACCTAACACTAAAATAATTTCTGAAGCTTTTATTTGCAGTTCTTATGGAAAACAGTGTTATAACTAGTTCTGCCACAGTGTTTTACAAGTTAGATTAAGTATAACTGCTTGAGAAACAGCTGGAACGCTTACACAGGGATGAGTGTTATTATTTCTGCAATCCTTTGGTATGGAGAAAAATCTGTAAAAATTTTTCCTACTTAGAGAGTAAGTCTAGAAGGCTTCTACAGAGAGGAAAAATAGTTGCCACATCATGTTCTCTGAAAAGAACTGGTCTGACGAGGAATGTAAGGTGGTCAGCAATGAGCCAGAAAAAATCCTGGGTCTTTCAGCTGGTTTTGCTTCTGGCTATAACTGACTGTGAAAGCTTGGTGAGCAACTGAGATGGAGGAGAAGCTTTGCAGACGCTGCTTTGCACAAGGAGGAATTATTTTCAAATTGTTACATTTTCATAGTCAAAGTTAATTTCAGGTGTTGTGTATCTATTTTTGAAAACAGTATAGAGAAGCATGGCTCTGAATCATTATTTAGTAGTGCTTTAAAAGAAAAAATATAACCGACATAGAAGATAAAATGAAATCTAGTGATGCTTTTTTGGAAACTGCCTGACTGAATACTGCAATATCTGTGTGCTGGAGTCTGTTTTTAGCATTGTAGTCTGTTTTTATAGGATGTCACAGAGTAACAAACATAATAATCAAATACTATAAGCGGAAATTGTCACCTTTTTTCAAATATAGGCATACAATAGATGTATATATTTGTTTTCACAGGCTTCCTTATATCATCACTCTTCAACAGACAGAGGCCTGGACAGGCCCTCCAGGTAAGAAATACAGTATGTGACTTCAGTAGACACCGATTATACAGCCTACGGGCTTTCTTTGTGACCTGAAGCCAGCAGATGCTGAAGAGAGTCAAATTTTAACTTTCAGCTGGTGGACTGCAAACAAAAAGAGAGTTACATGGAGAGGATGTTCATATTTTGATACTCAAGTGCAATTCTTAGTTTTGTTTTTTAAGGACTTGCTGTTTGCATTCAGCATAATTCATGCTGTATTCTGGGTCTTTCCAGTGACATCCCTGAGCTCCTGTCTCAACTTCAACACTCCATCATTTAACCTTACTGCTTGCAGCACTTGCTGTGCTGTTCCCCCAAGCCTGTTACCTCATCTATTCTATCTCTGTTTCTCATCTTTACGCTGAACTGCTACTCTAGTGCTAATGGCAACTCACCATTCAATTTTTTGTCTACAGCTGCATTTTACTACTCACACTGTTATTTCCTACTCATAAAGGCAGCTCCTTTAATATCTTATTCAGCATCCTGAACAATCAGACTGTTTAACCTGTCTACATCTCAGTTTAGTACAGCTATCTCAGTAGCCAGATCTTCTGGTGGTATTGCCACCTTATCAAAATTAATGTGGAAACACTTTCAAATCATTAGTTGCTGATATTTTTGCAGTATCTCCAAAAATACTCTGAAAAGGCACATTTATTTCGAAATTGTCACTAGGAAAGCAAAATAACAATTTTGTATGAAACTTTGAAACAATCAAGTGAAGAAGAAATTCAGCTTTCCTCTGTCAAACATGCTGCAAGAGAGCTGAGCCCAGTGCTTCTCCCCTATCCGTGTTTCAGATGTGTTTCTTCTGGCATTGTTCAATCCATAAGCAAATAACGCAATTACAAGCTTGCTTTTTAATTCCTGAGTTGTGATTTCAGAGATTAGACTGCTACTAATTCTGCTTATTTTTTTAGTTCTGCAAGTACTGCAAGTGACTACAGGAAAAGAAGGAAGTCAGAACCAGCTGTAAGTCATCAGAGAGCTCACAGTGATCAGAATGCAAACAGGCCCAGCCTGGGCCGTACAGATATGCAAGGCCCATACACCACCCTTAGAAAGCCTTTAACTAGCTCGTCTCCTTCTTCTCCATCACGAGCAAAAGGTAAGAGGACATCATGTTTGTTAGGAGTAAAACTGATGATGATGTCTTGTACAATCTCTTGGTAGTAAATGCAACTGTCGTCCACTGTCACTGAGTGCACTCTGTAGGGAGATTTACTGTATGGCGGGCTCTGGACCTCTCCTTAAAGACTTACTTGTTTATCTTTATATGTGCAATTCTAAGTTGATCAAAAGCTGGACTTGTAGCAAGGGTTTTCCAGTTTTATCTGCCTCTTCTAGGACAAAGAAAATTGGTTAATAAAACTTCAAGGAATTTTTTATTACAGTCATTACAAATCATATTCTCCATTTAAGTGCACTCTTCTCTTATTATACTGTTTTTAGGATATGGAGAAAATAAATCAGGACAAATGCTCTGTGAGGTTAAAGATGTGTTTCCATAATAGCAGACCTTCAGTTCAATAGCTAGTATCTTAGATATTGTCAGTTATTGAGACCTACTTTAATTAAGCAAATATCCATAGTCAGATTCTTAATTTCAGAAATCCTTGAATTACTCAGTACAGAATATACAATCTAGTTGTTATTTTTTTTTCCAAGTAACTCATGGTGTCACTGGTGTTCTCCATGTCTCTCCAGAAAAGAGACATTTTAATTAGGTGGTTTTGTTTGGGGGTTTTAGGTGTTTTCATTAGCAAGACAAAAGGTATCCAGTAAAACATATGATGGATGTAATATACAGAGTAATATCTGTTACAATACCCATCCTTCTACTCAAGTTTTTATTAGTCTTTTGTCTGCTGTATTTTGTAGCTATGCTATCCAAACAGACATACCTGTACAAGAGATTGTGTAAACCTTTGCAAAATATGATTCCTACTGAAAAGAACGTAGCATCTAGGTTGCAACAGAATGTACCAAAGAAAAACAGTGAGGAATATTAAGAATGAAGTGATAGAAAAACAGGCTTTAAATTACTAATCGTAACAGTGGTTTTAAAATAAAAGTAATCTCATCAATTTGGTGCACCAGGACAGGCAGTGAAAATGTGGTAAACTCCATTTACCTGCATTTACCTTTTACTACACCACTGATAAATATTCACCATGACTTAAATGCTTCCTGTGTTTGAGAACATGGGAAGTACCAGACACAACTACTTAACTTTAGAGAGGTGATATAGATGTATCACTTCATTCTCTTACATTAGGAAATATAGCAGAATGTTAACTTTTCTGGGAATTAACCATTTTGTTAAAAGAGCAGCACACTGAGTCTTTTGTTCAGCATGGCTTTTGAACTCAAGTATTTCAGTTGTTCTTCTAGAAAGCAGACTGAACTGACTGAAGCATGGGTCCTGAACTGAACGCTGCCGCTTGCAACAATTTCTGAAAGTTCAGCTCAAATATGAGAGACCAGAGTTTCAAATTTGTCCTATAGTTACTTCTGTGAACTGTCTGAAAGTTAGTCAGATCAAAAGCTCTGTACAGCTTTCAGAATGCACAGGTGTAAAAGCCAGTATTTGAAATATAGCTAAGAATGTATAACAGAATAATTTCTTAATACTTAGCATATATATATATGTATGCATATATATACTATATATACTATAATATACTAAATTAACTAAGAGATATGAATTTTGTCCAATTTTTACATTTTCTGTAGTTATAATTCAATTTAAGTTCCACAGGAAAAAAAAAACAAACATCTATTTAAACATAATAAATGATGGTCTTAACTCCAGGGATAAAAAACTTCAGTCTCTCTCCAAATTCAGTTTATCTCAAAGTTATAGTTCTGGAGTCTAGATTTGTGGTTTGTCTTCATCTTTAAATTCTTTTCAGCTTGTGTTGTTTCTTGACCTGCTTCATCATCAATATTGATACTTGTTTTGTTTTTGTGTGGGGAGAGGACATCACCACAATGCTTGAGGAATTTGGATTTTTTTCTTTTTTGATGTTCAAATTATCATAAGTGCATTATTGCAGCTGGAAAACAGCTTATTAGCTCTGTAGTCCTAGTCTGTAGAAACATATGTACTGACCAAAGCTGAAAGAACAGATGCACTAATGGCTGTCTCTTTTCTAGTCTTTCTAATACTTACTGATATTAATTCCAACTTTCTGAATCTTTTAATTTCTGGCAATGTCTCTCTTTTGTCATGCTGCTCTATGGATTATAAAGGTGGGGATATTAGCAAAGTATATCCATCCCTCCTCAGTTATTCAGTGCACAACCACAACACCTCAAATGAATTAGATTACTGTAGCACTTACAGACAACATTTAGCTGTTCCTAATGATTCAAGAAGGGCAATCAGCTACAAGAATGGCTGGCAAATGACTCGTCAAAATGCAGAAGTCTGGAGCAGCACAGAAGAAACAACTTCTCCAAAGAGAAAATCCCGTAGCTGTGATGATCTTTTAACAGATGATCGGGATAGCTTTCCCGATGCACAGGCCAAGTCTGAAAGCATGGGCTCTCTTTTATGTGAGGAGGATGCCAAAGAGGTTTGCTCAATGAACTGGGCATCCCCATATGCTTCTGAGGGCCGTGGTGGTAGTAGGGCAAGAGTTCGTCACAGATCTGCACATGATGCCCCAGGTTTCCTTAAAATGTACAAAAAGATGCATCGTATCAATCGCAAGGACTTGATGAACTCTGAGGTGATTTGTTCTGTGAAGTCCAGAATACTGCAGTATGAAAAAGAACAGCATAAAGGTATTCTTCAGGGCTGGAGAGAGTCTTCTACTGAAGAGGTGCCCAGAGACATGGTGCCAACCAGAATATCAGAATTTGAAAAACTAATTCAGAAGTCAAAATCAATGCCAAATCTAGGTGATGAAATGTTATCAACCATTACACTAGAGCCTCCTAAAAATGGTTTATGTTCACAGCGGCGATTTTCTATTGAGTCCCTGCTCGAGGAAGAAAATCAAGTCAGACATCCCTCTCAGGTACAACGGAGCTACAAGTCTAAAACCCTGGTGCCAATTCATATTGAAGTGACCAGTGATGAGCCACAACGGTCACATATGGATTTCTCAGACAGTGATCAAGATGGAGTTGTTTCCGACCTCAGTGACTTTATCCAGATAGAGGGGTCATCCTTTTGTAGTGAAAGTGACTTTGATCACTATTCCTTCACATCATCTGAAAGCTTTTATGGATCAGGCCATCACCACCACCACCACCACCACCACCACCGGCATCTCATCAGCTCCTGCAAAGGGAGATGCCCAGCGTCCTACACCCGCTTCACCACCATGCTGAAACATGAAAGGGCTAAACAAGAACCTGCTGAAGATCCTAGGAGACAGGAGGCAGAATCTGGCCTCTCCAAGATAGCATTCCTAGTCAGCCCAGTGCCTTTCCGAAGGAAAAAAAGTGCAGCCCCTAAAAAACAAACTGAAAAGACAAAACGCAAGTCATCTGTATTTGAAGCACTAGATTCTGCACTTAAAGACATTTGTGACCAAATTAAAGCTGAAAAAAGAAGGGGAAGCTTGCCCGACAACAGTATATTACACAGACTTATTACTGAGCTGCTTCCAGACATTCCAGAAAGAAATTCATCTCTTACAGCTCTGAAAAAGAGTCCCATGCACCAGCCTTTTCATCCACTGCCTCAAGATGGTGCTACTCATTGCCCACTTTACCAGAATGATTGTGGAAGATTACCTCTTAGTGCCTCTCTTCAAGATATGGACACAACTAACAACAACAACCAAGAAAATGATAGTGCACTGTGTTTCCAAGGTGGATTCACTTTCTTCCTCTATCCTTGTGATTTATTCCCTGTATTTCCCACCCTTTCTCATTCCATTTTTATTTGTGTAGTAAATAACAACAGTTCATCCCACAAAACTCATAATGCAGGAAGAATGTTATTTTTACATCATCATGAAGCTAGAAAAACGTGTTGTCTATTCACAAAATGAAGTAATCTGGACAATTGGATAGATGGTGTATTTCAACTATTAGATAATTAGTGCTATAAATATTAATGGTGTTATTAACTTATGCAAGTGGTTTTTTTCCTCAAAAAAAAAAAAAGAACTTTACAGAAAGGGAATGGAGGCATCATAAGATACTGGTCAAGTGGAAAACAATATGCAGGGAGCCTTTCCTTGAATATTTAAACCAAAAATATCTACATCAAAAACATGTAAAAAACGATATAGTAAAACATGTAATTGATAAAAATGCTGTTAATTCTTGCAGAGTAATAGAAAGTTGTTTCTGTTTTTTAATGAAAATACACTAATTCCGTTGCTTCATACTACTTTTTGTGAATAGACCTGAAAATTATTTTAGGAAGTCTTCATTTTCACTGTTCAAATGGTTTCCAATCTCTGTGGCAGCAAAACTAATTATTCTCAACAAATTTTAATATATCTATGAAGTTTTCAGAAATACTTTGTCAGAATTACCTTCTGAATAATCAAAACTTTAAAGCTAAGATAAAGATCAAATAACACATAACCAATATTGTAAAGGTGTTCTTTCATCCTTTTGGGATTTCAAGAATAGTCTTTTAAAGTCATTAACTTCTCAAAGATGCTCCCTCATAGAGGGCTGTATGTCTGGAAACAGAATTATTTAACATAGAAATGCTATCACTTATAGAATACGTGACAGACTTTCAAAAGATATTAATCTGAACCATCTAGGATACATTTGTGTACTCTTACTATGACTCTAGTTTGGTTCTTTTAATATGGCAAAGTTAAATAAAAAAAGCTCTAATAATATTTTGAGAAAAAGAGAAGCAGAGCAATGAACAACTGACAGCAACTTTCAAACCAGATCAGTGAAATAGACTTTAAAAAAAAGTTATACTCAGCCTGACAGTTTCATTAATCTTGCCTCTTTTTCTGTAATTTTTGCAATTGCCACATTAGTAAATACTTATTTCAAGACAAACCAGAATTTAATCTGTTACTATGATTTCTTAACAAGTTAAACGAAAAATCTCTATTCTCAAAATGTATATTTTGTGTTTTTTTAAAAAGCTATTAAACAGGTCAGAATTGAAATAGTCACAATTGAGGCCTCATCATGATTAGCTCTGACAGGTAGTAGCACACAGTGAAACTGAAGTTGTTGGAAGTCTTCTGTGTATGGAGTGGCACAAACAAGCTCTATGGGGCTGTTGTTTTCAAATATCTATCTTTTTTTAGGTTTGTTAATGCTTGGGAAGGTGCCTATCACAACAGGTTAGGGCTACAGCAGTAGGTTCTACTAAGCATACTGCTCTTTTCTATCTCACCTGTGTGCACTCAAGGCAAGTAGAACCTAGGGAAAGTGTAGTGTCTGCTGCTAATGACAATTTTTCATGGCTACTGCGCATAGTCCAACACCAGAAATTATATTCATCGTGTATCATATTTGCTTGAAACTTCTAGTTCTTGGAAGTAGGGAAATCCCTAGTGCGGAGTAAAAAGTGGATTCCTAATAGCTTCTGTGACAACAAGAGAACCATATTAAGAAAGCTGTCCACAACTGGAACTATAATGAACTTGCTGGGGATGACATGCTTGCAACCAAAGTGATACAGTTAAATAATTTTTGCCCTCACTGTATTTTTCAATAGCCTGAAGTCCTCGTGGCTTAGCCAACAGCCCACTGAGGTCTCTGTTCTGTAAAACTGCAGCAAATATCAATCAGAAGCCTCCAGCAGCCCACATTAGGAGAGTACAAATGCTAGTAAATCTCAGAAGGCAAGGGACAGTTCATTTCATTCTCTGATCTGAAATAATTCTGTTACATTTTAATTCACACTGGAAACTTGCTAAGCTAGAGAGAGTGCAAGATTTTTCTTTTATTAAAATTCAAAAAGAGGCATTTTCCATCCTATAGCATACCATCCTCTAGTAAACACTGGCAAACTATGCTTTAGAGAGAATATGCCACAGAGATTGGTGAGTAATGATTTATAATTCCATCTTTTTATGAAATAAAACAACAAGTTGGCCTAACAAGTGCCCCTGGTGTAGTAGAAATGAATCTTAGAACACCTAGTGAAGAAAAATTGTTTCCTCTTATTATCTCATGAAGCATGCTTTAGTCATGTTTTGTGCATGTAGTTGTGATTATATTGTTGGCATTTAGAAAAGCTTCTCACAACTTGATAAAGTCTTAGTACTGCTGTCATGTCTTCCATTTGGTCCAGCAGGGCTGCATCACTTCGTACAGTAAGGCATAATTTTGCTCTTCCCATTCTCTGTTACACATTCTTCTGCTGTGGATCAGAGGAAAGCCTTTGCTTGAGAGTTGGTATCTTTGTTTCTTTAAAGGTCCACTTTTACCATAACATAACATGCTTTTCTTCTGCTTAAATGTGAAATTATAGATTCAGTATCTCTTCATCCCTTTAAATGATATGAGCAGTATGCCAGATTTTAATGCGTTTATTTTACCACAGTTTCACATAGTGATGTTCTGTTTTCAGTAGACCAGGAATCTCCTGGAAACTATTCTGCTTTCACTGATATGGGACGATGTACTCCAAGGGACAGAAGAGGAACTACAGACAAAGAGGTAGCAAACCAAAAATAAATAATGCAGCAATATCCATATGGAAAAAATCAGTAACGTTTCTGAGATAAGATTTTTGTTGGTTATAAGACAATGTAGTGATACAGACAAAAGGAAGCGTCGCTCATCAACATAGTATATAGATAGGACAGAATCCTCCTTTTTCATTAAAGACAGGTATGTAAAGTAAAAGAATATCAAGCATTGTAAGATAAACTGCATCTTCTACTTACATTTAAATGGATGTGGAATTTTCTTTTGAAAAAAATCACAGAATTACACAAGAAACTGCCTCAACAGTTTCAATCCTGACATCTGTATTCCATCATTACTTCTGTTTTAAAAGAAGAAAAAAAACAAAACAGTGCTGTTGGTGTGTTATACAAAAAGAATTATCTTAAGAGTGATCTTTAATTTCTGTAATAGTTTTGGTGATTGTGATTATATACCAATTGCTTATTTTAGTGCTTTGGCAGAGGAAATGGAAGCAGGTATACAACCCCTAAAGAAAGTAACACAAACTATCACTTGAAATATGCTTAAGAGGGTGATGTATTCATTTTTCTGTGTGTGTACTTTGAAGTTCTAGAACTTGAAGTACTCCACAAGCAGGCTTCAGGGATTTTATTCAGTCATAACGTAACTATATTTATATTAACTAGCATCTGTAGACCACAGATTGTTAACATTTTCCATTGATTTTAATACAGTACACTCCTGAGCTACCATTATTTTGTGCACTAGTTGTATCTTAATTGTTTTTGTAATTTAGGAGCTGAGAACAAGCAAGTGAACACTCTGAACAGCAAACACCCTTTGCATTTAATAATTTATAAACTAATCTAAGTTTTTTCTCTAGGCTACCTAGCTTGTTAAATGGTGGTACAGCTTAGAACTTGTTATAACATCAGAATTCAGTTCCACTTACACCCCGATGATATGGGTACATTGCTGCAATTCGATTAAGAGTCCAATCCCAAGGAAGACTGCTCATTACAAAATAATGGTTAAAAAAAAAGATTCAGGAGATATATCAGGCATTTCTTTTAAAGAATTCTGAGTTTCAATAAAAAAAGATGTTGGGTATATAAGAATGGCTTGTAGTGTAAGACTGCTATAATTTTTAAAAAATGAGAGGACAAAAGACTTACATCTTCCATCTATTTTGTAGATTTTGCATTTAGTCAGTCCCACTGTTCTTTTAAGATTATCACCATTCTTTCATTCTTTGCTTTATCAGTTACAGTACTAAAGAAAAAAAAGCAAAATCAGTAAAGATTAAAAAACACTTAATGAAAAGGGTATCTCCTCTCATCCAAAAAAAAAAAAAAGTTAATAACAGCAGAGAAAAGAAAAATGCTTTATATTTAGGCCATCCTACTTGAAGGAGAGCTGTAGTGGAGTACTGTATCAGTACCCAAAAATGTAATTTGACAGGATCCCTTTAATAACTTTGGGGACCTTTTTAGTAAAGACAATGCTCTAGGTAGGTGCTGGTTCTATTTTTAAAACAATGTCCCAAATACCTAACAACCTCAGAAAAGTAAGTTGTACATTTAATTACCTAAATAGAGCCTTACTGTGAGAACTGCTGTAAAGTATGAGCACTTTTATTTATTTATTTATTTTACATCTCAGTTACCTTTTTAAAAGCTAAAAATTGTTTGCCATATAGTAATACTGCCTGAATGTGTTAATCATTTTGCCTATTTTTCAGAAACTGCCAGCTAGAGCTGTATATGACTTTAAAGCTCAAACTTCTAAGTAAGTACTAGACTTTTGTTCATTTAAGTATTCATAGTCAAGGAAAATCTTTCTAGCGCCTGACACAGCTACCTGCTGTTAAAGCCAGTTTCTACAGCCAAATGCCATGAAAGCAAAGGACCCCACTTGCTGTCACAACAGCCTCTACAGTAGCATGCTGCGTGAGAAGTTTTGTAATTAAAATGTCTTAAATTATTCTATTTTCCATTATACTTACTTGAACATGTGAGTGGCTATGCATCTTCACCTTTTTATAACGAGTCCTCAGGGTTGCCCACTGAGTGGTCTTTGTTGCAAATCATATTTAAGTTACACAAAGTAGCATGCTTAGTGTGCTGTCATAGATAGGTTACTTTCTTACCAAAATTCTGCATAGCGTGCTTCAGTATCTTCCATATGTCTTGTCTTGCCACAGACTTTCTGCAGGATGTAACATATCCCATACCAAGACAAACTACAGTGGTCAGAAAAAAAATAATCAGAAACCGCTGTTCTAGGCTATGAGGGAGTCAGAGGAGAACATCATATTTCATTACTGCTGTCGCTCTGGTGATCCAGGGTGTTCAAGCATTCTTTAGATGCGGTACAACATTGTCACTAATATTATACCAGACACAGCTAATGTAAAACTGACAACTTGAATTATCAGAACAGCAGATTAGCTCCTGGAAAAAAAAAACTAAACAGACAGTACAGCAAATACCACCACAGGTGAGGTACTGAAAATGTTCTTAATGATTTGGATAATCCCCTTTTTCAGTGTCCAATATTAAGCATATCACAGGCCTTGATTATCAGAAATGGTGAGAACATAATCATGCTTCTGATCAGTTTGGTTTCAAAAGAAAAACATGTAGAGCAGAAGCACTCCAAGCTATGCTGCTGCAAAAAGGTAATAATTGGCCATGGAAACATGCAATGTATTCAGTATCTTTCCCTACCAATTTGTCAAGAGCACCAAGTATGTCTCAGATAACTGTCATAAAACAAGCATCTAAACAGGGGATCCCAAAGTCATCATGCTTGCCTCCAGACACTATACTGGTCACTGTGATAATAACTACAAATACTTCCTTGGAGTAAAAGTTAGGCCTACATGACTTACCGATAGTATCCAGTATTTGTAAATGTGAATCGTTTTGTTTTATAGGGTATAATCAACTGGTAAGCGTAGCACAGCTATGACATCTTTTCCCCAAATATTTAGTTGCTACATTTTGTTTCAGTTCTGAACTTAAAAACTGCAGGAGCTATGCAGGTAGAGGAGATCAAATGTAAAGCTATAAACACCTGATTTAAATGAATCTGTTACAGAGAGCTGTCCTTTAAGAAAGGAGATACTGTCTATATCCTCAGGAAAATTGATCAAAACTGGTATGAGGGTGAACACCACGGAAGAGTTGGAATATTCCCAATTTCTTATGTTGAGGTTTGTTCTTTGTTTTAATTCCTTGAATTATTTCGGGTAACAGCCCCACAAGCTACATGCAAATAATTAAAATGTGTTGGTATTTTTTTTTCCTAGAAGCTTTTTCCTCCAGAAAAAGCACAGCCTGCCAGGCCGCCTCCTCCTGCACAGATTGGAGAAATTGGAGAAGCTATTGCCAAATATAATTTCAGTGCAGACACAAATGTGGAGTTATCACTCAGAAAGGTACAGCTTAGAACTGTCTTTATCAAAATAACATCATGATGTCTACTGCTAAACAGAATTAATATATATGTAAATACAGTGCTTTGGTACTAAATTTGCTATGCACAATGCAATATAATGGTAGGAAGCAACTAACATAAGCTCATTAGCTTGTATTCTTTCCCAGCTGCCTGCAAATATTTTAAATATTTGGGGTATGTAAATATAATAACCATATGCAAACATCTCCTAACTGGCAACCCAATTTTCTACTTTTTGTTTCAATCATCCATTGACCTTTTTAGGAATTGTTACTGTCCTTATTATCATGGCAAGGTTTTTAGTATAGAAGATAAAAAAAAAATGCAGAAAACAGAAAAAAGCAAAATTCAGAAGAAAGGCTCAGACATTTTTGTGAATGTACTAGCTCTTGCAAATATATCATCTTAATAATAGTCTGCTTTTTCTAGCATACTCATATCATGTCTATACTCATATATCTTGGTCATTATCATTTATTATACATGATCAAAAAAGTGTTTAATTGCTGGGGTTTGTCACACACTGAGATACTCTTGCTGTAGAGAAGGTTATTACTGAAGGTATTATATACTTAGAATTTTCCAGTGGGTAAAGAATATGTAATACTTATATCTATCTCATTTACTTTCTTTTTTAAATGAATTAATGTTCATAGAAGTTATTCACTGTTTCTCCTCTTGAGTAAAACTGAGGATACAGCTTTTTGATGCTGAATCAACACCTGATCTAGCATCACTGAAGGTAATGGGTGTTTTTCCACTTGTTTGAGACTGGTAAATTTCAAAGAGGTCTAAAGAAAAAAAATCAGGAATAGGAACTGAGAGACCAAGAGGTGGAAGGCAGTTTGGCGATGAATTCTTTTTTTAAAATTCCCTTTCATGCTTATTGTGGTGGTCACTGTTTTGGTTTGTTTTTGTAAGTTATAATTCCATCCTATTAATGATAACTTTAGGGCACTCTACAAATGTACTACAGAAACCTAAGAACAAAAAACAGGAAAGGATTTGTTAGAAAAAGACGTGGTAAAAAGCACATCACTTATAACAAAAGAGGGAGCTCATTAAGTTTCAAAACAGAGAAACGCTTGAACAAAAAGTTGCTATTTTCCATTTCAGTTTCTAGGCTCTCTAAAAACAGTAAGTGAGCCACTGCCCATCTGTCTTCTTACACAGATACCGGCTTGTGCAGCATGTTCTCTGGGAAAAGCATTTATCTCATTTTCCCTATGAAATAAGTTTGAACTTTTCATTTCCACTTATTACAATGTTACTTGATATCATTCAGGTTGGAAAAGACCTTCAAGATCATCAAGTGCAACCACAACCTAACCATACTACCCTAACTCTTAACAACCCACTGCTAAATCATGTCCCTGAGCACCACATCCAAACAGTTTTTAAACGCATTCAGGAGTGGTGACTCAACCACCTCCCTGGGGAGCCTGTTCCACTGCTTAACAACCCTTTCTGTAATGAAGTTTTTCCTGATATCCAACCTAAATCTCCCCCAGCACAACTTGAGGCCATTTCCTATCACCTGTCACCAGTTAGAAGAGAGCAACCCTGCTCTCGCTGCCATCTCCTTTCAGGTATTTGAAGAGAGCAATGAGGTCTCCCCTCAGCTTCCTCTTCCCCAGACTAAACAGCCCCAGTTCCTTTAGTCGCTCCTTGTAGGGCATATTCTCCAAGCCTTTCACAAGCCTTGTTGCCCTTCTTTGGACCTGCTCCAGCACCTCAATGTCCTTTCTGTACTGAGGTGCCCAAAACTGAACACAGTACTCAAGGTGGGGCCTCACCACTGCCAAGTACAGGGGCAGGATTACTTCCCTAGTCCTGCTCACCACACCATTCCAGATTCTAGCCAGGATGCCATTGGCCTTCTTGGCCACCTGGGCACACTGCTGGCTTGTGTTCAGCCAACTGAACATCAGCACACCAAGGTCCCTTTCTGTCAGGCAGCTTTCCAGCCACTCCTCCTGGTGTGGATGTATATTGGGCTACAGCTTGATGTAGTATGATGCCTGTAGGGTTGCCTGGGGTTGTTGTGACCAAAATGCAGGACCCAATACTTGGTCCTATTGAAAGTCATACAGTTTACCTTAGCCCATCAATCCAGTCTCTCCAGGTCCCTGTGCAAAGCCTTTCTACCTTCCAGCAGATCAACACTCCCTCCCAACTTGGTGTCGTCTACGAACTTACTGAGGGTGCACTCAATCCCCTCATCAAGATCACTGATAAAGGTGTTGAATAGGAGCGGCCCCAGTACCAAGCCCTGGGGGACACCGCTCGTGACTGGCCGCCAACTGGATTTAACTCCATTGACCACAACTCTTTGGGCCTGGCCATCCAGCCAGTGTTTCACCCAGCAGAGTGTATGCCCATCCAAACCATGGGCAGCCAGCTTCTCCATAAGGATGTTGTGGGGTACAGTGTCAAAGGCCTTACTGAAGTCCAGGTAGACCACACTGACAGCCTTACCTTCATCCACTAAGCGGGTCACCGTGTCACAGAATGAAATCAGGTTTGTCAAGCAGGATTCATTCATGAACCCAAATGTAATCCATATTACACTTGGGGTGTTAGCTAGTAGATTGGCCAACAATTTAAACAGGTTATGCTCCTATGAAAAGTTTATGTTAGTCCTCCAACCAAAAGAGAGATTCTGCTGAACAGCAAGTGCAGTCTGTAACCATCTTCCTTTTGCTGGAATGGTAGTTGTTTACATGATTATTATAAAAGGCGAAGGCAGAAACATTACTGCAGGGAAAATAATACTATGCAAAATAATACTATGCGTTAATATCATATCAGCTATTCAAAGTTAAACTTACTACTCATCTGCTGATAACCCATTTTTATAATGCATTCCAGGGAGACAAAGTCATTCTTCTTAAGCGAGTTGATCAAAACTGGTATGAAGGTAAAATACCAGGAACCAGCAGACAAGGCATCTTCCCTGTTTCCTATGTAGAAGTTATCAAAAAGAACGTATCAAAAAGTGCTGATGACTACCCTGATCCTCCTATACCCCAAAGCTATTCTAGTGACAGAATTCACAATTTAAGTTCAACTAAGGTAAGGATTTTTCTTCTTTGATATCACCCCTAGAGTGGGTTTAGAAGGACTTGTAAATTTTTTGTTAATGTGATAATACATAATTTATGCATTCAGTACACTGTCTTATCTTTCTTGCATATGTATTGCATATGTAGAAGTGCATTACTAACTTGTCATTGAAGTATTTTAATGACAACTTTACATTCTGCCAGAATAGTTGCTCAGAAAATAAATAATAAAAACTTACTTTGGAGTCTAGGACAGAATTTGAGCATCAAGGATATGTTTAGCAAATTCTTCATAATGCAATGTGAAGATATATCTGTCATCATAAAAGCCTGCAATCCCATAGGCATGCAAAGGGCAAGAGAGGGTAGTTTGCAAGGAGACACACATTGCTAAGAGCAATGCTGTGCCTTTCAGTGTAAAAGAGAACAGATAGTGGTTCTGTACTGTAACCTTCCTCCTTTTGCCGCTGACACTCTACAAGGAGGCTGTTAGTTGGAGAGCATTTCTTTACAGTGGTATGACAACAGTGACAGCATTGTATCATTCATAGCAAGACAAATGTCATCATATTATCAATGTTTGGATTCAAACCTTCGTAGCTGTGATTTTTCACACCAAACATGTCATAGTTCCTGAATTATTTTCCTTCTAGCTCATAACTACCACAAATCATGTTACAAAAAAATATTCCTATATTCCAGTTTACCATTCACTTTCGAAATTTCATAGTCTCCTGTTCAGAGACAGAATCAAGAAAGCTACTGTATGCAAATTATGATTAGCATTAATGTATCATCAATCAATGATTTTGAATGCTAAAGATGGAATCTTTTCCAAATTTTCCTTTTTATCATTTTTGATCTCTTCACCATGGGCAGTAGGTTTTGTGTGAAATTTATAAAGCTCCTATCCTGCTATTAATCTATTTGTTTCAGTTGGTTTTTCCATTTTCTAGTTTCATACACTTGCATACTGGTGCTTATTTAGATGCTTCAGCTTTGAGATAAGTTCCATATTTATTTACAAATTTTGGGACATCACTTACAGACAACAGTGGTCTCTGACAATACTGCTTATGGCTAAGCAATATTAGTTGTTTTATGGTATTTGTTCACAGAGAAAAACTAGCTCCTCCCTCTTCCATTCCAAGAAAACCGTTGAATTGAAACATTATCAAGTTCTGTATCCCCAGACTGAGGTATTCATGATCTACACCCCTTTCTCATTGCAGTAATCTAAAGGTCATTGAAGAGCATGAGGCAGCTTAGGTGCTGGATGTTGCAGCACTGTGTCTCTGTATTTGGAGGCACCTCTCTCCCTATTTTCTGTGTATTTCCTGCAGCTAAAGCTGGTTTTTGTCTAACCCCTATAAACTTGCCAGTGATCCCTCTCTAAGCACAGCCGATGCTTTGGAGTATTTACATTCAGGTAAAAAATACATGCATGTTAAAAATTATCCTGTAACTTCTTACCTTTATATATTATTTATATTCTTCTGTATAAGTTGAAAAGCCTAGACTGTGGGAGCCTTCACGTTCCTCCTGAAGTCATTCGCTCTCTCCTATTCAAAATTATATTGGATATTCTCCAGAATACTAAAATTTTTAAAAAGATAAATCAGGTAACAGCCATTAAGAATAGAAAACAAATAATTTAAAAACTTAGTCAACATACCTGAATTGCAGCCTGCAAGAGCTGCAGAGCTATTGGTAGCTGCTCCTTTTCTAAAGCTACTGGGATCAAGCATCTTGAGGGAGCAGGTGCAGAACATCCAGATATGCTACATATTTCTCCTGTATTCCACCAATGTTTGATACAGGGAGGTAATAAGGACCAGATTTGCCTATTTGCAAGTGAGGATGAGATGCACTCAAATCTTTCTTACAACTGTCACCAGCATCACAGTAGGTGTGCATTTTCCCCATTGTGTGTGTTTTAAATGGTGAAAATACTGCAGACACATCAGATTACAAATCTGTCCTGCCACTAATATTAAGCAACAGATTAGTTCTCAAGAGAAGGAGAGGGGAATTAGTAACAGTAAACTTCTGTAACCATCTGGTTCTAGTCTAAGTAAAGAAAAAAAAAAAAAAAGCACCATACTATTGACATTCTTAAACAGAAGTGGTTTTTTTCAACTGTGTTCAGAAATGCCAATGCTATATATGAAGCTATCTTGTTCCTGACTACCTAGGAGGAGGACTTTAGCAGGCCTGAAGTTGTTCTGGAGTTGACCACAAGTACTGATGCTACTCCTCCTATTCCTTTGAAAGGTTTTAGCATATATTTTTTATGACTCGTTTTATGACTCCTTTTGCTAGAGAAATTGTTCTATACTTATCTGGCCTAATTGCAGTGAAAATAGATAAGGAGAACAAAGCTTGCTTTTGACTTATATTAACTTGGCCTAGAGCATCTACACCTTCTGGTGTAGGCTGTAGCCATAGGAAACTAAAACTGGCAATGTCTGCTGGGCCATATGACTTCTAAACCGCAGGTCAGAAGCTCTTTTCTGAGAATAAAGAGGAGGGAAAGAGATAGAGTGCTGTTAGTAACAGCCCAGCTATGTTTTAGCAGATCACACTATCAGTTTGGAGACTGTATACTTTGGTACAGAAGATTCTATAATGAAGGTTTGTCTAACTTTAAAATAAATCTATCTGCCTCAAGAAAATTTCAGTGGAAGGTAAGTAAATTAACATTTCTATTCTGTGATGTTAATTTGGCCATTTGAAATTATTTTCATATTCTAGAGTAATACTTTAGACTTTAAGTTGTCCAGATAACCTAAACAGAGGTGCATCTAATTATTCTGGATAATTCTAACAATGATGTTAAAACATTTTTCATTCAATTTTAATTAATTTTGAGGATTAATAGTTACAAAAATGCATTTTCAGTATTTACTGAAGCAATGGATATCTACTGATGCTGTGTACGTATGACTCACCAGTCTCATTCTTACAAAAGGACGTTTCTTTTACCAGAAGGATACTTCAATCAATATTATGTAATGGTACTCAAAATATACTGCTGTATACTGTGCTGTCACTATTTTAAAGCTTTGTTGTTGGCTGTTCAGTTAGAATTGAGTGTACCTTTTACGAATGTTGATGTCATTTTAAACTGGTAGGGTTACTTTCAAAGAAAAATACGTATGCCTTAATAAAAGTATGCTATGTATTTAAGATGTTTCTTAAGCATGTACAGAGAAGTGCAAATATTAACATTAGGATAATTAGAAATCACCTCAGATGCTAGAGCTTAACTTAATGACACCAGAAGCGTACTTTTTGACAATCCTATGCTCAAAACAATAGTAATGGTTTTGGGGGAAAAAAAAATCACATTAATTTTAATTGTATGATTTAATAACCTATGACAGGCTCACTAACAGAAAGCCATAAATAACGTAACTTCAGCAGATCAAGTGTAGGTCGCCCTCATGAATGTAATGATCCAGATTTGACTTGATGTTTGACATTTAAGCCGAGGCCAGAACCTGATACAGTTTCATTTTTCAAATGTCTTTTCTGCTGTTCTGATTCATGTACTAATGATTTCAGACACCCCTGCTCACTGAAATGATACCCTATAATCCAGATGATGGCACAGACATTTGTCTTTCCAGTCTACTCCTATCCCAGCTCTCTGTCATGCTTATTTATTTAAATTCCCATGTTTTTCTTATTTTTTAAGTTGCCTTTCCAAGCACTATCCCCATCTCCCAGATACCATTTCTCCTCTTGGTCACTCAATGATCAAAAGAAACTCCAGGATGCCACTAGTGACACGTTTTCCAGGACGGATGATTTTTCACCTTCAAGATTATGTATCTTACCTCCTCCACCATTTCCAGACAGTTTTTTTTCTGACTTAGAAGAACTCAGTTCTTTGGCATTAACAACATCCCAATCTTTAGCAATCTCCCCAACTAGTAGCATTCACCGAGTTAAGGATAATGATTTTATACCAAATACAGAGGTCTCTCCCAGCTCTACTACAGCTCTTCCTCAGTCTTTTCTCGTATCTGCCTCCATCTCACCTTCAGCCAGTTCATCTCATGACATAACACATAAGCATAAAAGCAACAATACTGAACTAAGAAAAGATAAAGACTTGAGAGATGTACTTGGCTCTTCAGTTCTCAAGGTACCTAGAGACTCGTCAGATACGACCACAGAAGGTGAACATGTTGCCTCTACCTGTAACATCCCTTTGCCACATAAAGGTAGCTCCGTCTCCTCCATGCTAGACACAAGTGCTGAAAATGAAGAGGAAATCTGTACAGCAGATGTGTCAATTGACCTAGGGGATCAGTCAGAGCCTCAAGAATCAGATTTCTACAGAGAATCAGAAGATACAACAGAAGAACTGATAAAACTCTATATAGAGGAGGATCTGACACACGACAATTTAGAATTTCCTGTAGGAAGTAAAGGAGATTCCATAGTATGTTGTGAAGGATACACCTCACCGAATATCGATAAGGTATTTTAATTTCTGAAAATCACGGCTTCTGTATTCAGATAGGTAACTCAGTATAATTTTTCTCTGCCTTTTATTGTATATGTTTTTGTATTGTGCACAGGCAGTTTTGTTCTGTGGTGTTGAATAAAAATTGTCACTTTAGGCATAGTCCCTCCTCAGAAGCAGGTGTTGACACCACTGTAAGTTCTATGGTGTCTCAGTCCTGCTTCTCCTCTCCCTTCTGTCATTGTTGGCTTCTATCATCTTCCACAAAAAGCCAGGAAATCATTCTTGCTGTCCCACAGTGTGCCACCCTTCTGAGCACAAAACCCCAGAAATGCTATCAGCAGTATTCAGAGGGAAGGATGTGTCTCCAGACGAGACCCAGTGATTTGTACCTCGCATGTGTCACTTCACCAGTTGATATATTTATAGTAGACTGTTACTAGAATGTGACTAGTAGCAGATCAGATTACATTTAGTAGTTAAACATATTCTTCTCCATACAGCCTGCCCTGTTTCCTCTCTGGGACAGTACAACAATGAACTATCTCCAAAGTGTGCTAGCCCTTAATGCTACACAGTTTGTGTGATTTCCAGGCAAAGTTTTAGAACAAGATTCCTCCGTCCAGCACTTATTTTCCAAAGCATTTGTTTTACGTGCTTGCATGAGCAAGTCAAACCAACTGCCTGAACAGTCTCACTCTTGAAATGTTTTAAGCCAAATGTAAAACTAATTAATTAGAAAGATTTTGCAGACTTTCTTTGCCCTTACTTGACCTGAACAACATGGGAGAAAACAGTAAGAATAAAGATGAAGTTGACTGCCACAAATAACAATTTGTTTTTAATTTTTGAGGGAAGAATTTTCTCCCATAGTAGTAGACTGACCAATAATAAAAATTAGCATCCTATTTCTGACTGTCCGTGTTTGTTACATGATTCCTTATTGGGCATTTTATATCCATAACAGCTGGTTGTATAGCATAATTACTTGTCATCTTTTTTGAATGTTTAAGACAGCTCTGCTTTCTACGAAAACATCAGGAGAGTCTGATACTCCCTTCCACCTTCATTCAAATCTACCATTTCACTCTGCCAATGCACCAGCTTCTCACTCTGTTCTTACAACATCCCACTCTGCTGCTTCCCTCTCACCTCCTCTCCTTTCTAAACTCTTATATGAGGAGGAGAAAGATTCTCTGAAGGCTAAGGTAACTGCACCTCTCAAGCATGGGTTGTTGAAAATCTTCGCTAATATTAAATAACTGCAAGGCTAATACTAAGCATCTATTGTCTCCCTTACTAACTTTAAGTAACGTAGCATGTGGAGGATTAACATAGGTCGCCTTCAAATGAAAAGCAAGGTAAAACTGTAATCTCTAGAATACAATGAAATACATAGGTCTCTCTGAAAGTAATGCTTCATTTTCTTTCCATGGAAACTACAACAGATACAGGGAGCTCAATAACACTATTCAATAGAGCAAATTCTCAGCTACAAACAAAGCCACCATTAGCTATGCATTTTTACCAGTGATGAACAAGAACCTGCATGCTGCACTAGGGAAAATCTGTACCAGCCAAAGTGGATCCACTGTCGCTGTTGCCAGTGCTGAAATGCATCACCCACCGCCTCAGTGTGCTCATATCCACTGTTTGGTCTCCTTAAACATTCAGCAAGCACTGATGAATATCAATAGGTACCATTTTTTCTGCATGGAGGAGTTCAGTGACACACCTTTGGTTCATACACACTTCCATGCCAGATGCCCTTGTGTCAAACTGCCCCTCTGCTGCCATCTGTCAAGTGGCAACAAACTGTAATGGGATATTGGTGGGAAGGCTCAACCTCTATTGCCATACCACCAGCATCCACCTCTGACATCATGGGCCAACATAACATAATAGGAGACATTACTTTTGAAGCAGCCCTCCAAGATACTAGTATAGTAGAAGGCCTTCAGCACACTTTTGAAAGTTCATGCTAGGACTTCAGTAAGTCTTACTCAAATGAAAGAAACAGAACAATATCCAAGTACACAGAAATGAAGGAGTATTTGTACTTGAAAACACTTCTTAATTTCAATCCAAAGCCAGGGAGAACAGCTCTAAGTTTCACAGTAAAGCATTACTGCACAGAGTAACATTCTAAATCAATTAGTCAAGGGCTAAACAAAGATTATTCCCTCTTCAAGAGCATTGCAATTCTGTGGCAGAAAAAATGAGTTCTGGAAAGAGTCTACAGCTCTAAATAGATAAACTCCCCATGCAATTTACACCCAAAGTCAGTTCCCAGCGATAACTAACTCCCAGAGTCTCCTTGTGACAAGGAGAAAAAAATCACATTAAAAGTTTGAGAAATTGTCCTGGGAACAGTGGTGATGATTAGCTCCATGAAAAAAAAAATTATTGAAAAACCTACCACATCTTAGGTTTTCTGTTAACACACAATCTAAGTGTAAAGGACTTCTTAAAGTCCACAAGTTGTGTTGTTTTTGTTTTTTTCCTGAAGAAGGGAAGTTATTTCCTAGGAGTTCTTGGCATGGTATGTATCTGTCATGGGCTGCAGTACCTTTCACTTCAAGGAAGGTGTGAAACACAGCAGAGTATTTTTTCTGCCACTTTGAATAAACAAAGCAGAAAGGCATTTTTTAGGTGACCCTGATATATGTCTTGTCCTTGTTTGAGCAAGGCAGGTTAATCCCAGCTGAAAATTGAGGGAATATCTTTTCTTGAAAAAAAGAGTTTCTCTGCTCCTGGCAACCTCTTAGGCAGCACGCTGCTCTCTGTTGGATATGGTGGGAAGCACAGTACACAAGTAAACACAGGCTGTGGCTCCACCTTTGCAGATACAAGAGCCACAATAACGAGAACTAGGAGGGATGGAACCAAGAGTGTGGCGTTAAAGAATTCTAGCTCTTAATTCTATTTGAAAACTGTTGAAATTAATAGATACTTTTCCACAATATTTCTGAAGTGAGATAAAGATTTAATTTCATTCCAGCAGTAGATAAATTTGTTTCAGAAGTCAGCAGTGACAATATTGCCAGGACAGTTGCAGATTAAAAAAAAAAAAATTGGGTCCCAGACATCACTTCTTTCTACTTAACCTCTACCTTAAGGTTTAGAAGGAAGGACAGACAGTTCCTACCTTCTTCTGTTTGTATATGTTGTCCATAACTAAAGTCTTACTACAGCCATTAAAGCAGGAAAAAAAAAAAAAAAGAAGGGAGACATTTCCAGGACTCAAGCACTACCAGTGAATTTGTTCAGGGAGTTCTTGAAACTGTATACCTCCATAATGTCTGTTAATGTAAAAACACATCCATATGCATATATGTATTTGGAATAAGGCTCAACTCTAAAGCATGACCTGGAATTCTGGACAGTAGAGTACAAGTAGCTATATGGATGAGAAGCATCACTTACCTCCATGATTGTAGGAGGGATGTATCCTCAAAAGGAAGAGCTCTAAAGCCATTTCCAGAGGAGAACTGCTGATGTATTCCTGCCTCCTTGACCTCTGTTGATTTCCCATTTTTGGCCATTCACCCAACCAACTTCTAAAAGGGGGCCACTCTTCTGTCTTACCACTTTCTACTGGCAAACTAACAAACAAAATACAAAGAGATTTCCACAGTATCAGGATCCACTAGCATCATGTGCCTCTTTACCCACTTGCAGCCTCCAGGAATTCACATCTGCCTCCCATCCTTTTAAGTACTGATTCATGTCAAGTATTCAGCTGATTAATGATGTTGTTAACAAAACTAGGACTTTTCCCTTGAAGTACTTTCCATCAAGTATGTATTTGCTTTCTAAATGCAAATTTAAGGTCTGGTGTCTGTTTAACAGCAACAAATAAGAACATTTGTCATTTGTATTTCTAAGGTAGCGTTTCTGCTGTCTGCTGTTGAATTTTTCCTGTATTGAATGAGCTACTTCAGTAGAGAGACTTCCAACAACTGTCCTTACTCCAAATGCATGCATTGTGCTTGAATGATCACTTAACTCTAATGCATAAGTGCACATGCCAGAGCAGCAAACCCTTGAAAAAATGATAAGTGCAAAAATGAAAATACTATCTACTGCCAATACCATACTTGCCTTTTGTTACAAAGGAAAGCATGTCCAATCTGCATGTGTGAATGAAGCGGCAAAAATCCCAAGATGCTTCATTCATAAACACTCAATTGACACAATTTTTGTGGTTTTTCTAGGCTAATGTAAAGAGAGAGATATTTGTTATGGGTAAGCCTCCTCGTAGCCCTGTGATGACTAAGAGATCCTGCAGCTCCGCTGTCAGAGGTCACAGCTATTCACACAGGGTATGGTACCAGATGCCCAGTGTGCAGTAACAGCATTTCCATATTAAAGGAGCTCAGTGTCTAGTCTTCAGTATTTCGTTTTTGCCCAAGTGTTTGAATACTATCAGTATGTTGTGTTTTCTTCCTGTTGTGCTTCTGTGCTATGTCTGAATAAAGCCAACAGGTTTCTGTGTGCCGAACTTGTTATAAATCCATTAGTGTATTGTATCTTAGAAGTACTGCACAGTATTTCCAGTGCTATAAGATGTAAGAGATCAAAGGTCTGCAAATATAGCCTGTCCTAAATAACTTCTTTTGTTTAAAAGTAATTCTAGTTTATTAGAATTACCATTTCCAGAAGTTAAAAATTATGTTACACAGGCTTTGGTGATGCTGAGCTCTTGTTTTTTTAGTCCACGTCCTTCTCAAAATATTTCATCACTACTGTATTGAATTCCCTTGAAAGTCTTTATCCAAGCACAGCTATCCCAGATTCACACTCTTTAGCCTATCCCTTCCTAACCATAATATAGCAGCAACATAACTGTAACAGTTATACCTTTCCAGAAAGTTTAGTTTGCATACATTTGGATCGAATGTGTTTTCAATTATGAAAAGAACCAAAATTATATAGGACTGAGAATCTATGGGCTATCTTTTATCCGTATTTTTCCTTCAAGGCTAAGTTATTTTCTGCATCAATTTCTTAACATTAGACACTTAAAACTTATAATGGGATTAATTGCTTTCCTTGTAGTCACTCCTGATTTAGATCATCTTTTTTGGGTATTTCCTTTTCAAAATTTCCATTTAAGAAATGCAGGTTAGTTTTTCAAAGTCTCTGTTGCCTTTTTTTTTTTTTTTTATTGAAGGCCCTTGTCTGATGCAAGGTACAAGGAGGCAGTACTTTCTCCATCTTTGAACAGAGACAATTCAATCATAGGAAGATCAGGAATCTTTTAGTACTGGACCAGCACCATCTCAGAGAAAGTCCATAATAAAACAAATAATTATATCCACAAAAAAAAGAGATCAAGATCTATTTTAATTTTTGCTTGTTAATCCAAATAAATGGCATGCAGTCAATATCTTAAGGGAACTGTATTGGTCAATATTTAGTGCATTTATGAATTAAATTCCAAAATCACGAGAACACAGATTTACACATTCAGAATTATACAGAACGACTACAGGCAAGGACATATCAATCATGCATGAAGTTCAAGCATACCACTAGGAACTCCTCACTTTACACGCTTCCTAACATTTTTGAGATTAGGTCCTACTATTCTTACCAAAGAAACAGGATACTGTAACAAACCGAGCCATAGCTGGAAGCCTACATCCTTAGCATGAAAAACTACCCTAGGGTGATAAAATTCATAGTACCTCCTCAACACAATTAGCCAGAATTTGCAACAGTTATGTTCTAGCCAATGCCACTGTATAAAGGAATCAAAACTTAGCGGAAGAAAATGGGAGAAAAGCTTCTTAAAGTAAGCTCAGGTAATACAGAAGATCACATTCAAATATAGAGAACTCCAAGGTCCCCTGTTCAGATACAGCACAGCTGGCTTCACCCTAATTTCCCACGTTATCTCTGCCAAATCTTCCTCCGCAGCAGCAACATCAAGTTGAAAATCTTCTCTCTCCATGATCTCGTATCATCTGTTTCTGCAGTAATTAACTAACAGTAAAATACCTTAGTTTTGAAGCATATGCAGAAAATCTACCTAATTTCTTCTTGGCATGGCATATATTCAAAGCATTAAATCATCCATTGTGTCATTTATTATATTGATTTTTATTGTTTGCAAGAAAAATCCATAACTTTGGTTGAATTCTCTTGCATCTCTGACAATCTTTTGCCATTCAGCTTACATCAGGTTCATAACTGAGATAAGATTGCAATGCAGACATCAAGCAACTTGCCCAGGGGGATGCTCTTTTTTTTGTTTGATAATTCAGCTATTGAAGGAGATTTACCAAGAACTGGAATGTCTAATTTGCAATCTTTGTTGTTGGATTCTTCAGTAATAATTTTCTTATACACAAATAGAAGAGAGGGATATGATGGAGAACAAGGGATCAAAGTGTATAAACAGGCCTTTCTGGCCCCTCAAAACCTGTTTCCTACCTAGCTCTCATCTTTATGAATAAGTTTTGTTATCTACCTGCCTGCATCTTTAGGGACCTTTTAAAATTTATGCTCTACCGACTGTAAAGATGAAGCAGAAAACGTTCATGATATTTTTCGCACATAAATACACAATCACAATGAAAATAAATTAACTCATTTGATTTTATCTGGAGATATTTTTGGGAAAAAAAGAATATTAAAATGCACTAGTTTTTCAATTTATACTCTTAGGCTATGGGTTAGTTACCACACCCTTCTCCCATGGAAGACTGCATTGCCTTAGAGAAAATTGAAGCAGGATGAACTGGAATAGTTGAACACAGGCAAGAGAGAAGCATGAACCACTAACAGAAACCCCATGGCTTCAAGATCAGATTGTAACCTACTCAATTCATGAAAGAAAGTGTTATAAGCTGTGTTTGACACCCACACTCCCAAAATAGTGGCGGTTCCCACACTTGTATCAAGCTGTTAGTCTCCTCAACACTATAGGGCATCCTCAGTTAACACTGCTCACATCAACACTCTTCCAAGCAGCTGCTCCTGCACTGTTCCTGGCCAGGGCCACACTGTAATGTGTTAAGTCAGTATCTCCCTAAGCAGGTTTCCATTGAGGGTTAATATCTTTCATTTCTGTCATGTGCAAGTTTACTGGATATTAGTGGTGTGTGATTTAAGACCAAAAGTAATTCTTTTCATAAAGATTTGCACTGGAAATACATACTATTTTTTTTTTCATCTTAAAGTAGAAGCGTTGTTATTTCCAAACAATTACATACACTCTTCCAAAAATTCATAATGTTCTTGGCCTCCCAACAGCCTGCATGGCTTTGTGCTGCCCCTTGAGCTGGAACAGAATGAAAGCATAGCATGTTATGCCTGCCAAGTTAGTACTGTGTGTAATGTAAATTGGATTGTTCTTTTGTCTATGGATGGTCTAAATTCTGCAATTAAGTGTATGAGGTTTTATTTCACTTAACTAAAAATATACTTCAAGTAATGTATAACGTTCATCACTTGCATCTCATTTTTCTAATGCTATTTCTGTTTTGCTGTGATGAGGCAGCGAAGTTCTGTTCCAACTTTCTACTATGCCATAAGCAGAGTGCTGATGAAATTCACAGTTTTGTTTTAGTTTTTTTTATCTTGTCTCTCGAAAAATCAGATTTCTAAACCTACCAAGATTGCTTGCCATGTCTTTTAAGAATTTATTCTGAGGTTGAGTGTGGAGGGGGGGCGTTTTAAGCAAAGTAGAATATGAAAGCTCAAGCAACTATGCATCATACGCCTATCCGACTACTTGGATCTTAGACTTAATCTTTATTACATTTCAAATCATTTCATTTCAGCCACAGCGTCCTGTGCTTGCTCATGAAAACATACACAGTGGGGGGGAACCGTAAGTATATTTCTTGTCTACTATAGCAAACCTAACATTTAAGCAACAACCAGCATGTTCTCAAATAATTTGTTCACCTGCCAAGTATAACTATGAAGAGATTTTGTAAATTTACAGATAACACGATGTAGGAAGATATCCAACACAGTCCCAAAGGGTAAAGTTCTACTCATATAATTTACATCAAACTCAGACTTGACAACTTAAAGTTCTACATCACTGATACTAAAAAGGGATAATAATTTTGTAAGCTTTGACTTTTTTTTAATTATTCTTATTGTCTCCATTGTTCCATCTTAGCAGAATACCAGTTAAAGACTTTACAGTAATTCAACTCAGAAACCACTCTGAATGTGAACTGAGAGAA
This sequence comes from Numida meleagris, assembly GCF_002078875.1. Lineage (NCBI taxonomy): Eukaryota > Metazoa > Chordata > Aves > Galliformes > Numididae > Numida > Numida meleagris. Next base: position 66,851,097 of record NC_034412.1, on the reverse strand, counting down.
GAAATAACTTGATAATGTTAATCACAGGAACACAGAAACACACTTTCATGTAATTTACACATGCAATTTAAAAATTAGATACAAGGAAGCCTTTTGAAAAACTGGAGAAGAACCTAGATTTCAAGTTGTATTTTTACAATGTGAGCAATCAGGATGAAACTTGTAAGGCTGTTTCGGTGCTATTGAAATGCAAGTTCAGTACAAGATTGTTTCAATTTCTTATTTTTTTCCACTAACATCAGAGAGCTTTGGAGCTAGATGACTTCTACATGCAATTAAGGCTTAGCATCTAAGAATATTTAACAGCTTAGCTGAAGAAATGGCAACAGAAAAGAGAGGAGCAGTTATCAAATAACAGGACCACAAATAATATAATAGAATTTGGACATTTTGCTTTCAAACTCAATTAAACCATTTTTCTCAAGCTCTTGGTGGGATGGCTAAGCATACTGAAGCACCTACCTGATTTGTAAGCAATAATTATCTAAATCATGTTCTTCAGTGTAGTTTTAGTAGTCCATGACTAATTTTACTCAATCCTAAAAAAACAAATTTATCTAAATTGTCAACCATATATTGTCTTGAATACGCATTTTATCAGTGTTGTAAATTTTACTAGTCTTTCCTATTTAAGAAATTCCTAACAAAAGGAATTCCAAGCAAAATTTGTAAAAAGAGAATGAAATGACTACTAAAGAGTTAAGAAAATGGATTAGCTAGAAATGACTAAGATTAGATTTCTCAAGTACAAAGAGTGCTAATTAGGAAATTTTTCTTACTGATCTGTTTAAGTCATTGGCTTGAATCTTGTTCATGACACACTACATCTCCAACTCCTCTGTCTTCAGAAGCTGCATTTAATCAGTCTTGGAATACCATCATAGCTCTGCCTTCCTGGAATTAAGAAAAGCGTGACTGATATTTTTTATTTTTATTTTTTTTTGCACAGGTTGTTAAGCAACCTGATGATTCTCCTGTTCCATATTATTAGTGTCATTAAAATACAAAATTAGACTTTTCAATTTGAAGAGATAACTGCCAGTCATGATAAAAAAAAATGTTAAAAATGCCTTTTTCTTGGAGCTGTCTCTTTTGTTTTTGCAAACCAGCAATGCCCAAAATAAGTGTGGTTTATTCAAGAAGACCATCATTACATCAATCCTAGCCCTGTCTGTATGTATGAATTTCAAATGGGACCTTCAGGAGCAGGATTTTTTTTTTTTACTGTAATAAGTCAAATTTATGCTATGGAAAAAAATTTCACTGAATGATACAGAGCTAATGGAAATATTCTCTACCAACGCATCAAAGGGAGAGTTACTTACTTTTCATTTCAAAACTCTGAAACCATCAATCATCATCACGATGTCCATTTTTTTTCCCCCTTAGCTTAGTTCACTGACTAAAATTTAACTCTGTTGCTCTTTTTCTTCCCTTCCTCCACCAAAAATAATTTCCTTTCCGTAATTTCTGCAGTTGTACCCTGGTCCTTTACATGCGGGCAGCCCTAGCTGTGCGTAAGCATTTAGAAAAACAGACAGGTTCCAACCCTATGGGGCTCAGGGGCTTTTGCAGCAATCTTCCCATGGGCTGCCTGGCTGAGCACCTTCAACTCCCCCTGTTACGAGTTAACAACTGCTCTTTCAGTTCCAAGAAACTCTAATAAAAGATGACAAGAAATTAAAACAAGAAATGTAGTAGTCTTACAGCTCTTTGCAATTATCCTCCTCACATCCTTTAATCTGCAGCCCCTGGCAGAGGGGAAGGAAACAAGACAGTGTCTGAACACTGCTTGAATGTCCATCATTATGTCCTCTGATAGGATTCAAGATGCTCCCTTGCTCTCAGACAGACTTTTTTAGTTTTGTTGTTGTTGTTGTTTTAAGAACTAAAGTTCCTCTGCCTAACCTGGTTCTTCTCAACCATTCTCAGACAGAATTGGGATACTTCCCCTTCTTTCATATGTGGCTGCCCTACTGTACTCCTTCCTTTTAGCTTCCTCCTTCTGAAGGGAGTCACTGTGCACAGTTTTTTGTGCTTGCTTTTTCTCTATCACTTCTCCCATTTTAATCTGTTTTATTACCTGTCCATCCCTGAGGCTGCTGTGACAGTCAGGCACATTCAAGGAAAGAGGTACAAATGCGTATACTCGCTTGTGATCTACCTCTTAGGGGGTGCCCACTTTGGAACTTATTCCTTCCCATTTTACCGGCTCAATTTGTCTCTTTTCCCCTTCGCTACCTCTGCACATCTTTCTCTCAGGCTCTCTTCACAATTTTTTTCTCCCTTTCACACATTTTTTGCCAGCCTATCTCCTCTTCCTTTAGGACAGAAACCATTTAGAAAACCACCTATTTCAGTCCTGTAGGACCCAGGTAGCTGGGCCACATTTTGCCCTGTTCCTACAGTTATATAATGGAGGAAAAGTGCAGGCTAGCACAGGCTGTCCCACCAGCAAGAAGCAGCTGCCTGAGGAGAGGCCTGAATCCAGCAGCTGCTCCTGCTCAGTACTCGAGGTGCAGGCCAATGCCTCAGGATTCCGTTAGGGTCACCCTTGTTTCTTGCAGTTGCTTGCTACTTAGCTAAAACATAAAAGGACAACTTAAAAAAACCCACCTCAGCAGTGGCAACTTGTGAATAACAAGGGACTGACATAGCAGGGGCAGTTTTAATGATGGAAAGGGTTGTAGCTGTTTCCGCATAGCAATTACTGCCCTTCTTCCCACAGAGGCAGGCACTTTTTCCTACACACAGATCTCCCAGGTGCCAGCTCTCTCCTAGTATGTGCTAACAAGCAGCCCAGGGCAGTCCCCAGTTTCAGAGGTAGCATGCATGAGCTGTTCTCCTCAGCACCCGCACCACACCGCACCGTGGGGGCCATGTTTGTATAGCATGCATTGCCTCTGCCATGGCAGAGCATGAGGACAGCAAGATCAGCAAAGCAAAAGCGTGGTCTTCAGGGCTGCTCATGGGGGTTAATAGGCTAGTGCAGGCTACGCCCTCCCTCTAAGAAATTACATTCTCTGCTTTGGTGACTCAACTATAAAATAATACTTAAACAGAATCGTGTTTTAACCAACATTATGGCATCAGGCCTGCCTTGTGGCCCCAGTCTTCACTGCCCCATTCTTTTGGATAAAGTTGGATACTAGTTTTGATATTTTCCACCAGGCAAAATAAACCCTTTTCCCCTGTGCTTGAAGGAAGTATTACTTATGAGTTAATGTTTAAACCAGCTTCTTTAACAAAGTCACAAAGAACTCTTTCTTCTTTTTAAAATGCAACATTTGTCCTATTTAAGGTTTCAGGCTCTATATAACTATACTCCTAGGAATGAAGATGAATTGGAGCTCAGAGAGGGAGATGTCATTGATGTGATGGAAAAATGTGATGATGGATGGTTTGTGGGTATGTTTTAATTGGTTGCTTTTTCATATATTCTTTATTCCTGACCTCTGCTGCCCTGTTTGTTTGGTGTCTTACAAACTAATGAATCTTTGGCATTCATTATAACAAACCTGAACCTGGTTTTACCAAGGCAAATCCCCACCAAAATCCTCTGAAGTTAATGGGTGATTATTCACTTCTGTACTTGGGAATTGACACAAATTGACATATGCTTCTAATTTGTTGTACAAAATTGTTGTCTTTCTCACATTGACATTGAGGGGACTGTGTATTACTCCTCTTTTCATAAAAATCTTGCATGAGTACTGCTACAGAAGTGACTGTTTTTGAAAACCAAGTATTACTGAACAAACAGATGCTTAGGTCTAAATAAGGTGGCTAAATCATTGCATAAACCCTCATGCACACAGTGGCTAAATTCTTTATCATCTTACTAGTCCTTAGCATTTCAAAAATTCAAATTAATTAACTACAAACAAGTGATGCTGTTTAAATGATTTCTATATACCAAGTCAAAATTTCAGCACATTAGATTTAGCAGAGATTTTAATTGAGCTATACAGTTCAATCAAATATGCCTCTATTTGCTTTTTCCTTCCTGCAGTTATGTGTTAAAATTCACAACTCACAAGTGAAAAATCAAAATAACTTAATTGAATGTAAAGAACAGAAGATACATCTGTGAAATATTTTTTAAAAAAAAAGAAAAATTAAAGGATATGCTTACATAGTGATTTTCCTGTTTTTATTGCCATCATTCATCTATTGCTTCTAATTTCAGGAACTTCAAGAAGAACCAAATTCTTTGGTACTTTCCCTGGAAACTATGTCAAGAGGCTGTGAATTTTTTTCATTCTTATTTATGCTGCATCTCTGCAACATATCTGCATAAAGCTGCTAGAAAACATGCTACGCTGGCCTTCTGTTTTTTCGCTTGCAGTCTCAAATAGAGGCCATCCAGTTCATCCTCATCCCATCCCATCTGCCAAACCGTTCCAGCAGTATTACAGCAACGACTACCGTGTGAATAACTAAGCTTTTCTGAAACAAGAGGAATCCTCCCAACATAAAAGTACTCCCTGCTTTTAAATCTTTTCATTCAAAACACAATAGGAAAAGCCTGATGAGAGGTACCCAGAAGAATTGCCATAGCTGGGGGGGGTGGGTGCAAGGAGAAACTCTTCCTGGTTGGGACATTTGTGGTACTACAAAGTGCGATGGGAAAATAAAATTTTTCAGCTTGCATGCACAACAGAGGGAAAGTTGCTGTTTACTATTTAAAAAGAAAAAAAAAAAGGTATTTTGAGTTGTTTCCACATTCTTATTAGCTTGGCAGCATTTGTTGCTTTCACTTTGCTGTATCACAGGTTTGCCTATTGTACTGGTTTACAATGACAAATTATAATATAGGTTTTTTGCCTGCACTTGTATGTTGTAACTTATGCACAGTGACTGTAAAATCTCAAGCAAGTGTAGTGAAAAATGGAAGAACTGCAAGTATTCTGATGGTGCAATGGTATTTCCTAAACCTCTGTTCCCCTACTAAAGCTACAGCATTTTCTGTTCAAAGGTAAGAAGTGCAAGAGGTATAAAACCTCAGGAAACAGGATTTAATGAAGAGACAGACCATGATGTAAGCATAGACAATAACAACCTGCTGATTAGATGACATTAAATGGTTGTAATCAAAACGTTGTAATAGTCAGCAACATGAAACCTGAGAGGTTAGTGTTTTTATGTACCACAGGCATTTTAAGAAGCAGAAAGTAAACAGTGTTAGTGCAAAGGATTTTTTTCCTTTAACATAGCCACCTGAAAAATATTCACAAGTATCATGTACTGATTTATTTCACTATACAAATATATACATATATATATATGTATATATATATGTATGTTAACAATACCTAAGTTACACATTCTTTTTTAGGAATTTAGTACATTGAAAAAATCACAAGTATTAAAATTGATACATTTTACAGGGTTTTTTTTTTTTTTTCCTGAATGAATCAAGTATTTGAAAAGAGACATTCTCCATATGCAAATGTAAGCATAAATAGCATATGAAACTAAGGCACAGGATGATAATGACTATGACTTCATGAAAAAAAAAAATTCAATTTTTTTTTTCCAAGTCAGATTTATTTTCTTTGGCACCTTATAGATGGCAAAAGCTTCTACTGCAAATCTCATGGGTAAAGGATTGAAATTATCAACATGTATTTAGTCTCTGTAGCATTTTGTACATATGTTTGCTTTTTTGTACAGAGCCATTTGGTTGTCAGTTTAAAGAAAAATTAAGTTTCTTATTTGATCTTTGCCCTCTTTACATACAGAACATTTCAATGCATTTTGCTTAACTTGCTCTATTTACCATAAGCACATCTGAATAGTGCAATTCTGTAAGATAGCATTTTATGCAAAATTTTATTAATTAAAATATGGTTTACCAGCCAAATCTAAATGTACATATGTCTTTATTACTGAGAAATGTCATTAAGACAAAGGTAAAGAAACATCTTTGTGCAGCATACCTTTATTATTGCAGATTTCATGGCAAAAGCTTTATATTTCAAAGGCTTTCGATTTTAAAACTAGATCTGCATGCAGCTTTGCTGTGAGATTAATTCCTATCTTTGATGCCATTTATGATTGAAGACTTAAATATCTGTTGCCTGTGATATTTAAAAAGTACTGTTTCTACTCTGTATCTGATTTTAGAAGAATACAGGTTTTTCATACCTGGCTTTCAGGTAACCGACTTTGAATTCCTACAAGCAAAAGGTCTCTGTGTTTTTTTTCTTGAATAGACTTCTAATAAATTTTGCTTGGAGTACACAAGTGTTTTCCCCATCATTTCTCGAAATACACGTAACATGCTACTCAAGTGCTACAAAGCTCTTTAAGCTTTTATATGCAAGTGCAATTAGTTTTGTCTTTACAGAGATTTTCTTCTACCACCAAGCATACACAGGTTGTGGTATGGGCAAGCAGTATTGTCAACACAGTTGCCGCTTCATCCACTTCAGTGTCATCTCTAAAACTCCTGAATCCAAAAGCAACTCTCTGGGCTTTCTGCACTGACAGTGCTAACGCAAGGTAATTTTTCTGTTGCCAGAGCTGGCCTTTGCTCCTGAAGCACAAAGATAAAGTACATTACTGAAGCCCTTTGTATCTCACAGAAGTTTCACACCCTAATTCTTCCCCTAAACGAAAGGAAAACAAGAGAGTGACAGTGTAGAAATAAGATTTAAGGAAAATAGAGGCTTGGGAGGGAGCATCTTATGCCTCCAGCACTGAGTTATCCGCTGTTAATGCCTCTGTCTGGCAAAGAGCAGCCTGCTGTTCAAACAAAACCCAAACCCATAGGAAGCAGACCATGCAGGCAGCAGCATTCTTTCCCCGAGTGGTTACTCCTGGTGCTGCAGGGCTCCCTGGTCCTGCTCCTCCAGCCCTTGCTGGCCTCCGCTGCCAGGATGACACCTCCCAGACGCACTGTGCTGCACTCTTTCTGCTGAAGAGTGCAGCATTCTGGCACAAATAATCTATTTCTGACTTGCACAGCTTTGTCTTCACAATAGCTGGGCTGTTAAAACGCCAGCAAATGAGCTCCTTTGTCTGCATAAACAGATTCTGCTGGGAGTGATTTCAATTTGGACAAGGCCTAATTTAGCCAGTAGTGCTGCCTGTGAGGTAAACATGCCCTTACAGCACTAAGTTAGCTTAAACCCACCCCACGTCTCTTGCTACAGCTCTATAAACTAATGGCTGAGTATACAAGCATGTGTTGCGTGGTTTGCCCTTCTGTCTGCTGGCTGTGTGATTCTGTGTGGCATCTGGGCCCTCAGTGGGGCACTGCGTTGCACTAGAGACCTGCAAGAACTGTAAGTAGCATCCAGTACCATGCTTTAATAAAGATTTTTTTTCTGTAGAAGTTAACCTAATAAGTAAAGGCAAGAAGCACAAAAACAGGCTGATATAGTCTCACTAACATTTACAGAGTAACCCCAGGGTGGGGGGAAGAAAAAAAAAAAAGCAGCTACATGGCTAAGGATTTCTAAACAATATGTAGAGATACTCTGAATGGTTAAGGATCTGAATTCTCTTTGCTAATTGCAAGAGGGAAGAAAAAAGTGTAAGGACAGATCACAATAAGAATTGCAAGTCATTGACACCAGGAAAAACTGTAGTGTCAATGTCTTAGTCAAAAAGTGTTGTAAGGTGACCAGAAACATGAAATTAAAGGACAACACAAAGGTACAAGTTACGTCCAGGTAAACAACCTATACTGAAATAGGCAAGGTCTACCGAAATTCCTCCTACACTGTTTAAGTAACAGACTGAAGGCTTTCTTGAGCTTTCTTGTAAAATTCTTGTAAACTCCCTTATAAATTCATGAAGGGGAATGCACAGGACTAGAGGGTGCTATATCTTTAACCAGAACTGAAGATAAACTGAAGAGACCTGCAGAATCTGATGCCAATCAGTTTAACATCTAGGATTTTTTCAAGAAAGGACCTCAGATTTTTTCTAGAAAATGGTATAGCAAACCAATTTATCTTACTGAGATATGAAGCATGGATCTTGATTTCTATTAGGATTTTCTTTTAATGCTATCACATGATAACTATACTGGCAGGCTGAAAAAAGTCTGTTACAGTGTTCCTGAAACTAAATTCACCGCACAGCTGCGCTGCATCTCAGATCCAAAAGTCATACAACCAGAGCTTCCCCAAGAAGCAGCAGATTCTGCTGCCTACCCTTTGGCAAGCTGTCCACCTGCTGTTCATCACCTGCATGGGAGGCAAAGGCTGCTACAAAACAAAACCAAGCAACCCCACAAAACACCAACCAACCAGGGACACTGAGGCATGAGCTTTTCAAGGTAACACTATATCCCAAAGCTAAGGGTCACCCCAGCAGTTTTAACATTCTGTTGCCCGTGCCAAAGCCAAGTACGTTGTCGTTCTGCAATGCCTGGTATTTACCAGCTGCCTTTTAGCTGCTGCTGTTCACAACTGTGGCAGGAACACAGGGTGCTTACTGTAGATTCCAAAAAGCAATGAACAAGCTAATGGGAAGCTAGAATTATGAAGTAAGCGGCTCTAGAAAGACCTCAGGTCATTGCACTAAGTACATTCACCATGCAACTACAAATGCTGTAAGGGAAACTGGCTTTGCTTCAGTTAACAGCAAGCTCCATTGAAGTCAATAGAACTTGAATTTGCCTCAAGGATCGTACTGTTAATACATTTTCAATGTTAGCTTAAAAAGAAAACTGCACAAGAGAGAAACACTGAAGCAACTGAATGTCTGCTTTGAACTGGTTTTTAATCATATCAAAAAGTATGAGTGTGGGCAGAGCCCAGAAAACACTTCTTTAGCTGCTCCCACTGCACAGCACAGCTAATAGTAGGTACCCTTCTCTAGGGCCTAGCTGGCACGTTCACTTTATGCCAAATTGTACATGTCACCAAAGTTGCAACAGCACATTAAAAATTGAACTACTGGCCCTTTCAAATTTGTTTATACAGCATAATCCTTGTTACACCGAGTAAGGATCAATCAGACGCAAACCTGAATCAACCCATTTTACAGAGCCTGGAAGTTCTCAGACCAACACATAGAAGGAGGTGCCTTGTCTGTTCCCAGTAAGCAGGGGATGCTTTAGGCTTTCTTCTGCAACCCCACAGGTAACCAACACCACACAGCTATTAGACTGGATGCAAAAAGTGCCTTTTTGTTTTATCCACCCTCGCTACCACATGAGTTAAGTTTTATACTCTTAGCCAAAATTGCTCCGTAGTATCTATTATTCTCATTAATACATTCTTTTGAAAATTACAAATATTCTTCTATTTACCAAGCTATGATAAAATTCATTGAAAGGAAAACAACAATGAATTTCTGCTTGCACATCCCTGACTCAGATACTGCTTAGGTCAAAGAAAGTGATGCTGGTGACATACACACTCTTATTCACATACTTTTGCCACTCTAAGACAGAGAAAGACTAACAGAGGTTTCTAGGTTAATGTGCATTGACAAAATCAATGAAGAGCTTGAACAATACTGCAGGTACAATTTTTTTGTTTCATCCTGCTGGTGCACCTTAATTCTTTAGCAGCTCTGAATCTATAATTCCCAACTCCTATTTCATTTGCTTCAATGTGAATCCCATATGTAAATCATTACCAAGTTTTGCTCTCTAGTATTATATTTAGCTTCTTTTTCTTCAGGAGTCATAGAGGAGCAACGTGCTAACACACTACTCAATCTACCAGAAAGTAGAAAGTCTTCATACTGAAAGAGCTGCACCACTGAGCAGCTGCAGCAGTGACGTCACGTCTAATTGCAGATCTGGTGCAGAGGGTTCCACTGCACAGTGGCATTACATCACAAGCGACTCCATAGGGAAAAAACAAGTGTTGTCTGACAACCAGAAACGCGTTGCTAGGGTCATCCTCAGTACAGATACTCTGGCCTGAACCATTTACATTTCTCGCTGCCAACGCAAATAAACTGAGGCCCTTATTTTGCACCCACATACATGCATTGCACTGTAATCCTCCTACATTTTCCATCCATCAGGGAAAAAAAAAACCACAATTTTAAAAATACCCCAAGAATAACATAATTCTGTTTCCAGTAAAGAGTTACCAGACAGTTGCACAGTGACTCTTGACATCTCTCCTGCAGAAAGGAGAAGAAACTTCTGTCACAAGCTCCTGTCTCTCAAGAGGGTCCTGTACTCTCTTGGGCCCACTCCAGGTGCCTCGCTCTAGCTCCAACTACCAGGCCTTTAACACTTCTTTGGCCATCTTAAAATGCCTCTATTGCATTTTACTTCATTTCAAAATTTTCTACAAGCAGCATAAGCACTTAAAGAGTAATCAAACCTGCATCAAGATTTTCCCCTGCCACTGGGACAGGTAAGCACACAGTGAAACCAGCGCTGCAGACGGCAGCACAAGTAGCCCCAGCATGTCATTCTAAGTGGGTCATTGCACTGCTGCTGCTGCCGCCATTTGCCAGATAAACCTGGAGCACACAAGGGCCCAGCTAATGCTTCCCACTCTGGGGTGAGAGTTAACACCAGCAGCTGTAATGTGAAACATGTACAAGCACTGGTTGGCGCAAGAGCTGTGAAAGGCTTTTCTTACACTACTACTGATTCATCTGTTATAGATAGATGTTTTCTACAAGTAACTGGAAATATTCAAACAGGTGAGAATCAGCCCTTCCCCCTCTTAAACCAAGGAAGAGAATAAATTAATGCGTCAAAATGTCTGAGGTAGTAGAAGGCAACGCTTGCATGCCAATGGAGAGCTCTGTGCACTATTTATAGATCCTCTTCATGTGTTCCATGGGACTCTTACTTTTCCCTCATGTTCCACCTCTCATTCTCTTCCTGTCAACCCCAAAAGGCTCACCAAAGGAAAGACTGCAAGGCATGGAAGACGATATTCTACAACTGAAAAATACTAAGAACCTGTTTTAACCCATTCAAGGTCTTACCCTCTGTCTCTTGCACCACCTTATCCAGACATCCTCCAAAAGCATTTCCTGCAGCATAGATTCATCGAGCATGGGGAAGACCTTCAAGATCATCAGGTCAAACACTCAACTTGACCAAGCACCTTCACAGACAACATAAGAAAGTTGGACTCTCTCTGGGAACTAGTAAAGAGAAACCCTAGTATTCCGCATTAACAGGACTAATCTTAGCTAAGCCCTAATGATTTAAAAGTGCTTTACAATAAATAGTGCCTATCTTTTACATAGATCATAGAATGTTTTACTGAATGATCATTATTAGGCCACAGGAATTCAGAAACTCAGTAAAAATTTCAGTTAAAAGAATAAGCATGGGCATAGAGCAAAATGTGTAGTTTTCTATGTGTTTTGCTTTGGAAGAAAATTCCCCAGAACTAGAAAAGAGGCAGGTATCACAGAACCATAGAACGGTTTGGGTTAGAAGGGACCTTTAAGATGATCTAGTTCCAACCCCCCTGCTATAGGTAGGGACACTTCCCACTAGACCAGTCTGCTCAAAGCCCCATCCAGCCTGGCCTTGAATGCTTCCAGGGAGGGGGCATCCACAGCCTTGTTGGGCAACCCGTTCCAATGTCTCACCACCCTAACAGTAAAGAATTTCTTCCTAGTACCTAGTCTAAATCTACCCTTTTACAGTTTAAAGCCATTTCCCCTCATCCTGTCGCTACATGCCCTTATGAGAAGTCCCTCCCCACCTTTCCTGTAGGCTCCCTTCAGGTACTGGAAGGCTGCTATGAGGTCCCCTCAGAGCCTCCTCTTCTCCAGGCTGAAGAGCGCTGGCTCTCTCAGCCTGTCCTCATAGGGGAGGTGCTCCAGCCCTCTGGTCATCTTCGTGGTCCTCTTGGTCATCATCACCTAAATCCCAGAACTTTCACAGATGGAAGATGCCTCCTGCATCGCACCAGAAATGCATGCTGCCCAACAGCTTACACAGAGTACCATTAGTATTGGTTTGAAGGTCCCGAGTTAAACTCCTGACATTCTCATAGACGAGGAGACTTCAGCTAGTTGTTTTTGAGATTTTGACAGTGCAAAACAGAAATTGCTAATTGTGATGGACAGACAAGAGGAAAATCTAATCTTTAGGGGTACTTTCCTGGGTGTGTTTCTGAATATTTTTTTAGTTTTGAACTTTGATATTTTTTTACTGAGGATGGGAGGTGGAGAGAAAGGGTCAGGATCGTAAGGAAGATTTACTCCCATTTCAAATGACTTCCTCTATAAACTGATTTACCGGTCTTCACAATGTGGAGAGGGGATTTTCCTTGAGGGTCGTCCCTATGAAAAGATTACCCTCAGTTTCTGGCCTGGATTTCTGTACTACCAGACAACTTCAGGAGCTAAAGTTCCCAACTATGTATGAGTATTAATTACCCACACACTGGAGTACAGCAGTAGTGAATGTGTAAATATTGGCTTAAGACTGTGCATTTGCACATATGAATATCTGACAGTTTCTACGTTAACTATTTCAGATGCAGTAATTTCTTGTCAATAAAGACAAGACTTTGTCACAGTTATATTTCTGCTGGTTTTTGCCTACACTGCAGTCATATTGTTTCACAGTATTGACAGCTTTTTCAAATATTTTCTCACTGTACATTTACTCCTACATTCACTGAATAAAAGCAAAGAAAAAGTGCAATCAGGGCAAAGCGTGAAATGCAAAATTAATTACTTTTATTCAGCATTTGATTTTGCTGTTAAGCAACTAATTCATGGTCGTTGAAGAGCTGATTATGTCCTTTTAATTAGCAGAAATAAATCAAAATTTTAACTAGGAAAATACTTAAGTATAAACTAAATTTAAGTATTAAGCCTGAGTAACTACAGCACACATCAAGACTCTAGGATCCAGCTCTGTGGCCAGCTACAATCTGAAGCTGCTCATCTTTGGCTCTCATCCCACCTTATACTTAAAACAGAACACCATATTTGTCTTTCAGCTGTTGCTGTTTGTCATGATCCAGTAAATATGGCCAACGCTCCCATAGCAACTACTTTTATAATGCTAAACTCAAGCCACATAGCGAAAGAAAAATAGATATAGAATACAGTAGTTTATGAAACATCAGATAACAATGTATGTTATGGTTTTTTGATGCCCACTTCTTAGTGAAAAACATTCAGAAGGTTTGGTATGCAGGCCACGAAAAACTGTGTTGTTGTCTGTACCCATGATCTCATCATTTGTTTGTATATGAAAACTCATCTCATGGGAGACCACAAACAGATCAAAATGAAGAGAAACTTCAAAAGAAATGAGGAGCCCTAGACAAGACGGGCAGCTTTGCCTCCTACCTTGCTTCTCTTGCATAAAGGTACTTCAGAATTAGATTTGGGTGTTTTTTTTTAATAACCCATTATTTACAACAGAGGGCTTTCTTAATGTCAGAAGTGAGATAATACTTAAATTACAAAGAACAAAAGAAAAAATTTGATTTAATGATCATCTCATTAAGGCTAAAGCTAAGACCGGGCACAAAGTACAAATCACAATCATACCAGCACAGGCATTTTCTTCTTTACCAAGAAGTGACTTCTTCTTCGACACTTCAATTCATTTCTTTTTCGAGATATAAGCTTTTACTGACAAAAATATTCTAGAAGGGGAAAAACATGCACTGACACGTTTCCACATGGAGAGATGCATGTACACACACACACACACGTGTTCATGATTTTGATCTTTATGGTAGTTGGCAGAAACTTCACCACTCCAAGAATAGCAAGATTTCATCCAGTAACAACTTAAGGAAATCTCTTTTTGTTTTTATTAACTATGCTAATCTCTTCAAAAAGCTTTTCTTAGAGAAACACTGCTACCACCTCCTGCCTGAGAGTTTTCCCTAGTCATGATAAATTATACTGTAGATGTATTCCTAGAGTCCTGAACCTTCCAAAATTCTTTGGAATTTTGGTCACATCATGTGCTGCAGAGTAAGGTCAGCTCCTTCTCTAGTAGCAGCACAGGTAATCTCCACATAAACAAACATTCTTCTTCCTATAATTTGCTTTTTAACCTTGCTTATTGAAGGAGCAGGACGCTAATCTTGCAGGCCTGTAGTCATTCTACTTTAAAGACCACATTTTAAAATTACAACATATATTCCTATAAATTACCATAGCAGCGACATCATACCACAGCATCTCTTCCCCTTTTTAGTCTCTGAATATGGTAAGTCACATACAATGACTGACAATACGGTAACAGTGACAAAATACATGTTGGAAAAAGAAAAGCAACACATTGGTCATATGTACCCAGGAGGAGGTGATGGTAAAATCTGAAACACTTGTATCCAGCAGCCTCTAAGGATCTACAACTTCTGCTAATTACAATCTAATGAATTTCAAATTAACTTACTCCCTTAGAAGAATTAATGTTCCCTCCATTGCCTCTCCTGTCTCCCTGCTCTTTATCACCTCACTTGCTTCAGAAAGAGCCACACAGCCTGCAAGTTTCAGCACATCGTTAATGCTTGACATATGTCACATGTAATACATTACATATGACATATGTAATACAGCACTGGAAAATACATACACTTAACTACCATTAGTATCCTAAAAGCACCATTAAATGGCTTTTGCCCTACACTATTGCAAGCACCCCTCCAGTTTTCAGCCCATGCACCCAGGAATATCAAAATGACAGCTGTTGCTCTGCAGTCTTTGCCCTCTCACGATGTTTAGTTTTTACTCCGACTACTGTAAAAGGTCTCTAACAAACAGTAATAAAGCCTCCAAAAAGCAGCCCCTTCCACTTCTACCAAGGTCCACAGGCAAAGCTGCAACATCTGGTCATCAACTGATGGGTCCATGTTGTCAGAGCACTATGAGAGAAGCTCAGGTGTAAGAATAGCCAGCAGCCACTACAAACAAGTTAGTAGTAACTCACATTTTTACCCCTATGGTTTGGAAGAACAGGAGATAAGTCTCTTGATCCCACTAGATCTCTTCACCATCCCTTTAATAAATATGATAAGCTTTCCTCTGGAAAAAGTGAGGTCAGAGTTATCACATAACAAAAACAAACAAACAAAAAAAACCTAAACGCATACAGTCATAGAAATCAAGAAACAGGCCTATTCAGAAACACAAAATGAGACTTTGCGTTTATTAGAGGCAGTACTGGGTGTCTGAAGAATTATGTTACAGTTCTTGTAGATACAGGTCATTACGCAACTAATGAAGAATTTTAACTCTTTTCCTGAATGCAGCTTTATAATACATATAATGAAAGAGTTTTCAGAAACCTAACAATTCTTATGCATTATTTGTTCAAGCAATGCTTAATGGCAAGCACATCAGATAGTTGTTTAACAGCTACTTTATGCTGTGTAAAAGATTAGATATCTAAGAGTCAGCATGTTAATTTATGAAGCATACTGGACTGATCTGCTGTGCTGGCACACAGCCTTGCTAACTTCATTCCAACTTTACTCTTCTGGAATTAGCTCTTTCAATTCCCAGTGCCAAACTGGGCTTTAACTTTAAACCTAATAAGGGATCAGCTTGCCAAATTTGGAGGTGACGTTTGATCCCAGCTATTAAAGGGAGCAGAACCACCGACAACTGAATGAGCTGAAAAGAAAAAAACAACTTACAGTCATGTTGCAGTTCTAGTCTTTAGGATTCTCCACCATAACTTCTGCTGGCTTTCAGCACAGAAGGACAAACCCCTTTTCTTATATAAAGTCCTTGCAAAAAACATTCAGTTCTCATAAAAATAATGAAGCATGAAATTGGAGAAGCACAATAATTAGGCATGAAAATTGAGAAGTCTTTTGCAACTTAATTTTTGGCTAAGAATCATAACTACAATGCACTGACATTACATCAGGTTCGCATATAAGCCAATAAAGGACAAGAAATTTATTCTCAAGTCACAACAATATCTAACTCTGATAACACAGAAAAAGGCATAGTAGAAATACTGCAATGGAAGTAACACTTCAAGTAACAAGTGCACTAGTGGGAAATTCAACATGCATCCATTAATTTGCAGAGAAGTTCCCAAAATGAAGCCAAGTGGGACTTCATTGTTTCAATGTGATGTAAGAATCTCATTCAATTCAGAATGCCCTTTAGATTTTCTTTGAAAAACAGAATCACACCAATCACATTATTTTATACAAGCCTCCAACTCCTCCTTTGCCTTTTATAAAAAATGAAAAAGGCAAACAAGAAAGATGAGAACACAAATTTCAGGCAAGGTGAAAACTCAAAACAAGCACATCTGTGATTAGTGAAACAAGTCTTTTAAAAGAGAAGATTTCAGTTTCTTCTTTCTACTTGCTTAGGTGTTCCTGAAATAGAATTCTGAAATGTATTATGATTGCAGAAATTCACTTCCCATTTATTTGCTTGTTTAGACCACATCCTTAACATAGGCTTTAAAAGGCTCCAAGGCATCTACTCCCCACTTTTTAAGTAAGAAGCTTATTGTAGAAAAGAAAGAAAAGGGAGCATATACCCAGCTTAATGTGCCTGTAGACAAAAAAAATTATCTGTTACTCAGTACCTGATCAGCAGAGAGATGTATGCAAAAACGATGGTCAAAAATCTAAAGTGAGAGCACAGTTGAGCCAAATCATTGTTTCAAAACAACCACAAAGCTGGGGCATGGGGAGAAGTTATAGGAAAGCCCTTTTCCACCTCACATATTTCCTAGCTAATGCCTGGCACAGGGGTACAGCACCAGAAACCCTCTCCTCTTTGCTAGATGCATGAGAAGAACACCAGAGTTGCCTGTCATACTCATTAAGAACATGAAAAAGGATTTCTCCCTTGCCAGGAAAATATAAAGGTGGTTTATCAGACATCCACCAAAAAAAGTTGATATGAAATATTCATCGGGATCCAAGTTACTAACTATTCCTGCTCTTTAGCAGAAATTAGAAATGACTTCAAACTGTACATAAACAGTCATATCTTGCTGCTTTGGAAAATCATTTTAAAATTGCTAACTCTTATTATAAGGAGATTTCCCATACACCCATGTGTTTTGAAATAGAAGTCAGGCCATGCAGCAGGGAATATTCTGGCCTTTCACCTCTGGAGAGCCAGTTTAAGTACATACTGTTCCACATGTGTAAGTGATTTTCAAGCACCACTTAGTATCCTAGGCTGTTACTGTCCAAACTTCACAAAGAGAGGCTCAGCACACTTTATGACAACAAGCTCCAAAATAGGTCAGGTTTATCACACTTCTGACCCCAAATGAACACTTTGAGGAGGTTTTTTTGTTTG